>NC_047170.1:7425144-7742644 GCF_009819705.1 Hippoglossus hippoglossus
GCACTCTTCTTAGTGTTTCTCCAACACAATTTCAGTTTTAGATCTGTCACGGTTCTCCTGCTGTTTTAGTTTGTTTTCCATGTTTGAAACCTTGTTAGTGGTGATGTGAAAACTGGCACCTACTTTGGAAAGAAACGGTTCGGAAATTTTGAAACTTGAGTCTTCATTTTGAAACTTTTTGCAGACTGTCTGGTCTGAAACAGACAGTCTGATCTTGGAGGCAGGGGCATTTGATCTTGATCCAATGATTGCTCTCAGTTGACGTACAGTCCATGATTGGTAGACTGACAGACACAATGCACAGTTCACTTCTCCAGGCAGCAACTGGCACAATGGCCCCCGGCCTCCTGTTAATGGATAGTGACACAGCGCTCACCTTCATAGTGCTTGAGTAGATAGCTGTTTAAGGACTCTCTCTCTCTCTCTCTATCTCTCTCCCCCCCTTTCAATCAAACTTATCTCGGCTGATGCCCCTTCCCCCTGAGACGTCTGCTTCTGTCAGAGGATGTTTCTTTTCTCCACCGACACCAAGTGTGTGCAGATTGTGGGAGCTGCTGGGTTTCTCTCTATAATATAATAACCTAAAGTGCATTGAGATGATGCACAGTATGTTGTGATTTGTTGGCATATAAATAAAACTGAATTGCAATGACTGAAAGCTTCCCCCTGGTGCAAATCCCTGGGCCAGCTGTAAAATCCGTACATGACACAGATTTCACGTCTATAACACGTCTCTGACTTTCCTCTTTCCTCCTGATGTCTGCGAGTCATCGTTGCGCCAGTCAGGATTATTACATCTTCACACACTGATTACAAACTTTTCTAGTGGGTCACATCGTGTTTTTACGTCACAGACTTGTGAAAGAAGTCTGTCTGGATTCTGGGGCACTGCTGCTAAACGAGCACATTTAAAACCAGCCATGGACAGCAGCTGTCTGCAGCTGCCTCTGCCTGCATGAAAAGCTTCAGACGTTATCACAGATCTGAAAATACAGACAGCCACAGGAGAGGAAGACCTGCCACTCACACTGTCTGACAAAGTCCTCATACTGGTTTGGAGGGTATTTTTACTGGCAGACAAAATAAATCGCTTTTCACTGCATGAGAGTGAAGCTGCACGATCCGTTTCTCTGTTCCCGCTCATGATAACAGGCCTGTGGGACTCGCAGTGGAAGAAAAGGCGCAGTGATCGACTGCCAGGTGATTCTTTTTCACCAGCCAGCTGTTGTGCCAAAAAAGACAATTCAGAAGTTTGAAAAAGTGCAGAGGAGAAAAATCTGGAGGGTAAATAAATAGTGTACTAAACGCCAAATATTTCCCCCTCATTGGTCATCAATCAATCAATGCAGATTTTGTAAGAGGTGAAATGTCTGCTCTCCTTTTGGTCTTGGTCAGAACAAATATGACGCTAAAAGACTAATATGAGTCTATTGGAGGTTAATTCCTGTTAAAGGAAGGGAAGGAGATTTTGTTCTCTCCACTGTTGCCCAGTCTCGACCTACGTAAAGTGCCTTGAGACAATGGTTGGTGCTTTATGAATATATCTACAGAGGAGGCAAATCTGGAATGTAAATATTTCACTGAAGGCCACATTTTTCTTCCTCATTGGTTTGTTCATGTTTCCACTGATTCAATCCAGAAAAAAAAAAGGTCTCTCAAGGATAAAAGAGAACATCACGTCTCCACCTGCAGTATTTTCCCTTCTCATAAGTCTGAGGACAAGGCTGTTTCAATCAGACTGTGGAGTCTTCCATTGAGGAGGGGAGGGTGGCTCTGGGGGTCAAGGAGGAAGGAGAGGAAGACGACACTGAGGAAAGACACATGTGCAAGACAAGAGGGGAACTCTGGGTACTTGGCAAACAAAAGCAGGAAAAAGGGCGAGGTGGGGGGGGGGGGGGGGGCAGTGCTGGATGACCGTGATGGAGTCAGACAAAAATAAATGGAGGAGGAGAAGAAGAAGAGAGAAGCCATGACAGTGGAGAGAGAGATGCTCCATCACAGCGTTCACAGGGCGGCGGGGGGGGGGGGGGGGAGGTCAGCCAGGGATCATGTAGCTGGTGATTGTGAGGCGCTGCGACTGTATAACGGCTCAATATAAACGCAATCCATTTACCACATGAAGAGGAAGATTGCAGCGCTGCTTTAAGGGAACAAGCCCCCGTGGAGTGAATCCATCTGTCTCCGAGCTATCATGGTTTGTTTGCTGCACTGAGCATCTCATGAACATTTTGTCTAATCATTTAAATGTTTTTTTTTAGCATATGTGCACAAACAGTTGAGTGCTCACAAAAAGGCTGCAAGCAACTATAACAGCGAATAAATCCCCTATCGTTCTTCATTGGCAGAGACAATCAGCTGGAATAACAGCATTAGAGAGGCAAAGCAATTCAGGCTTTCATCAGTATTCCTCCGCCTGCTCCTCTCCAGCTCCATACAAGGATTTATTTCCAACGCTGAAAGCCAAAAAGCAGCCGAAAGCCTCTTTGTTTCAGCCTCACTTTTACAAACCCCAAAAAGCGAGCTTGTGACATGGGTCACAGTTGCTATGCTACATAGAAGAAGACAGAGCTGTAAATTTAAGAGGCTCAATCGAAAAAGGGTCTTTTCCTTTTGGATAGCTGTTTAAATTCAGCCTGGCTCACAGGCTGTTCAAGAGAACTTACACCGTGATGAAAAAAGGTAATTGATGATTTGACCTTGCCTCCTTCACTCCGTGTATATGGACACCAATAATATCCCAGTATTAACCTTAATAAAGACAATAGTCTGGAAAAGATGTTGTCATGTAGACAGCACTTCCTGATTACCATAACCCGAATAAGATCAGAATAGATCTCAGAATAAGATCATACTCAGAAAAAGAGATAATCGAGTCACATCACATTGACGTGTATACATTTTAGACCCATTATAAAGTCCTATTGCAGTTATCACACCATTCTGCGTCATCGACATACAGCAGTGACCATCTGCTTAACGACAGAAAAATAAAAAGGAGTTGCAACTTTTGAGGAAGAAGAAAACCCCCAAAATGGTATACGGTAGCATCGTAGATTAAATAATTTGAGGCGTCAGTTATAAAACTCACTGAATAGAGTCTTGATATGGGTACGCTTTGTAACATGTAAATAGGAACATGACTGGATTATTCTATCAGCTCATGTCAACACCATAATGTCATATTCTGGTGTCAATGTGATCACAATCACTGACACACTTTTCCATAAAAGTCCAAAGCTGTACTAGCTGTAGTACTGCAGCAGTAAACACTTCAGCACATTGAATGATGTTGCAACTACCCCCCCATACACACACACACACACACACACACACACACACACACACACACACACACACACACACACACACACACAGAGAGACAGACAGACCATGTGTAATCAACATGTCAACTTGTTCTGGGGATTAATTACAGGCCTCTGCAGCAACAATCTGTGGGATCAACGCCAGCACAGCCGTGGAATGCATTACCACTCCAACTGTGGCCACATCAGGGATGTGATGGATACACGGAGACCACTGAGGACTGACACAACACAATGTGAGTGATCAAGAATGGACTGTATCGACTGCCCTGTTTCTATCAACGTCCGTTCAGTGTCCGATCACACATGACTGACATGAAAGAACAAATGTCAACCAACATATTGCTTGTTTCACTGGACAAGGATTTCATCAAAAAAGGCTTCTTCTTGTCGGTGGTTGGAGCAGCGGTGCCAAAGACCTCTGCCTCAAAGGCGGGGAGGACACCGCCAACAAGCTGTCCATCTGTCATTCTCAGAGACAGCAGGGGAGGGAAGGAGGAAGAGAGACGCACAGAGGGAGAGGGAGCGTTTGGTAATACTCTGAAACTCTGGTTAAAAGTTTTCTTACATTGTGACATTGCTGTGTGTGCTGTGGTGCTTTCCCTTTCTTGTGAAAATAACTAATTAATAATTGATCACAAACAAAAAAAAGGATGCACTTGGCCGACAAGTGCATCCTTTCGTCCCCGAAACACAACGGCTCCTGAATTAGGACAAAGCTGCCATATCGCTTAGTGCACCTCTCTAGCAAGATGCAAAAAGTCCCTCGACGTGAGATACGATCTGTGTTAATTAAATGTTATGTAAGTGCGGTCCAACAGCTTCTGCCTCACTGACCGTTACACATCCACAGCTCCGGCTCATTACAGTACCACTTTAACTTGTTTACTTTTTGCGCTGTTAATAAATTGACTTCACGTGATTAAGTGTGGCCCTCTACTGACATCATTAAGTCACCAGACTCAGTGTTGATTCAGTTCCATCCATTTTAACGGTGCTCATCACATTCTCCTGTTGTGACGCTGGTGCCAGTCAGCTCTCCTGTACTGGGAAATAAAGACGGAGCTAACCCTCCCTCCTGCTCTCTCTCTCCTCTCTGCTCCAGTACCAGTGTAAGACGGCTCCTGCACGAGGAAAACACTCTCACTGCCTTTTGTTTGTGAGCCCTGAAGCCAGCTGCCTTATAGAAAAATAGGGTCACTCTGAGAGCACATACCTCCGCCAAGTCTGATTGGCCACTTTATCAAAGTGCCAAATATTAATGGGTTCTTCCCGGGCCTAGGCCCCATCCCAACACCTAGTTTAGTGGAAATCGGTTTCGTAGTAGAGCTCATACCTCCATCATGGCTGATTGGCCACTTAATCACCATGTTGCATATGTATTGTATCCAGATCTGCACCTGTTCAGATATTTCCACCCTTCCAACAGCTTTCAATAAAATAATTTATGTCGTTCTTGTGCAACCCTGCTGACAGTCAAACGAACATGCCAAGTCCGCACAGAAAGACCCTCAGGGGTTTAAAGCCACAGTGCTGGACACTGATCGGCCACTTTATCACCATATTCCATTTACATGTAATGAGATCAGATACTGCGCCTGTTCATAGATATAAGCACTCTACATATGCCTGGTTTATTCTCTGATCATTTTTTCTTGAGCAATTCACAAAATGCTCCATCCAGCAATGTTACAAGAAAGGAAAAGTTCCGAGATCCAATTGCTTGATTGCGGCTGCTCCAAAAATAAATGGGTTCAATCTTGGCTGACACCCCACCAAGTTTCATGGCTGCGTAATTCTGCTAACAGACATAAAGCCTCCTTCGCAGTTGTCACAGGTTCATGAGATGTATGACTTCCTTATAACTTAATAATCGTCTTCATTATTGCTTTATTTATAATTTTCAGTGGTTTGGTCTATAATTGTTCAAAACCATTTTCTATATTAGAAATACCATTCTTTATATAGGTATTTCCTGTGATAGTTTATTTTCCTATGCTTCCTAACAATAACAAGTATATTGTATTTTTAATTTGATGACTAACTACACTTGTGATGGTATGATGGCTTCGGGCTGACAGTTAAATCAGGTTATCACAATAACAGGTAATGATGAGCATCTGCAGAGTGTAAACTACTTCTGCAGTGTGTTGACCACACGCTGCTTCATCAGGAATGCTCTGTGGTGCGTTCAAAGTTCAAGTCTCTTCTGATGATGTCTGAATCTTTAACAGCCATCTGAAAGATTAATAATGCTCCCAATACGCTCTCTCACTGCACATCTATGGCTGTGGACGAGCTACACATTTTATAACTGGAGGCTCTGGTGCTCCATGGTGTTAACTGTGAATGTTCTATCATTCAAGTTTCTTTTGTACAGCTTATACTCACAGATCACAATTTGTGAATATAGAGTAAAGAAAAACTTCAAGTTACAACAAAAAAAATCCTTTTAAGGCTCACGAAATACTTGCTGTTTAACCATATGCATAGGCCGAACTGTACGACGCATATAACTGTAAGATTCCGAAGGGAGCACACCACAGAACTCAGACTATAGATTGTAGAGCACTCCGATCTATAATCTTTCTGACACAACATTCCGCCTGAAGCCGACAAGAGCAGCTCCTCTCCTACTGAAGCCACTCTACGTCTCATCAATATAAACCTCCATCCGTCAGGGGCTGGAGCGAATCCCAGCGGACACTCGGCGAGAGGTGGCGTCCACCCTGGACAGGTCATCGGGATATCCCAGGGTTAAACAACAATTCCCCCTCACACTCACATACAGTTAAATTAAAGTCTACACTGTATTACTCCTCCTCCTTCTGCAGGGAGGACCACACATTATAATCAGACACTTAATTCCAAAAAAACACACAATAGAAGTGCAATATTATGCTGCTTTTTTCTTTTCATGTGTAATAACACCATTCATGTGCAATGTTTTCAATATCCCATATGAGTTAGACTATGATCAATTAAACGTTGGACAAATATTCTTTACGCTGAACAAACCAAAATATGATAATACACATGCAAACTAATCCACTGGTCACACACAAGCAGGATTTGTGCAAACACAAAAGCAGCTCGCGTTCTCAAGTCGTACATGTGACTTGTCTTGTTTGGTAAACCTGAAATGTGCAAGTGATAAACCCCAACATCCACCCCAGGATATGCACATCACATCAGCCACATGCACCAAGAGGATCCAAGCCCACTGAACTCTCACCACAGGTCTAAGAAAAGCATTTTCCCAAAAGATAAACAACTGTTTTCCAGTGGAACAAAGGGAGCCCCCCGAGGCGTCTTCCCACATTGTGAGAAAAGATGCTTCCCTGTTTATTGGGGTAAGTAGATGCTTTTTCTGACTTTACCCACCAACCATCCTGCTCTTAGACTGAAAGAACGATTTCAGTTTGATACGTTCTGGTTTTCTTTGAACAGGGTTTTGTCTTCCCAGTGGAGATCTGGATGGGGGAACCTCTTTTAGACGAGCGATATCATAGCAAAGCCACTGCTTATCATTTTTACTCACTCTGAAAATAAATGAGAGACGTTTGATCGTGTGTAAAGTGTTTTGTGATGCTCAGTATTTACAGAGACTGACCATAAATGATGTTTTAATTGAGAAAAGGAGCCTGTAAGCTTGTTTTCTGCATGGCTGCACGGAGCTGTAGGGCCACAGCTGTGACATGGCAGGGATCCAGGGGAGTCTCAACATCAACATCCTCCTCTCAACTTAAAACAGAGCATAGTACTCCGATTTTAAATCTTAGAATTGATGTTAAGATTTTATTGCTGAATTTTAGTTCCCCTTGTGGACTTGCATCTAAATACATTTCTGATCTTTTGACACCATATGTGCTGGGTTGTAACCTGGCTCCCACTCTTTGAAACAATCTCCCTGAGGAAATCATTTTATAACGTTATATTTTATCTTGGTTTTATTCATTTCTCATCGGTAAATCTGTGCTCTAATGCTGCATGATCTTCAAATAGCTTTTAATAGTTTCTTATTACTGCAACAGTCGATTTGCAACTGCAAATCTGTAGAGCGTTTTCAGACAGTACAAAACTCAGCTGCCAGAATTTTAACCAGAGTAAACAGGTTGGACCACACCATCCTGGTTTTAGCCTCTTTACACTGGTTTCCAGTGTGTTTTAAGGTTTACTTACAAAATACTACTACAGAGCTTTTGAAATAAGAGCCTCGAGGCTCTGGAACACCCTGCCCCAGGAAATACGGCAGGCTGAGTCCTTTGAATCAAAGCTTAAAATATACTTTTATAGTATTTTGTTCCCTGAATATCTAATTATAGTTTTCATTATTGTAATGGGTGGTCTTTCCTAAATATTAGCACTTTTAGTTTTTTATTTATTATTATATTAACTTTTTAATTTATTTGTTTTTGATTTAAAAAAATGTTTAACCTTAACTGTGTTTTGAAAGGTGATATATAAATAAAGTTATTAATACTATTACTATACTCTTTAAAATGGGGAAATTGATTCCTGAAGTGTTTTGAATCCATTTCAGGTTTACCTCTCCAGAGGGTTTGATGGGTAAACCGTCACATTCTGCCTCAGGATAAGAGCCTGAGTGAAGTCTTTCTAAATCACAGACCTTGAAATTGAAATGCTGTATCACCTGGCTCATGTGTCCGCTTGGGAGAGCGGTCCGTATTCCAAATCAGTGTCAGACCAACACACAAGATCAACTCAACAACAGTAAGAGCCCTGGGCCCTGATCACCACATCTTGGAGCCTCTACAGTACATGTGCTCCTGCTCGGCTCAGTGTGTGAACCAGCACTGTTTCTGCTCTGCTGACCCTCTTTTCCACTGCTGATCACAGGACAAAACAGGGATTAAAACAACACTAACACCACAGGGCAACACATCTCCACGGCGTCAACACAAACATCTACGGTTAAACCAGTGTGTGTCTGTTAGGGTCTGTCGGTCACAGCCTCGCACCACATGGAACATAATTTCATACATGATTTCATCCGTGTAGCAACCACCAGCTAATGAGCCAGATCCAGAAATTCCCATTGGCCCTGATATAGGTCAGGTCTATATCCACTGGAGCATGACAGCCGCGGTACAGTGTTCCTGCACTAACTGCATGTGCTGCTGGGAGATGTGGTGGATGATCCTTGTACTTCTTACAGCCATCTCTGTGTTAGTGCACATGCAGGGACACACACTGGGTGTGCAGCTGTGTGCACTCATGCCATGAGACCTGTATTTGTGCAGTAACACCCTGGAGGGGATTGTTTAGTGCTGTGCAAGTGGTGATGTGGGTTAATAATGCAAAGAGGGCTCCACTTTGGGTTTTGTGTGATGTTGAGACCTTCTCCTCATCACACACACACACACACACACACACACAGCACATCTCTGTTATTAATGAATAATAACGGGGATCAAACTCACCCAAAATCCCAACAACAAAAAGTTTTCTCAGCACTGCGCTCTCATGTGTATGATCCATCACGCTGTGACGATCCACTCGCACTTTGGAAGAAAACCTCAGCTGCTGCTGCTGCTGCTGCTCCGGGAACACGCACATTTGAAGCGAACCATGGTTACAATTATCCCCATCGTGCAGATCCGAGCTCCGTCATGAGCCCGCACAGAGAGGCCGAGAGAATCTGGAGGACAAATTAAATTGAGAAGAGAAGAGACTCCTGAAGAGATGTGGTCCCATGCAGCGTGGAGGCGGCTCCTGTCCGGACTGTGCTCGGGATGATCTGAGGAGTCAGGACCACGCACACTGTCCCGCATCCTCTGTGTGCGGGGGGAGGAGAGGGAGGAGGAGGAGGAGGAGGTTTTCATCCACAGCTTTGACAACCACTGGATTATATTCAATGACAAATTGAACACATGTGTGTGAGCGTGTGTGTGTATTTGTTTTGAAAAAATTATTAATTTGTAATAACATGTTTAATTTGTAATAGCAGAACATTTTTAATAATGTGTTAAAATGGTATGAACCCTTATTTTTAAATTCAAAATTCTTTCTTTTTAAAAAAGAAGGTAAATTAAAGTAAATACATGCTTTTGAAATTTGAATTAATCCTTTAATGTTTTCAGTTGTTTTATATACATTTGTTTTGTTGACTTTCTGTCTTTCACATACAAACAACCAATATTAATGAAGTTAATTATTTTACAACGCTTTGAAGTTTTACCCTCTATAATTAAAAATAAAACGTCATTATTATGATGTAATTCCGTGATATTCTGATTATATCTGCCCGTCTACATCACGTATCAGCTCCAGTCTCATGAAAATGTTTTTTTTTCTTTTCTATGGAACAACACTGACCTCATCTGGTTTCTTTTCACACTGCAGCAACAGCAGGAGACAGATCTGAGGCTGCAGTGGACACACACCATTATTATTATGATTATTTCAATGAATCATTGAGTGTTGTTGTTGATCATGTTAATCTCTTTATGGCCACAGTTTACCATCCTCTAATGGCTACTTCCTGCAGAATGATGCTCCATGTGACGTTGCATAGCAAGAGTCGCCTCAAACTGGTTTCATGAACATGCAGTGAGTTCAGTGAACGTCAGTGGCCCTCGATGTGAATCCTGTAGAACTCCTTTGAGATGTTGTAGAACTGGAGATTCACACAGCGTGAATGTGCAGCAGATAGATCAGCAGAGATGATGTGTCGTATAATCAGGTCGATGCGGAGGAGAATGTTTCCAACCTCTTGTGGAATCCATTACATAAAGAACTGGGGGTATGTGAGAACAATGGTGAGAACTTCTTAGTGTTAGCGTGGTGTTCCTAATCAAGTGCAGACTGAGTTTAATTTTACATTTTAATGGGAGGTTCTAGGTAAATAATCAGTTTATCCTACACTTCCTAAGGGTTAGGGTTAGTCTGTGACAGTAAATGTGGAAATTGTGAATTTTTCCGAATGATTATTTATCACATTTTTCTAGATTGGTGTTTTTTTTTAAATAAATATCAGCCTTTTAAACTATGGATTAATGTGTCATGGACATTTCCATGTGCAGTGTAGATCTATTGTCTTTGAGTTTGGACCCAGGCCAACACAAACTAGTCCCCTGCAGAATCATTCTGCACATTTTGTTTTCACCTAATATTAAAACCTTTGAGATTATCTCATAACTTCAGTTTGGCGTTTCTAACTAACAAGGGTGCTTACAGTGCATCAGATAGAGTTGAGCAATCCTTCTTCAGCTCAGCAGAGAGGGCTGCAGGAAGAGGGCGCTGTGGAGAGTTGGTGCCAGGTGGTGGAGGAGGGTGTGGAAGTCAGATTGACAGAAAAAAAAACCTCCAACACGTTTGCCCTGGATTTTAGAGCAGAAGAGAAAACTGATGAAATGTGGACTCAATTCTGATCAATTCTTGCACAATTGCCTGGAGAATATAACCCCTCATGAATCAGTGCAAACCTTCCTCAACAAGTTAGAATCATAGACTGTGTATTCAGTTGCAGGATACAGACCATCTGTGTGCACTAATAATTATGTGTTTGAGGAATTCTATCTAAAGACAGTTGAGGACATTTTTAAAGTTAATTTATTAATAGATAAATGATCATTGTTATGTGATCAGCTTTTTGATGGCTAGTATAATTATGGACTGTATATATGGACGACATGACAGCTTCCTAAACGTCAAATATGTTTTTCTCGAAGATGGTGTCTGTCATTTTAGGTATGGTTCTTTGGTTTGGTCATAGAGGGATAGTTCACCGAAAAATAAAGGCTAAAAACGTGGTGTAAATGATGCCGAATTTGAATGGCGGGGCCTTCGGACACTTGGATGACCCCACAGGAGCAGTATGGAGGAATGTTTCTTTTCTGTTGTTTGTTTTTTTTATTTGAATAAGTGGTCACCAGTTATTTCAATTGTGTTGGATTTGGCTGCAACGCTGTTTACCCCTGAAACTCCAAAAGTGTTTTGTGGACTTGAACACTTCACCCACCCCTATCCCTTTAATACACATTTGTATAGATTAAGTAAATTATGACTTGAATCATGGTGCATTTGTAATTCGTAAAGAAGCTTCCTTTTAAGATTTTGCACGCAAAAGTCTGCAAAATGGATGAAATAATAAAGGTGAGTTACTTTGTCTGTAATAAAAGTGTAATAACATATTTCATTTGATCAATATCTCTCAAAAAAACAGATCAAAGGTGATAAGACGAAAAGCAGTGAGACGCTGGACAGTGTCCTGAGAAGGAGGCTTAGGGAGAAGGACTTGAGAAATGGGACGCGGCCGGTGGAGCTTTCACGGTCCCACCTGTTGGAAGCAGGTGTTGAACTTTGACCTCCACGCGGACACCTTGACTTTCGCTGCTGCTGCTGCTGCTGCTGCTCCGCTCCGCACATTCTGGACACGTGGACCGGTCGGTGTGAATAGCGAAGTGTCACTGAACCGGTTCGAGGAGGATGTCAACGCGTGACGCAGGAGAGCTGCGGCTCAGAGCTGCTCCGCCTGCGCACAGCACCACACGAACCCTGCGGACAAGGTAACTAACACGTCTGTTTTTCACGCTATTTCACCGACACACTTGTACTATCTGCTGAGTTTCGATGGGTCCGTGTGCTTGTTGGAGGTTGTTGACAACTTTTGAATACTCGCCGGAGACTCTTTGGCCGCGGTGTGATGGGTCCGTGTGAGCGGAGAGAGAGAAACCCAAGCCGAACTCCGGTGACAAATCTGCACATTGAGTGTCCCAGCTCTCGCCTGGAAGCAAATCTGTGCCTCGCGGCCAAACGAGAAGATGTCACGATTCGCGGCTGCAGTTCGGTCAATTCGGCGCAGATGTATCGCAGTTGTGCACTTTTTAAATATTTGCTGGAGTCTTTTTTACAAACCCACGCCGAACTCCGTTGACAAATCTGCACATTTAGTGTTTCAGTGCTGGTCTGGAACGCAAACACACGTTCGACAGCTAAAACAAATAGACGTCGCGATTTGTGACTTTGTTTGTGCGATTTCGGTTGATAAACATTGCAGCCACATTAACATGTTCCTCGCGGATCAGCCGCAGGACAGTGACCGTACTTTGACAGCCGCAGGAGGAAGACAAATAGTTTTTACTTCCACGTGTTTTATGTCGTAGTTTTGATACATTTCAGTGTAGTGATCATGGAAGTAACGCAAACGTGTCCAATACATCTCTATAAAAGTGGTTCTTTTTGGTCTTGGTTTGGGAAAAGTGCCCTTTTTTTAAGTAAAGCTTGGCGGAGACGTGGTCTTCCCTTTGTAAATAAAATGTGACGTATTTGTGGAATGTGGAGCCTACCAGGGCCTGTTGGACTCTTAAATATCCCAAACTATTATAACCAGTAACAAGGGTTTAACTAGTAGTTTGGTGCATTTCAGCCTCAGTGGTTTAACACCCCTGACATACAGTACGTGCACACTCAGGCCTGCAGGTTATCTGTCACCACCATGTTAAAGCTGTAGCTGCATGCCCACAGCTCTGTTTATTATAGCATATCCATCTATGTGCTGCAAGACAAGCAGCCATGCTGGAAGTTTGACAGGGCGCTGAAGGTGTGGCAGCTAACAGAACAAGTCTCACTCTGTCCGGACCATCTGCTCTTACCACTGAAAACTCATTAACCTCACCAACTGGAGGATGAGCCTTGAATAAAGCCGTTTAGGGTGTTGATCATTAGTTCGAACATTACAAGTGTTTGACAGTGCCGAGCACACACCCACACTTGGGTTCATCCTGGAACTTTTGTTATGCAAGTGTTAGCTGGCAGATCTCACACACCCACAACCCAGGCTGACCTGCACTGGAGCACACACCGACATACTTGTATGAGACACACACCACACCACAATGCAAAAATAACAGTTAGTCATCAGCCCACGATGCATCAAAACAAACGGCTCACACAGAGCGGGCATGTTTCACGGCTGCAGCACAGATCGAATGTTTTATCGACGTAAGGTCAGAGGTCACCAAAGTACTTTGACAACAACAATCCATAGTCCCATTTACATTAAAATGCACATTAACTTATGCTGCTCTTTCAATACATTTTAAAACAAGATTTACTATGAATTGTTTCAGGTGAATTTGTTTAGTTTAAAAACTGAAAAAATAGTTGTCCCTCTGTTTTCACTGACACAGTTTGATTGATAGAAAGAAGCTGGAAACAGAACAATGGGTGTTTTACTTGTTCAGTTAATCAATCACCAAACCTGGTTCATTGGTTAATGCAAATTTTATGTCAAGCATGACTTCATACTTGAAGATGGGAGTTAAGAGTCAAAGCAGTGTTCCCGCACCAAAGATTAATAAGTGAGTGTTTAAACCGAGAGCGAGCAGAGGGACAGGATCGCTTGTTTACTGGTGCAGAGAAACACAGAGACAGAGTCAGATCTGGCCTTTGGTGTCATTCCGGGTGCACATCACTGCGTGCTGCTGCTGATCCCCACCTGCCAAATCCCACAGGTATTTCTACAGAAACTAAAATGTACCACGAAAGATCATGTAGTGTCTCGTTTAATTATTTTATAGAAAAAAAGCTGGAGCAGATAAATTAATACGAGCATCAACAAAAAATATTTTGCAATCAGTCTGGCATTCCTATACATAATTTAATCAATCAAATGATTAATTCAAGCACAGAGCTTACTTGTTCGAATTTCTCAGATTTTTACATTTTCTGGTTTTTGTCTTCGTCTGTGCTGATGATTGAAAATCTATAAAGATAATCAAATACATAAAACAAGCCGCAGTCGACTGGTGATATGATGCGCTATTTTCTGGCATTTTATCGCCCCCAAATCTTATCAGTTAATTTAGAAAATAATCCAAAGATTATGAGAATAATCCTTAGATGCAGCCCTAAAATATGTAGACATAAAAACAAATGTATATTTAAGAGGAAATAAACACACAAAGAGAATTAAATAAAGGTGTGATACCTATCTTTACCTCGGCCAAGTAGGTTATGTTCTAAATGTCGTTTGTTATCTGTCTGATTGTTTGTCTGTCTGCCTGTCACAGGATTACTTAAAAACTACTCTCCATGAAATCTCATATTGGGATGGGACGTGACCCAAAGACGAACTCATAAAATTTTGGAACAGATCCAGGAATTTATTTTTCACTTTCTTTAACATGACGAGATAGGATATAAGCCTCGGGCGAGGTATGCCCTCTCTGGGAAACGTTCTAGTTTGTTAATTGTTAGTATGTAAATTACACAACAGGGTAACAACAGGACAAGCATCATGTCAATTGTAACTTCCATCTGCTGCAGCTGAAACGGAAACTGTTTACTATCAGCAACTAGACTAAACAAACATAGACAATGTTTCTTCATACAGAGGCTGGAAGAGGCCTGTGAATTCAGAATATTTAAAACAATTGTAATAATAGTTCCTGATTAATCAAATCTCAACTGAAGTAGATGCAAAACAAAAGAAAATAGACTGTGTGGTTTGTAACTCTGCAGCCACAGATTCACCACAAGCAGAAACAATCACTTGATTAAATTGATCAGTCAGATGGGAGAATAAGCTCCAACATTGTTTAAGTTGCTCTTTCTTGCTTCTCTGAATCTGAGAATTAAAATTCTTCAAATCACTGTTAATAGAATAACTTTGGGTCACGTATATTGTTACTTAGACAAAACTAAAGAAAGTGTGACAACGTTCTCTCAGTTTTCTGGAATGAATTCTAAGATTAGTCCACAGGTTCAGGAACAATGAAAGTAACCCTTAGTTGCAGTCCTACAGTCAAACAGCTCTACAGTCTGGATGGGTACTTCATCAGCCCAAGTAACAGGCAGAGCCCTGCACTGCTCGATTAATCCCATAATCAGTCGGTTTGTAAGATTTCAGGCGCTGTACTTTTGAGATCTGTTGTTGGTGAACATGTGATCATGTGATCATGGAGCTCCAGCACATAATGTCTGAGCAGCAGCTCCTCGTGCCGACAGGTTGAATAATCCAAACATGGTCACTGGCAGGTTTACAGGGACTAATATGGCAGAGCTATTGTACTGTTTCTTCTGTTGACTCCGGCGGAGGCAGGATTCAAAACACTTGAGGATCCACATTGGACCGTGTGTTGGCCTTGGCACTGAGGTAGCAGCCGACGTACTTGAAGATCTCCCTCCCTCCCCCATCACATTTCTTTCTGCTTCTATCTCATGTCGCATCATGTCAGGCTTTTATAATAGCTACACTGGTATTATGCTCTAATGAGGTCATGGAGTCACCCCTGAAGGCAAGGTGGATTTGGAGCTGTGCATGATGGTCCATGTTAAGGTCGAGAAAGAAAAAAACGAAATTAATTGCGCACATAGGCTCACAAAGCCACACAAGTTAAATCAGGCCTGTGCAGATCATAAGCAGTGATTTTCTCCTGCACAGGAACAAGTGAGTTGAAAGTGACCCAGGAGTGTCTCTTGACAGAAAACTGGCCGTCGTTTAATTTGTTGTGTTGGATAAAGGTTGCAGGGAACTCAAGTCGTACGTGTTCATATTTCGTTAGCTGCCTCATCTTTGTTCTGTGTCCTCATCGTGTTGGGCAGTGGGCTCAGTGTGGGTTCTGCATTGGGCAGCAGCAGTAAAATGTGCATGTTGGAGTGGGTGTGTTAGTGCTATCCTCTGATTGTAAGAGAAAGCGTGGTGTGAGCAGAGTTGAATTATTATGTAACCACATCTTATCAGTCCAGTACTGCTAAAGTGATGAGAGCTACGTCTGACTGATTTTCCTTTGGCGTAAGTTTTCTGCCTGTACCAGATATATTACAGCACTAGTCGTTCAGTGCGATGCATAAAAGGATAAAAGATTAACGGGACAAGAGATTGTCTTTTTTTTTACTGCAGTCTTTTTTTCCTTAATACACACACAAATAAAACCCATAACATTAGAACATACAACTGCAAAGAGGTCGATGACATTTTACAACTAGTAATGTAGTTTAGAACATTGTTTATTCATTAAACTCTTTCACAATAATGTACATTGTTGTCAAAAAATTATTGAGGCATGACGAGGTTACAGTGTAACTGTGGAGGCTATGCACGGAGGTATGGCTGGGTTTTAAAAAATCAATTCTCTGATTGAAATCGATCTTTATTTAAATGATCCGATTCTGTAAAATTGGTATTGTACAATGGAATGTCCTTAACGGAATCGATATTGAATCGAATCGAGACCTCGTGAATCTGAATCGAATTGATTTGGGAAATCAGTGGCGATACCCAGCCCTACGTAGAATTAGCCACACCTGAAATGCCCTTCAGCAAGGCACTTCCTCCCCCAGCTGCTGCAGTGGGGCAGCACAGCAGGTACTAGGGCTGGACGCAGTAAATATTTATCATTTTTTGAATGAGTAACTAACTGAAATAATTAATTCTACTTGTGTTTTTTAGCGAACAGCAGGTTGAAACAGTTGAGAGGCTTCAGCCGGAAAATCATATAGCTGTTGAAATCCCGAAAGTCCAGGACTGTCACCGATCCTCCATCAGTCAGGAGGGAGCACACAGAGGTGAAAAACACACACACTTACCATTTCTGTATACGTGAAGAATCTTTTTATCTTTGAGTATTTGAATGTTCAGCAGTTAATCAGCTGTTCTGGATCTATTACAGCACCAAAATTTGGAGCGGATAGAATAAGACAGCGGGAGGTGAACTTCCAGAAACCTTATGGACAAAGATTCTCCTCCTCTCTCCTCATAACACTCTCCAGGAATCGAAACCTTGACAAACCACAACTAAATTTGAAGTCCGACTCCTGCCTACACAGGTAAGCCAAGAAAAGACACGGCACTATAGGCAATTTTGTTTCCAGGGACTAACGGTGTCCTACTTTGACATGTAGAACATTATATCACCACGCTGTTGTGTCTGCGTGTGTTGTGACAATCTTGAACATAACAAAATGACATCTGTTTTGTGCATGTAGGCTACATGTCTGCATATGTGCATGTAGCAACATGCACAAATGCAGACAAACCAGGTGGCAATTGACATGCTTTGGCTTCACTTATGGGGAGCGGTCATGTCATCCATCTTTATATACAGTTTAGCTCTACATTATTTGTGCTGTATTGTCATTGTTTTAGTTCAGTAACCGTGGCTCATTTGCTCGTTCTGCTGTTAGCGAACAGGACTGGAAGCTGTCTCTGCTCTTGTTATCAGTCCTCATCCAGGTCTGTTATCTTTCTGTGAATCACTACTGTTCTGACCTGTCGTTAACGTGACATTTATTAGCCACCTGTTAGCATTAATGGCTCGTGCCTCATTGTTAAACTGTTCCATCACAGGAGCTGCTGCCGAGATGTGGAGTAGTGGAACATAAGCCACTAACAATTTGTTAAGAGTCATAAGATCACATTTACAAACTTTAAGTTAAACAGTAACTGAACCAGCTGACCCTGTCTGCATACTGCAGCATGTGACACGCTATCTGGAGGGGTCAGCTCCTTGTATAAACAAGGAAGCGCCCTTAACAAAGTGACCCTATATAAGAGATGTGTGTTTAACTCCAGAGTATAAATATGAAGCTTTTAGTGCCCTACCAGGAAGCCTCATAGTTTACATTTTACTGTCAACGTGTCACAAATCATCTGTTCGACAGCAGCACAAGAGAATTAGAGGTGAATTCTGATTTGTGGAGAAACGTTGAACTCCTTCAATCAAACCTGACATGCCATAAATACTCCTTTTGACCTTGAGTGCCGTTGGAGATGTTGGTGCTGTGAACTTTCCCTTGAACTTATTTGCATGCCAATGTGTGATGTAGCGTGCGATTTCAAAAGTCAATAAAAGGTCATTGATTTATCTGACTTTACTGCTTCAAGAGATGACACACCTCTTTGTCTGCCACCTGCAGTCTTTTCATACCATCCAACATGACCTTATATAGAATATCTGCTGCCATGTCCAACATTAAAGTAGCATGTATGTGCTCTCATAAATGGTTGTGAGGTGTGACTTTAAGTGCACAAGCGACAGTGAGAAAACTGTTTAGCCGGGAGGGACAAGGAATGTTGACTGTCCTGCTGATCAGCATTACCCTGGCTAATGTGAGACGCCAAATTCCTCAAATGGTTCACAAAAAAACATTACAGCAGAGTACAGGAAGACGTTGACAGTTTATTTTCTCACCCTTATTATCATTTCTATAATCTTAGATGGTTGAAGTCTCTGTGAAACATCTAACATTTTATTTTTTTCCAATAAAAACACATACTACAGTCTCATCTAGGTGATTAACTGCCTTGTCCAATTAATTTGTTGTTGGCCTCTGTTTTAATTAAGTATAACACACCCAGTAACGATAATAAAGTAAAGATGTTCAGCTTTTTCGTTGTACTAAAAATACTCTCTGTAATCAAAGCTCCATATCCATAGTTCATACGGTATGTTTGGAAACCATAACAAGCTGTGCAAACTGTACGTCATGTCTAGTCTGTGGCAGGTGTAATTCTGTCTTGTGTCTCCAATGTTTTTAATGTCTCCTCTCTCCTATTTTGCCAGTTTGACTGAACCACAGAGGCCTGAGACTGAGAACGGCTCCTGCCAGGTAACAATCATCCACAATTTTTACCATAATGCACCATAATGTGAACAGAACACTGGTTTGGAATGAAAATAGTGTTATATTGTACATTTGAGTCTCAGTTAATCTAAAATATTCCAAATAAATCAATACTCCAGGTACTTACTTTAAGGTTCACATAAAATATCACAACATAATAAGTGACATTGTGTACTGAAAACACCTGAGATTGGTTATTATTTTAAGAGGTAGAATGGAAAGGGTGTGTGTGCATTGTGTGTAAGTTCTTTGAAACCTCTCATGTCTTTGGAAATAACCTGTTTTTCAAGGCCTGAATCCCTTAAATAGCTACACCATGGGAACAGAGGCTGTAGCAAAGCTCTGGCTTCTTTACCACCTCATAATACAGCTCTAATAGCAAACTTGCTGTAAAAGCCAGATAGCATGTTTACAGGATTTACATAGGTATGATAAGATGAGCTGAAGTTGACATATAAGGAGTTTGGCTTTTGTAATAGAACTAAAGTAATTCATGATCTGTACAAATTCGTTTCGTTTGGAAAAAATATGATGTGTAGCTTTAATATTTCTTCACTGATTAATGATTGTAATATTTTGATGTTTGGTACATTTGTATTAAGTTTACAACATCTGATATGTACCGTGTTTTTTTCTTTTAACAGGTGAACAGCAGATCATCAGCACCAGAGACGCCTTCAGAGACACACAGTTACTGCCGTTTACCACAGACAAAACCATTTCTAGCCACAAAGGAAAAGGATGTTATCACTGTTGGTTGCAATGAACTGGAGACTACAAGGCACTTTAATGTAAATCACAGTTTGCCAAATGGTCACTATGGACCAAATGAATGTAATGGCTTGCACTTGCGTCCATGTCGGGCTCAACCAAAAAGGACTGGCACTGGACCAATAGAGGTAGAGGAAGATATAAAGGACCATACAAAGCTTGAGAATCAAAGGGATCCTGAACGATCCAAACCTGCTGTCACCATGCTGTCTTCCACTGTGGTCGGAGTTCTCGCTCCACCCTGGAGTGGCCGTATACGACGGAACAAAAGATTCGAGGGAACTGGAAATTCAGATTCTCAGGGGAATTTACAAGATGTGACAAGCACTGTGGCAAAGAATGCTCATTGGGAGACTCAAAACCAACATGGTCCAGTGAGGGTAATGGCAGAGGGATCACAACCCCAAGTGAGAGCCCCATTTCTGGGTACCAGGAGGAACACGTTGGACTGGTCAACAATGAGTGATCCTTTATGGATGGACTATAATTCTAATAAGAAAATGATTCAAACTGTCTCTCTGGATGTAAACTCTGGAAGGAGTGACGACAGGAAACTAGTTCCAGGTGCTTTAAGCCCTGTAACCACAAATACACCACGACTATCTCCTCCATCCTTTGACCCAAATGAACAAAGGAGAAATCCACAAACCGGCCATCAAGGACCACTGTCACCTTTAAGCTCTAAACCAACAACCAGCAGTCTGCTTCTGTCTTTAAGACGAATCAATTCCAGTGGCAGGAGTTCTAATGCACCCCACACCTTCCCTGTTGAAAATCCTGCTCCAAGTGATCAAGAAGGAAACTTGCTCCCAACACACCTTTCTCAAACCTTTTTCAATAATAATGAGCAAGAGAGGTCAAAGCCTGTCCGCTCTCCATCGTCCATTTCTTATAGGTCAACTGAAATCGGGCCTGTCCTTTCCCCATTATCCTCCAACCACAGAGAAAGAAGTGTGTCTGAATCACACTTCTTTTCAACTTCACCTTTAAACGAAGACACAAACGACACACCCTTCACTCAACAACCTCAAACATGTTCCAAACAGGCATTTCTGAGTAATGTGCCATCAGCAGGGCAACAGATCTGCAGGGGTTCAAACAAAAATCCAAACCTATTCCCAAAGACCTCAATCCCCTCGCCCAGACATTCCCCATATAATCCCTCTGACCTCCTAAAAACCCACCCCCTCCCTAGAAGGACCATACTGACATCCACTTCCTGGTGGAAACAAGTAACCAAGGAAGGCAGTTCTCCTTTACGCCCTGATGATACAATCAACATCAAAGACCAGCCGAACACACCCTTAGTTCCACCCTGTAATAAAAGCAGTGCCTTGGCAGGGCCAACTTTAACTGACAGCAAAAGATTTAGTAGTCAAATCCCCAATAACAGAGACAACAAAAACACAACAGAGTCGGTTTGCAAAGGTAACATGAACCTTATTATGACACAGGGAGGAACTCAGAACCTTAAACAAATAAAGGACTTACCTGAACACAAATCAGACAGACTATTCAGACAGCAATATGGCTCCTATTTAAATAACAGGGAACCACTAAAGCCTCTTAATTTACCAGATGTTTTGTCTAGGTCTCGATTTAACAAAGCTACAGTACAGACAACACTGATCTCACAACACAATCCAACTGAATTACCTTCTACTTTGCTAAATCTCAAGAGCTCAGATTCACCCACTGAGAGCAGCAGCAAATACAAAAATGATCTTTGCTCATCCGAAACCAGCAGCACTCCCACATTTCTTCACAACAAAGACTCTGAAAAGTTAACCAAACATTCTCTTACCCTTTCTTCCACCATCCCTCTCAACAGTCAAGCTCCTACTATTAAAACTACATCTGTTCTCCCTCCAACCCCAAACACCAGAACTGATTCCTCCTTTCATTTCCATCCAGTTTCCTCTCAGACATACGTTCACACTTCAAACACTGATTCTTCTTCCCCAACATCCAAATTACCTGACAGAGCCAACACCACACTTCTTGGCTTTAAAAGAAGCTATGTCTCCATACCCACGCACCCTAAAGCAGTGTCTAGTCTGATTCCCACTGTCAGTGCTTCCCCTAAAATAAACAACATCCCTGTATCCACTGCATCCGTCACCTCTACTAACATTGCCAGCCATCCTGCAGTCACAACTGCTTCAAGCCTGTCCTACCTTACTCCTGCCATCAAGTTATCTCCTACCACCAACTACATCTCCTCTCTCCTAACCCCCCCTGCCACCCCAATCATTACTAGCCCCAGCTACTTAGATACATCCAACCCTAAGGAAGGCAGGACATTCTCAAGCAGCCCAGAAAGGGACAACAAGAAACTGGGCCCCGAGGTGAAGGGAAAGAGAGTGAGACGAGTAACATGGGAGGACTCTGTGGATCTGTGTTCTGAGCCCATCACAGTGGAGAAACCAGATCCATCTGGTGTCCCAACAAGTCCTCTCTCCCCTTGTGTTAGAACCCCATCCATTTCCCCATTTCTAAGATCAGGAAGTCCAACCATAAATACATCTCCTCTGTGCCCCACTACCCCCAAAACTTCCAGCATACAGATGGGGAAAGGAGGGAGGTATCGATCCCTGTCATCTGACCTTGCTCATTTAACATCTGCGGAGCAAGAGATGTCGAAGCAAGGAGCTAAGGACACTCTGATCTCTGAACCAGTTAGACAGGACTTAACCACAACTGGGCAAGAGAGGACACAATCAAGGGAGTCTTGCATAGTCCAGGGCCGTTCCTCTGCTGCTCGCTCCCTACCTCCGGACTTTTCAACTGGTTATAAGGTTCGTTATAGCTCCCCGCCTTACTCCACTCTTATGTCTAGCAGGTCAACACAGGGAGAACCTAAGACTATTTCACCCAGATCACCCCTCTTCCAACAAGCTTCTCAGTCAGTGTATACTCCACTTTCCTTACATGCTGAGCCTGGTTCAGGCATAGTCATACCCACATCCAAATCCCCTCTGGCACCCGTCAGTCCAACCCAGACATTTTCTTTTCCCGTGAAAAACAAAATTGCCACAAAAGAAAGTTCCTGTGAGGTTTCAGATACATATCAACTCAACAATCAGAGCCAGGATACCAATCAAGATCCCAAGAATGGCCAGATATTACTTGTCAACAACAGGGTTCATATCAGCTCACAAGGTGAAAAGGCACACAACTCAACATGTGTAACTGAAACACTGGTTTACAGCATTAAATCTAAAGCAAATACAGCTACATCTGCCTCGAAGAACACCACACCTAAACCTTTGCAACATACAGAGGCCAAGTTAAGCCAACAACCACACAGAGTGCAGAATAAGAAAGCTACAGGTGAACCACATACTCATTCAGGTCAGAGCTCAAGTAGTGGCAGCTCAGCAGACAGTCAGTCCCAGTGTGAGGGAAGCCGCAACAGAAAAACAAAGGAGAATGTGCTTAGTAAAAGCAGGTTTTTGTCAGTGGAGAGCAGCAATGAACAAAGCCCAAAGAGAAGCCGGTTTGCACTGAAGAAAAGTGTCAGCACACCAAACTCCAGTTTGTCAAGGTCAGACTCAGAGAGGTCCAACAAGACTAACAACAAAATGGACCAGGTCCTTAACAAAATAAAACAAACATTTAGCACCAAACGGTCGGATGACGATCCATCATTTCCATGGAAATGGAAAAAGGCTTCCCAAACACCCCATGTCAGTGGATCAAGTGACATCAGCATTGTCAGTGATGTCACCGCTGACAGGACCAAAACGGTTAAGGAGAGAGAGAAGGAGGGATTGGTGGTGATTAAGGACAGTGACCAAGGAACAGAGTGTACAAAGAGACAGACACAGAACAGATACAGTATCATACCACCCCCAGCTGTCACACTTACAGGAGGTCAGTTCTCCGTTTGGTCAGAAAAATCTACTCCAGAAACTGACCAAGATGAGCAAAATGCTTGTGCAGGATTGTCTGACAATAAAATCCAAGTTCATCTCACGCCCCATAGCCCGACAGTACATCATTTGGACTTTTTCAAAGACAACAGGAGAGATTATAAACCCACAATCCAGTTACCCACATTTAGAGATCCCAGTCCTGGTAGGAGCCCTAACCCCTCTGGTAGTTGTCCTACTCAGTTCAGGAAGTCCACATCAGGCTCCAGGAGCCCTTTCTCCCCCTTCCCCTCTCTTTCCCCCGTCTCCCCATTTTCCTCACCTGACATAACAGATGACAATGTCTTCTACAGCCCAAAGCTACAGCGTTGCAAGGAGTCATCCTCACCATGTGAGCCAGGAGAGGGAATCAGCCTGGGGGGTTCAAGAAGAAGCCGTGCATCAACTGGTCCTCCAAGTGCAGGTTCAGGACATGACAACGAGCACTTTGCATCCTCCTATGCAGACTTAAAGTATGGCATTGAGCCTGGGAGGTCATTTTCTGTGAGCTCAGTACTCTCCAGTCGACCCTCAGGGCCTGGACGCATCTCCACTGGATCCAGATTCCTGAGTGTGGGTGATCTCTCGAAATCATCCTTGACTTGTGGAGGTAGTGGCGAGGACTTAGATCAGTGGTCTTTCAGGCCTGATTGGACCACAGAATATGATTGCCTGCCCCCAAGTGAATACAGTGGTTCATATTTTCCCAGTGACCCTGGTAAAATGAAATCAAGGTCTCTTCCTCGATCATTGACCAGGCGCTTAGGAAACTGGAGCTCTGGAGACTCCGTTTCTCAACCTGAAAATGCCACAGGCTCAAAGCAAGCTCGTCTTTGGAGCCCGAACATGAACACATTCCAGCTTGAATGGGATGCAGAGAGTCCCCCAACACCGCCTCCAACACCTCCCCTGTCACCAGTGTCCAGACGAATGTCCCAACCCCCCAGCCTTTCTTCCCCCACCTTTCCTAGTCCACCTGGAGCACCACAGTCAGTGGACAGCCAGTCCTCTAGAGGGCATTTGCCCTCCAGAGGTTATGTGTCCAGCCTTAGCACCTTTGAGGAGTCATCTGACAGCAGCTCAGACACGACAACCGATGACGAGTATTACTTAGAAACAGGTGATGGTGAAGAAAAGGAGACAGAATTGTGAAAGTCAAACAACTGCTCTCATTCAAGTCTGTGATCCTGAACTTAATGATGGGGAATAAGGAGAAACCCCCAAGAGAAGAAAGATGGGCAGTTATCTGTCATGTGCAGTGACCTCCGCTGCTTGTTTACTCTTTTCATGACACAGTGGAGACATGAGGTCATAAGGGACAGCTGGTTTCCTGCATGATTTGCTTTTCCAGAGTGGTGGTTGCTGTTGTGTTAAATGACCAAGCATGATATTATCAGCACAGTTTTAAACATGTTTTAAAGTATGTAAAGTGTACTTTAATTAGCTGCAATATGTGGAGTAAATAATAACCATTCTTCAACATTTATAGTTCTGACAGTTGCATGGCATTAGTGAGGGATGTACATTTTTTCAGCTGTTTTAACAATCAGCCTATCTTTTCATTTGCATTTCATCCTGCTACTTAACAATAAGTGCTGAGGTAATGTGGATTAATATGCTATAACATATTTCATCGTCCGTCTTCTGTGTTTGAAGATTGAAATGAATTGTAGTAAATGTTGTCAGCATAATGCAGATACAGTCAATTTTTTTTATATAAGCAGAGTGGTTTTAAAGAAAACTTTAATCTGGGATGAAATACAATTAAGTTATTAACATTTGTGCTATACCCAGCGCTTGCTCTTATTTGCACAGTAACAGTCTAAAGTCTTAATATATCTATTTTGTAAATAAATGTTATATTTCCAACAGTATTTGTGGTGGTTTTATTACACTCTTGCTGTGATGTCAAATGATCCAGGCTTAACCAGTATGGTTTCTCATTGTGTCATTTTATTGCAGTGTTAAGTGTTAAATTAAGTGAAAGGGAATGTTGGGTAGTGGCACGATCAAAGTTTCAGTTCCGTGGGTCACATTCCAGTCTGCAGGGAGTTTTTCAAAGACCAGTATTAATAACAATGCTATCTACTTTACTTGGCAGGGCTGCTCACATTTTTCAAGTGGGTGGTTCCTTTTGTTCTTCGCCGTGGCAACACAAACTGTTTTGGTGATGGTTGGACAAAACATCCATTAGAGTGCGTTTAAAATCATTACATCGCCTGGGTGTTTGCTGGCGGAGTACTTGGTGTACTCGACTGTCTGTTCTACGCATAATCTTCCCAGGATGACATTCACACTGACACATAGTACAAGCTGCATTTATATTAGTTGCCATGATGTCATGTGGGAAGGGCACGGCAGCTTCACATTATGTGTCATCATGAGCATGTCGAGCAGTGGCTTTGAATGTTTTTCCATCTAATGTCATCATTTGGAAAGTGCAGCCCTGTACTCGGAGTAAACACAGGCTGAATCTATGGGCAGCCAGTGTTTATCTGGTCTGTCGTACAGTGATCACAACAAGCAGCAATATTCAAGGACCACAACAGCCCATTTCTTTTGGTCTTCTGGGAGTAGTGTTGGGTTGATGTGCCTTGTTTCTTGATTGTGTGCAAAAACCCATCATCAATCTGTTTTTACTATAATAAATTCCTCATGGAAAGTCTAATCCACAACCCAAATATAAATGTATCAGGCTTGCACATGGTGATGAGTGTTTTTAATGAGGCAGCCTCATTTTGTTATAAAAAGTAAAATCCAAAGGTCCTTCACACTGTGCACGTCATTACATAAAGATATTAAGCCGCAGGAAAGCAGGGTCAGCACTCGGATGACTGTAAACAGGCAACCTGCAGCACTGTGAATGGTTGTTTGTGTGTGTGTGTGTGTGTGTGTGTGAAAGTGAGTCTCCAGGAAATCAACGCAATGTCCTCTGAAGTCACAGACACACAATGTGTGTGTGCGTGCAGAGTGCATCTCGGGTGCAGTTGTTCAAAGTCAAACTAAAGAGCTGGCAAAGATAGATAAGGAAATGAAGGTAAGTCGAGGAAGCATTAACATTTTAGTCTGAACACCTTTCAACTGAGGAGTTTACATAAGCCACATTTATGGCTGCTTTGTTTTTGTATTTGATTTCCTTTTATTTCTAATTCTCTTAAATCAAACAAGGCCGACATATTAAATTGACATATCACCAGCTAACACTGTAGTCGCCTTTATCCACCATTATACTGATGATTATGTGTAATTGCATTAATTTTGTTTCTTAGTAAAATATATATTTGGAATGTAATAATTGAATTGAACTATATTCAGCAAATTCATGTTTTCAAACACACTAAGGTACATTAACCTGAAACAATGAAATCATAAATGTATGTCCCACCTTGTTTTTCTTAAAGGTGAATACTGTTTAAGACATGAGCATTTTAATGGTTACCATGGAGCTCATAACAAATATTTAACAGGATTTTATTGATGCTCCTTCTTTCTATTATTATGGGGAGATACATCCTTTTTGAATGGAGCTCTTTAGCCATCTGGTGGTGTCTGTGTGCTACTTCATAATAATACAAAGTCTAATTATGTAAGTCACAGTCATTAAACACACTGCTGTTTTAGAAGAAGCATGAATCCATGTAGAGCATGTTTTTGTGCTATAATTCCAATTGCTCTAATTTCTATCTCTGTGGCAGTAGTTTGATTATTGAGTGAAACACTAAGAGGAGCTTTCTACAGCCACAATCCCCCACTGTACTGTTTCTCCACTGAATAATAAGTCTGTGCTGCAGCTGTGTTTCCATCTTATTCTCCTCTGTGCCGTCAGCAGCTCAAAGCAGCAGCACTGCAGAGTATTACTATACAAGAGCCGAGCAGCAAAGGTTTGAACTCCTCCTCTTTTCGTGCCGAAACATGAAAAGGAACACCGCTTTCATTTTGTGGTTTGGAAAGTGCCTTTCGTGAGGTACAGTTTTAATTACAGTTACTCCCTCACAGTGCAGGGATCCACTCTCTGTTTTTCTCTTTTAAGTCTAGTGAGTCACTTCCTAATCACTTTTTGAGCTCCAGTAAAACCCAGGAAACACAGAATAGCTGTGCAGTCAAAACCCATTTATTCCTTATTCCACTCATGTGGCATGGAGAATAAAGAAACTAAAACACTACAAAAAAAACTGTATTCTTGAAGATCCAGGTAAAGGGATCGCTTCACTCATCGTGTGATTTCTGCACGAATGAAACAAAAAAAATATTATAAGAGTACAAGTCGTAGTTCTCCGTTAAATTGAGAATCTTGCTGCATCATTACGGACCTTAGCTCCAGGGTCACGGCTCTTTGCTCTCAGCTTGTTGACCTGCGACTCTGCGATGTCGGCCCTCTCCTCTGCCTCCTCCAGCTCATGTTGTACTTTACGCACCTTCCCAATATTTGTGTTGCATTGTTCTTCCTAAGAAAAGAAAAAAAAACATAATAAAAATCAAGAATGGCATGGGAAACTAGTTAAAGTTTAACTGTAACTCATTAAGACCAATATTTTATGAAAGAAAGTTGTAGTATTTTAGCTCACAGTCTCCTCTGCAGCTCGCTTATACATCTTGACTTTCAGTTGAAGTTTATCCACCAGGTCCTGCAGACGGCCCAGGTTCTTTCGGTCCTTCTCGGTCTGTTTAATACAGCACATAAATGATCAAGAAATGTCTTTGCTGAATTGCCGTCACAGATATTGTTGTGCACGTAGAGATTACCTGGTAGGTGAGCTCTTTGATGCGTCTTTCATATTTGCGAATACCTTTCACGGCTGCTTTTCCTTTGCTCCAGGTCCACCTCGTTTTCCAGCTCTCGCACCTAAAAACAGAACATGCTGATGCAGCTTTTACATGTTTGTTCAAGACAGAAAGTCCCGTACATTTGTGATTTTTATAAGATAAAAGATATACAACATTTTAAACCACTTTTTCCATCAGAAACTAGAGTCAAAATACACATCAAATAATTTTTCCTCAAACATGGTATGTCATTTTAGGTTAAGTTTGATCACATTATCATATGTTCAAGTGCTATTTCTCCAGTAAATTTAGGTTTTAATTACTTACTATATTTGATGCTATAAAACAGGGTGAACCCTCATGATTGACAGCTGAGACTGGCTCATGATTGGTCAAGCATGCGTATTGGCAGGACCTTGCTACTGTGGCTCCATACCCCGATCGCTACTACGCAAACTCTGGCTCCAAATACACGTTGTCTCAACTTTCATATCAGGGATATTTTTGCTTCATTTCTGGATGGTGGGATCACAACACCATATCCACCTCTTAACTCTTCATCACTTACTCTGGCCTCGAGCTTCTGGACTTGCTTCTTGCCACCTTTCATGGCTATTTGCTCAGCTTCATCCAGACGGTGCTGCAGGTCCTTGATGGTTTGCTCCATGTTCTTCTTCATGCGCTCCAGGTGAGCGCTGGTGTCCTGCCCCTTCTTCAGCTCCTCTGCCATCATAGCAGTGTCAGTGATTGCCTTCTTCGCCTTCTCCTCTGCATTTCGGCACTCCTGCACTGCCTCCTCCACCTCGTTCTGAAGCTGGGTGGTGTCTCCCTCCAGCTTCTTCTTTTGGTTCAGCAGGCTGGTGTTCTGTAGGGAGGGTATCCGGAACATTCGTATGTAGTTTGGACTGATAGATGATGATACATTGATTACAAATTGCATACCTGGGAGTGCAGCAGCTGGACCCGCTCACTGACATCCAGCAGTTCCTGCTCTGCCAGTTTTCGCACTCTGGTTTAATGACCTTAAGACCTCCTCAAGAAGCAGACAAGCCCTGTTGACTTTAACAACTTTGAAGTCGGAATGTGGAAAAAACATGGACGCTGTGAACACAATGTATTGAAGAGTGTTTAAACAACAACTTGACACCTCTTGTCCGTATTTGCTTAAGGAAAAGCAGAGAGCGTTGGTCGCCGGTTTATTAAAAATGTATTAATATTGAAAGCGTCACATTTGACACTGCACTTCCAAGGGCCCTTAATACACAAATACAAGACAAATGTGAAGATTGCAAGATGAACGGTTCGAGACAATGCGTTTCACATACAGACACAAATTTCTGGAATAAGGGTAGATAGATGAACAGAAACAATGGGAATCTGGAATAACTCAATATCAATAGATCATTTTAAACAAGAAATTGATCCACAAAAACACAAATGACATCATGCTGTTAAGATTGGAGTTCAATGGAGAGACCAGATACAAAACCACCACAAACCAGAGAGTTGTTGGTTCGTGAATTTTAGTTAAAGCACAATAATCAATGGGGCTGGGGTCAGCTCACACTGCCCAAACTGATGCCGGCTCCAGGCACAAGGAAATAGGACTGTTATTTAACTTCCAATGCGTTTGCCTCCAGCTGTTTGTCATAAAGACGGACAATGAAACCCACCTAGACAAGTTCCAGTGTGAAACAAGAGTCTGCTTGAAAGAAACGTACAATACAGCTGTATATTAATAGTGGGCATTTGGAGTAAAAGGAAAACTTTTGTTTATATCTACTAATAATACACTGAGGACACTGCTTCAATTCATGTTCATAAATACTCTATTTATAGGCTCTGGGGTGTGAATAAAAGGCCGCCACATGCTCCCTAACACAATGTCTTAAAGCACAGAGGACAGAGAGGTGGTTATGGCTCATTGTTCCCTCGCTTCTGTCCTTGAGCTGTGACCACATGACGTCGGTAAAGCCTCCACAAGTGTCTTTGGCACAGAGAGGCAGATCTCAAAGGCACAGTGACACATGATATCAAACATACTGACACCGAACATGAAACCACATAAAGAGCATAAAGAGGAAGTTCTATAAAATCAGATATGATAGTAATACTAATGACAGGAACTATAATAATAAAATGTTATTGTTATATTAACAATCCAACCACTAAGACCCCTAAAAAATTATTTAGAGGAAAAAATAAATTAAATTAAATCAAAAAGATAATATAAAGAGAAAAGACGAAAAAGAAAAGTGTATTAATATTTATCCCTGTCTTGTAACTTTTCTTTTATATATATATATATATATATATATATATATATATATATATGTGTGTATGTACTTTTATCATTTTACTTGAGTCAAGAGGTTGAATCAGTACTTGAGCTGTTTTTGACAAAAGTGCTCTACTTGAGTAAAGAATGTGTTTTACTTCTGTGTACGTCCGCCTCTGCAAACAACTAAAGATTTATCCCCTGACTCGCTGAACACTATTTCCTCCTCCTTAAGTGAAGTGAGGAAATGGAAGGCGTCTGCAGTCAACACCGGGATCATTGCAGCCATTTCTGCGCCGTGCAAAGTGTAAGGCCGTCTACAAAGTGATAAGTGCTCTCAGACATTCAGCAGGAGGAGAGAGAATCTGCTCCTCCATGACCTCTGTGTTGCAAACAAGAGCCTTTCAACACTCGAGGCTCCTCACTTCAGGTCCTGACCCCGAGGAGTCGATTTAGCCCTCACTAACACACACAGGAGATTATCAGCTGTTATATGGAGAACTGCTCACCTAATTTGCCTGTCTGCTACATGTGAGCAGCCTGTTTTCACTCATCCTCTACTGACAACAGTCTGAAGAGCACATCGATCAGACTGTATGTAGGACATGACAGCTCTGAAAAAGTGAAGCCAAATCCCCTTGATCCCCCCCCCCCCCCCCCCCCCCGGTGGCTGGCTGCAGTCATTTTAGAACAAAGGACACAATAGTGAATATCCCTTTCACTTTTGAAAGTCTTTCACACCAGTTTGATGATGAATTGCTTAACACCAGCAGATGTTAGCTACCACCAGTTGACGTCAGGGACATGTCATCAGTTGTGTACCTTAGCGCCACTGGGTGATTCAGCCTTTATAAGACAGCCTCTGCTAAGGAAGGCCCACCACAGGCTGATCAGACCTGGGTGTGTGTCCCTAACATCTTGGGGCCCACTTGGGATCCTTCCTCCTGACCTAGAGCTGGTAGCTGCAGCGTTCTGCAGTCCGTCATGTCTTCGGTTTCTTTTATGGTCTGTTCGCAGGGCTTTTCCATGGATACCAAGCTTTTTGAGCAACTTGATGGTGGTTACTGCAGCCTCTTCCTCTCATTACCTTCTTCAACAGCATCATCCCAAGTAGGAGACATGCAGGGTGTTGGACCAGAGCAACAGGTCTGGTCTTTCTACATATTCTATGGTCTAGACCAAAGGGAGTTGTGTCAGTGACACAGCTGGAATTACAGCCATAGTGTCGTGTTTTCGCTTTTACAGTATTATTTGATAAGAGTGTAGACAAGCAAGTCATGTAAGATATTTCAAGCTGGCTCCCGAAACATGACAAACAGTTGTCATGTAAATAACAAGGTGCTGAGCTCAGCTCCACTGTAATAAAACTCAACAGAGCTGTCAGTGTGATGTGCTTCAGGGAAAGTGCGGCCTCCCTCCGCACAGTTAACACATGACCCAGTGACTGGAGGAAGTATACCACCTGTTTACCGTCTCATATCTCAGCTTCCACAGCTCCACACCTTGTATCCACAGCGCCGCTCGGACCTTCAGGGCTAATCTGTGTCGAGGTTCTTACTGTCAACTGTCTTGTAGTTGGTATGCTGCGGTGGTATGTTCGTCATGAAGACAGACTGGAGCAGGTGGATATGAGGAATGTGACAGGTGCATGGATGTATAGGTGAAGACTTGTGAAGATGATTTTACACCACACTTTCTGTATGTTTGATAAGAATAACACTTAATTAAGACAACTTGTAATAGTCTTAAAACTTGTGCAGTTCTAAACCTGCCTGTTTGTAATTTGCTGTGTTAATGCTCTGGAGCTACTTCAGAATGTCTCCTTGTCATTAGTGAGTCCTCCTCAAACAGTTCTGCAATATACTGTCACTTTTTATTGTTTGTGTGCAGAGGTTTTGATACACTTTTTATAAAGTCGATGTTGCAGAGTGAAGTTAGAAAACTCTGTGTTTATCCTACCTGGTTCGTCTGGAGTGAAGATTTTAAAGACAATGTTTTTTATAAAATGAAACCGACTTCGCTTCATAACTGTTTGTGGCTTATTGAATGATTTGCTGAACCACTGTTGTTTTTTCAGAGGAAGTTCAAAACTTTTCAGAAATAAAAGCTCTGTTATTCAGCTCAATATTAAGTATCACAGCAGTGATTTTGACCCCGTGGTTTGAAACAGATATTTTGGGGTATTCACCTGTCGCTTCATTGCATCTGTGGTTCCCCTTTGACTTTGCTCACCATATTCACCTCTCTTGATATTTTTGCTTTACACTTGACATCCAACTGTCCACACCAAGTGACCATGTTAAAAGAAGAGATGCTTTCCATCAAGTGTTAACAGAGGAACCTACGAATAAATGGACACACTCCTTTCGTGCTTTCTACAACATATTCTACATTGAAATTTCCCAACACAAAACATCCTCACACACAGACACACACAGACCAGTTAGAGTGACCTCTGACGCTCTGAGGTTTAACGAAGAGCTCCGATTTTTTTCTCTGCGTGTTTTACATGTTTTACTGTCTAAGGAGAGTGACATGTTACGAGCTGCTAATTGTGAACCCTGAGGAAGAATTATCTTTGGGATCTTGACAACCTCATCAATTCCCATTGCCATTCTTCACCGTGACAATGAGACGTTAGCGCCGCCCGTCTCTGCTGCTGGTGGCTGTCTCCTTCCTGTCGTCCTTGAGGACAAAGATAACTCGCTGACACTGTGCGTCGGTCTTTGATTTAGGTGGTGGAGAGCTCGACGAGGTATATTTGGATCTGTAGGTTGAATAGAAACACATGATTAGAGACTGTTTATCTGATCACTGCCATGATTCTTTACAGCACAAATACAGAGCAAATAGAAATATATTCATTTATAGTTCATAATGTGATTTTGGTCAAGAGCAACATTTCTAGTCTTATTCATTCCCCTCAGATCTGTAAGGTGTTACACTTACAGATGTAAGCGTCTTCAGTGTCACATGTCATGAAAACCTTTAAGAGGATCGTCCCACAGCACCTCGGGCCCAAAGAATGGTCAAATTGCACATGAACACAACTCTGATCCCATCTCTATATTGCCTTTTTTTTTTTAAATAGCCTTGTGTATATATAGAATTATCCCTACTTTTGTATATATTTCTATATTTACTCATATTTTTTGTCTAACTATATTTTCCACTTGAGCTGTTACTTTCTTTATTATCATCGACCTTCAGAGCCGGAGAGCCCCTGTTCTCCATCATTTTAGACCTACGCATGCACGAGTTCCAAACCCACTAAGAGAAGTAAACTGAACATCTAGTGTTCATTCTAACATCATCAAGGCAGAATATTAATTCCAGCACTCTATGATAGACAAATAAATATACTGGTGGCATAGTGAACAGCTTTAAGTAGCACTCTATATCTCCAGTCAGATTTCCATGGCTGTGCCCAAACGAAGGTCAACAAAAGCTCTTCAAGTTTATGTTTCCTTGAAAAAACTCACAAAATCTGTATAAAGTCTGTATAGATATAGATATAGATATCAGTGTCTGTATATTTTGATTTGCATGTGTGCAGGCATACAGCTGTTTTTGATGAATGTTTATTATGTAGGGTTATGGCTGTGTTAACTTAATAAATGTTTATATTGATAAAAAAAATCTATATCCACAAACATTTTATAGAAGAGAAGAAAATTTGATATATATATATATATATATGTTGTTTTAATAATGTTGGCAGCTTTGATAGAGTTTGACATATGCATACCTGGAAAACCATGAGAACCAAACTGGTGGTGCATGCACAGGCCTAAACTGTGGTTCCATGACTCTTGCATGTGTACATCTGGAACGGTTCTGCAGGAGGATGTTTCTCACTTTCTTCTGCTGCTGTGTCATTTGTGAATTTCCTCTACGGAGGATAAATAAAGGTACATCTTATCTTATCTTATCCTAAATACATCAACATATGCAAGAAATACATTTTTTTATCGTTTTATTTGGTGCGATACTATCATTGTGAGGACATTATTATTTTTTATGATGTTTTGTAATCAAATTGTAAATCCCTCCATTAACCTTTGTTGTATATTTAAGCAGCAGTAATGTTGAAGATGATGATGAAGGAATCTCCGCGGACACCGTTCTTGCTTGTATAATAAGGTTTATTACACAGAAGTTACAGGTCAGGACAGGTACCTAGGTATACCTGGAGACATTCTCAGCCAATGCCGAAGTCTGTCTCCCCGGTGTCGGACAAGCATTCATATAGGGAAGTTTGTTTACGCCCAAAACTTGAGATAAAATGACGTCACACATAGGGGCCTCTAATTAAAGACATGCTTCGTACATAAAAATGGAAACCCCTCCATCGAACAGGTCAAAGAGCATTCTCCGAGGGAGAGAACTAACAAGTAACATATGGAATAATAATTAGGAAATCTGAGAGTCCAGAAACGAGGGCCCCCTAGCTTTAAACCTGTCATTATGTTTTACACCCATATCAAAACGATCTACGTTAGCTGAATATACCACACCTTGACAGTCCTCACAGCAGGTGAAGAAGGTGAAGTCAGCACAGTTGCTGGGGGATGTTGGCGCCGCTGACTTCTTCCACCTCCTTCACAACCCCACAAAGCGGCGGAGTCTCTTACAGAATGAAGCCTTCTTTGATTTCTCTGTCTTCTCAGGCAGCCCCGTCTCCTTGGGTTTGGGATCAGGGAGAACATTGGAGAGAGACTCGTCCTCAGTGAGCTCAGTGCTGGAAACATCAGGTATATATCTTTGGAAGACCTCATCATAAGTAGCGCTGAGCTTCTCCAGCTTTTCTAGGAGAACATTCTTCTTCTTCTTCTCCTCCCGGAGCTCGGTGTTGAACTTCTTCTGGTTGGTTGTATGACTCTGGCAGACCTCATGATTAGAAGATTTGGGATTCTCCAGCTCTTCTTGGAGATCGTTCTTCTTCCTCTTCTCCTCCTGGAGCTCGGTGTTGAACTTCTCCCGGTTGGTTGTATAACTTTGGCAGACTTCGTGATAAGAAGCTTTGAGCTTCTCCAGCTCTTCTTGGAGATCGTTCTTCTTCCTCTTCTCCTCCTGGAGCTCGGTGTTGAACTTCTCCCGGTTGGTTGTATAACTTTGGCAGACTTCGTGATAAGAAGCTTTGAGCTTCTCCAGCTCTTCTTGGAGATCGTTCTTCTTCCTCTTCTCCTCCTGGAGCTCGGTGTTGAACTTCTCCTGGTTGCTTATGTGACTTTGGCAGACCTCGTGATTAAAAGCTTTGAGCTTCTCCAGCTCTTCTTGGAGATTGTTGTTCTTCTTCTTCTTCTCCTCCTGGAGTTCGCTGTTGAACTTCTCTTGGTTGGTTGTATGACTTTGGCAGACTTCAGTGTTAACCCCCTGCCTCTCACCACAGACCTCAGTATAGAACTGAGTTTTCAGCTCCTCCATCTCTTGCTGCAAAAGGGTTTCCTGCTCAGAAGCATTTTGCTGCATTAGTCTCATTTCTTCCATCTGCCGACGGAGAGAGTCCTGCTCATCCCTCACGGATTTCATCAGGAGCTCATCCTGTAACACTCTCTCGTCATGGAAGCTTATTTGCATCACAAGCTCATGCTGGTAGTGGTCAACCTTCAGCCCGGCAGTGAGAACATCAGCTTCATAGCTTTCGCTCATATAACGGTAAGAAGCTCTGAGCTTCCCTAGCATTTGTTGGAGAGAGTTGTTCTTCGTCTTCTCCTCCTGAAGCTCGGTGTTGAACTTCTCCTGATTGGTTGCATGACTTTGGTAGAATTCACCAAAGGAAGCTATGAGGTTTTCCATCTCTTCTACGAGAAGCTTGTTTTTATCCTTCTCCAGCTGAACCTCATTGTTAAACTTCTCCTGGTTGATGATGTGTGCCACCTTCAGCTCCTCGTAATCTTTCTGAAGGTCTTTTTTCTTCTTCCTCTTGATGGTGTTGTTTACCTGAGAGGCGATCTTTGTGGCGCTGAGGGCTTCTGCATTGCTGTACTTTTGTAACATCTCCAGCTCTTGCTTTGTTTCCTTTCCTCTGTTAATGAACATTTCCTTTAGCTTTTTCTGTCGAACCAGCTCTTGTTTGTGCTCCTCCAACTCTTGGCCCAGTTGGATCCTCCAGTGGTACTCTGTACTAAGGTAGACCCTCTCCTTGGCCAGCAGGTCTATGAGGTAGCTTATTTGTTGAGACATACAAATAGAGTTCTGCTGAATCAAACCTAGGGTTTGACTAGTCCCCACGTTTAGGTGAAAAACACCTTCCATCACTGGTTTAATCTATTTAGTTTGAAATAGAAAGTTACAATTATTCTGAACAGATTTCTGCGTCAGTAGAAGTTTTCCCTCTCTCACAGTGGGGTGTCACTTTCTGAAATCGATGTCACATTATCCTTTGTACGGATGGTATATCCCCTTCCTCTTATTGTTGCTATATATTAGAGACCTAATGAAGACATTTAAGATCAAAGAGCATGAGCCTTTGATATAGAACATTGAACATGTCTTTAATCTTTAACATTAAACGTCTTTGATTTTAAACAGTCCTTTTCTTTTAAATGTATTTTTGGGGCTTTTTATAACCTTTATTTATTCATTTGTATAGGACAGAGGCTTAGTTGTGAAAGGGGGACAGAGAGAGAGTGGGGGAGGACATGCATAAATGGCCGCGGGTTGGAATCTAACCCGGGCGTCTGCGGGTTGAAGGCTTTCCTCTTTGGGGCAGCAGCTCTACAAGTTAGGCTATACGCCACCCCAAACAGTCCTCTTCTTCTGGAACATTCCATTTATTCCTTGATTTTTTTATTTTTGCATGTTTACTTTCAATATATTTCATAATCATATTTCATCACAAAATGCAAAAATCGAGATTAATAATCGTGGATTCCACCAGTCCCCTAAATGTATTATTATTCTCATCAAGATCCATGAATTATTCTCTGTGAAATCAGTGAAAATGTAAAAGAAATCTTTTGTCTCATATTGTTTAAGACAGTGAAATAAAACTGTGAATCCACAATTACTGCTGGTTGGAAAAGTCTAAAATTCCATTATCTGAATTTAAAGTCTTAAATACGTTAAAATATTACATACAAAGTATTAATTATGTTTAGCTATGTCTGAATTATTTTAATGTTCATAGATATATTTGCCAATATATTGGTATTGGATTTTTTACTCCCCACTATCAACATTGGCATCTGCACCACAAGTCCACATAGGACGGGCTCTCAGGTTTTAGTTTTTGCGGATAGGACGGAGCAGGTATATGAGTCAGTTCGGGCCCAAACCTAAACCTAAATCCAACCCTAACCTTAAAACCAATTCTTAACCTTCAAACAGTCCCTTGAATTTGTGAGGAACAGCCAAAATGTCCTCACAATGATGGTATCGGACCAAAATTTGGCCTCAAAACTAGCGTGCGACACGGCTCCGTCATATCTCTGTTTTTCAAATAATCTGTTTTCTCTCTATTCTTTTGACAATAATTCATTGACAGAAAAACCCATCAATGATATGAATTTCTTTAATTTATCATCTAGAGTAGCAGGGCTAGGAGGTCAGAAATCATGTCTTGCCTCTTTTGGTCCCCATGAGGTCCACTGGTCCTGACAAGATTAGTGTTTATGCTGGAAAAGGTCTTGAATAGGAAACAAAAACCAATACACAAACAAGCACACGTACACACACACACACCATCTGCTGGGGGTTTTAAAGATAATATTTACTCCAGTGTTACCATATAGGACACATTTTTGAAAAATAATTAGAGAAATGATAGAGTCACACAACTAGTTTTCTATTTTGAAATTATATAGAATGATTCTCGATCACTGTTATATTTGTAAACAACACACATACACATGTGATAGTCCCATAAACAAACAAATAAACACCTGAGACATTATTGGCTGTTATACTTTAAAAGTATGACATTTAGATTTTAGATTTTTCTCTTTATCTCTTCCAGTTTTATTGTCCCATATTACATTTAAGCTATTTTATTTGTACTGTCTATACTTTTCAATGTTTTTTTTCAGTGTATATTATGTAAACATTGTTACATTAAATATATTATGCAGAGACACCATTATTTATTGTTTTTTATTTTTAAATTGTATATTTTTAATCTACAAAGTGGACTATGCACAATTATCAAATAAATGTAGCCCTAGTTGGGTAAAAACAGCAGCATTTGCCTCAATTGTAGTTGATGTGAAGTTATGTGGAAATAATTAGGCAGAGTGTAAATCTGTACTTAAGTGTAGTTTTTGTAGAGGGAGCATCTAGTTTTTATTGTATTTCAATATTTTGATTTTGCATGTTCTTATTTATTACTTTTACTGCAGCACAGTAAATGTCCCCATTAGGGGAATAGTAAAGGATTAATCTTATTTTATCTAATGAAAATGAAATATAATTGTTAGCGTACTCTTCTGGTGAAGCTGTATCCTGGCTGCCTTCATCCTCAGCTGTTAAGTCATCGCCACCTACTGGTTCTTGTCGGCACGTTTCCCTCTCCACCTCACTCCACTTCTCTCCTCTTGTTGAACCACCAGGACCAGGCTGAAAACCCACCTCTCTTTATTTTTAAGGGAGCAGGTGCAGTTTACAGTAGTTTCTGCTTGGATATGAAAACATGGGTAAATATGTAAAGTTACATTTTATCGGAGTTTATGCATATGAAACATTCATACTCACAGAAACTCCTGCATGTATCTGGAATGATATGTGAAATATAGTTAGTGTAAAGTAGTGACTGTTATTTCAGCTGAGTTAGTGATACTGCACATTGTAGTTTGTGATGCTGAGATATTAAACACATTTGTATCCTCAAGGCGACTTTACAAAAAGGTTCTCGCCTTGACGTTAAATGTATGCAACAGTACAGACAGGCTTCATTAGTGTTTTAGACTGACTCTCCGATCTGTGGGATTCAACCTAAAAATACATCTATCTAAATTTTTACTCATCTTATACCAGTAGATTCTATTTTTATCTAAAATGACCCAGTTACACAGAAAAATGTGTCAAAGTGACATTTTTTGATTTTCATGCATTTGCAGCTTTTTCTGACTCATCCCATAACACCACTTCAAAAACGTCCATGTGTCGTTTGTGTAACAAGTTTAATTTGACATGAAATCAGGCTACAGAGTTAACAACATCACACTCGTCATTGAACAGATCAACAGTGTTGTCAGGTATAATAATATTACTCGAGCCAAGTTAACAACAATCAGTGTATAAGTGTTTGGACTCGTTGAGTGCAACATACAGGACATTAAGAAAAACTACCAAAGGCTGACAGACGAGGGCGCCAGCAGAGGTTCAGTGTCCTTCAATAGCTCCTCAACCCCCCCCCCCCCCACCTCGTTCTCTTAATGCCACTCACCCGACTTGAGAAAAATAATTACCCGAGCACATCATCACAAAGACGCTGTCAAGATTTCACACTCAAAATAAAGAACAGCCATCTCTGATGTGTGGCCGAGGAGGAGTAGAGGGGTGGGTTCATCCGGAGCTGCAGGGGCCCTCACCCGCTCCCACTTAGACCTCACAGAGCGTCGTCATCGGGCCCTTTCTCCAGCATTGATAAAACATTCAGTTCAAATAACAAACGACCTCCATGTCCTGACAAAAAAAATGTATGTGTCTGGTTACACACAAGACACTTTAAAACTTCTAATGTAGTTTGTTTGTACCCGTCTATTCTCTTACAGCGGAGACTGGCCATCTAGAGAATTACTGAAGTAAAACAGAGGAAAGAAAACCAGCCCTTCAAGTTCCTCCAGACATGCAGACAGGAATGTTGTGACAGTCACTGGACCGGAGAAAATGGAACTTTTCCTTCATGCCACATAATTTCAAACCAATTTAACAGTATTTAGCTTAGAACCAAAAGCCTCCAGCTTCTGGATAATTTATTGATTATGCTTATTAACAACATAAGTTATAAATATCGCTGGCTCCAGGCCAGATTCGGTGGTTCGAACATGATATTCTGATTAAAGGCCTTTTTGTTCTGCTTATTTGCCTCTGATCTCAATATTGATGATAGCTAATTTGTGCTCACAAACTCCTCTGCACTGCTTCTCCACTGCATAGCATACTGTGCATAGTTTTCCAAAACTCAGCTTAAGTTAAAGAAACTAAGTCTAGAGTATTTACACGGCATGTATCACCCACAGCCCCCATAGTGTTAGAACAGACGTCAGAGAACAGAGTCCTACTCTGTTTGGAGTGTCAGCTAAAAAAGAAGTAGACAAAATCTACCTTTGTGTAATTTCGTACACTTCTGAGCAGATTTTGTGTCGTCATACACAGCAGACATGACAAAAAAAAAACAGTCTACGCAGGTTTAGACAAAGAATAATTTCAGTTCCTCGTTGTGTCTGGATGGTCAGTAATAAGCAGCCAACATCTTGCTGTGTGGGGTCTGTCATGAGGAGATGTAGAAAGATGGTGTGTGTGGGAGTGTATTCAAACACATTCAAACACGTCTAAATGACAGGAAACAGAAAGATGAAGATGTAGAATATTGGCAGCTGAACCATCAGCCTGTGTCGGGAAGACAGGAAGCTTCGACCTCATTCTGTCTCCATCCATCTTAAGTCTCTGCACCGCTCCATCCTTTTTCTCCTCTGCAGGAACATGACATTTGTAATGTCCTGGCTGCAAACGCTACACGGTCTATGCCTCTTGTCTCTGGATCGTTTAGGTCTCTGGGTTGGGCGTCGCCAGCAGTGGCACATTGTCCCTCCTCCTCCTGCCCAGCGGGGGTCGTCTGTACAGCTCCCCGTCGGCCAGCGTCTGTGGCAGCGGCTTCCTCTTGCTCTCGGGCAGCAGCAGGATGGACAACACGGCCAGCAGCGCCAGAGACGAGTAGACTACGTGGTGCAGGAAGTAGCCGTAGTGGTTCCTCAGGTCCATGAGCGGGGAGCTGAGGCGGCCCAGGCAGCCCAGAGCGAGTACGATGCCCACGCCAATGCCCCTGCACAGACACACCAATCAGATTTGACATATACCAACACGTTATTTCAGATTCAGTGTTAAGTGTTAGAATTGTTAATTTGTGAACACACTTTTTGTCTGATTTTCTGGATTTAATAACAGTTATATTAAAGATGTGAACAATAGGGTCCAAAGGTCTTAGAAGAGAACATTTTGTTGTTAGCTTAGTTTTGCATTAAGTTTGGAAACAAATGGAAACATCGACCAACTACCAGCACCTCAACAGCTCACTGATGTATTATTCGTATACGAGTGATCCAGGTTAATAGGGAGACATTTCCAGATGTCAGAAAATGTCTCATCATTACTGACAGCTACTGATGGAGATTCCTACTCTCCTCAGTCATGATTGGCTGTATTTTTCATGTAGGCATCCTGAGCAGGCTCCACAAGCCTTCTACACCTTAAGAGGTTTTTCTGCAGAACTATATGAGTCCACTTTTTGAGAGTCTGTGTGAGTCTGTGTGTGTGTGTGTGTGAGTGTGTGTGTGTGCGTGCGTGCGTTGTCCTACCTTATAACGGTGGGCATGATTTCTGCGGTAAAGAGGATGCAGAGTGAGGCAGTGGCCTGAGAGGAGAACAGACCCAGCACTGAGAAAACGGTGATGGCCGTCTCACTGAGGTCTGAAAGAAAAGAGGAAGAAGGGAGGGGGGGGACACCCATTAGGGATGATGTATTATCTTGATCAAGTCCAGCATTTCTACTTTTCAGTTTCAGATAATACATCATGATGCCTGTTGACTTGAACTGAATCAACCTCCCTCAGCTTTTCTTAAACCTCCTTCACTGACTTAGAGCGTGAAGTAGAAGAGTAACTCACCTAAAACCTTCCTCACAGGTGACGGCCTCTGCACCCCCCTCAGCCCACAATAAGTGGTTAAAGCACAACCTGACACAGCTTTGACTTTGCTGCCACTGCAGTGTCCTATATAAACTCAATGTCGTGCTCAATAATGGCCACATGGGGGAGACAGCGTGTTTCTCTATAGAGAGAACGAAGGCACCTTGACTAAAGATGACAGGTGTGATTTTAATCGTGGAACACAAGGTCAACATCACGCAGTGACGTTACGACCACGGGTCTGAGATCTATCAACATTTACATTCTTTCCGTTGTCACTAAGGAACAAGGATGTGTGTCTTGGTTCCCTCTGTCCTAACTGGAATGAAGGTAAAAGCAGAGGGGAGTTCATTAGAGGGGGGGGGTCCCACCTTGTTGGTTAAGACTATTAATAGCTCTCCTCATTTAACTCTAGATGTCCTTGAGAAAACAACATCCTGCTGCCGACCAAAGCCCACTTACACTCCATGAGTCCGAGGAGGATCAAAGAGGCCAGCCCTGTCATCGTCATGGAGAGGAGCAGGATGCCGCGGCGACCGCACCTGTCCACGGTTGTCCAGAGCAGGAGCCAGGCGCCGCCGCCTGCGCACACAGGCAACAGGTACATCCAATAGAAACTGGGGGCAGTGCCTCTGACGTCACCTCGGAACGAGCTGTAGCAGTGACTAATGCCATGAGAGATGAACCTGAGGGAGGAAGGACACGGAGTCAGCAGCCATGTTTTTCCAGAGGTGTAAATGAATGACAAAAGCACAGGATGACTTACGAGGTGAAGCCGAGCACACACATGTTCTTCCAGATGTTCTTGCTGTGGAAGAGCTCGGGGAAGGACAGGTGGGGGGCGGGAGGAGGTGGACGGCTCTGAATCCAGCTCTGCAGAAAACAAACAGGACAACTACAGCATTTCTCTTTTTATTAACAGTCCAATAACACAGAAAATAATGAAATGAGCCGCTTTTCCTCTTTGAATCAATAGCTCTCAGTCAATGTCAGGAGCACATAAGCTCAATCGATTCACACCACAGCACATGAACAGGTCACTTAATTTGAACACAGTAGAGGAAGAACCCAGATTCACGTTTATAACCCACTATCTATAGTAACTCACAGAGAAAATGACATTGTAAGTGTTTATTGTTGCATTGGTCAACAACTGCAACTTCTATGACTGACCTTGAACCATATAAAATGTCTAATTACATATATTTTCGTTTCATTTATTTATTTATATGCATATTCATTTATGAAGTGGTGCAGTGGTTATTACTGTCAAGTAGGTTCATGGTTTGAAGGGGGTTAGGGTTGGAATCTGGATCGTTCACTTCCACTTAAGCCGTTATGTCCTGGCAGTGCAGGTCTCATGTTGTTTGTGGCGAGTGAACTCTGTGACTTTTTTTGTTATGGAAAATTGGTGGTTTATGAATTCTAGTGTGGATTAAACAAACAGAAAGTGAACTTCAAGTACTGTACGGGTCCTAATAACTTTTAGTGTAAGTGTTTATTGTCCAAGTGTACAGTGAGCGTAGTTCAGCGGGAAAGTGGAGAGCGGCGGTAATCATTTGTAAGTGTTGAGCTGCATGTAGCAGAAACCCTGGGTTAACCACAATGCATGTCTGTCTGCTCTGTGTCTGTGATTGTATTGACAGCAAATCACTTCCCCTCCCAAATCCCAGGTTACTGGAGCCTTCTAGCAGTGTGATCCCAAATGTGAGTAACATCGCAGAGTAAAGTAGTGTCAAGTGAATAACACAGTGGAAGATTTGTTTGATGCTTTTAGCTTGTTCAGTTACGTCGACTCACAACATTTACATGTAAACTGTCGAGTGAAATTCCAGCTCAGATGACTATGTAGCGGCTGGTTGGTCATTGTGCTCCATTGAAAGTCCAATGTTATTGAGGAGCCTTAAATAAATAATGGGTTAGAACTGATCATCATTATGTGCTCTTGGTGGTGATGTGGTGTGTGATAGATACTCGAACATATAAATAATGCACACTAGATAAATTGAACGCGTATTCAGGCCGGCACTGACGAGTCGCTCTCATGTTACGAAGCAGAATGAGGAAGTAAACCCGTCGCTGCACACACACAAACACACCTGTGAAGCTCTCGTCATCCCTCGCATCTCTGTTGGAGTTTCTTCTCTCGCTGAACGAGTTCATGTCTGCAGATCGCTCTGACAGAAGGAGCCAGCGAGGGGACTCTGGAAACACTCCAGGAATGCTGCAGGAGAGCAGAGACAAAATATAAGCCTCACATACTTTTCGATCTATGCTGACCTTTACCCAGCAGCAACAGTATATACACATTGGAGGATTTTGTGCTGTTACCCAGATTTGCTGCTTCGACATGGAAAATAACCAGCGTGGGCCTTTAGTTCTTAATCCAGCTTTCTTCCATTCTTTTTAATACCTGAAATTCATTGCCAGTAATCTTTCTATAATCTCTGTTAATTTGATTATTAAACTGAAATGGAAGCTTATCTTGAAACAGAGGCCTTACAGGGAGTGGAGACCTCAAACAAAGTGGCCCTGATGCGTTCCGACATGAGCTGAAGGGCTCAGGGTGGATGAGGGGGCCCTGGATCAATACAATCCGCAAAAGCTTCCAACACATCAGTCAAAAGAAAAATGCTTCTGATTAAAGTCAAAGACTCCAAACCGTACCCATAGCTGAGGAACAGTGTCAGCGGTGCGGCCCCAGCTCCCAGCAGGCCTCTCCAGGACTGCAGCCCAGTGCCAACGGCCAGCAGCAGCAGCTCTCCACTACAGTCATCAGCCCGTGCCAGCATCGTCACCACCAGCCTCAGAGAGGGCTCACACAGCTCTAGACCTGACAGACAAACACCTTATATTGGAGGGGGTGGACTCTGAAAGCAAACTGAAGCATACTATATCTGCCATTGTGCACAGGCAAAAGAGCATGTGGATGGACAGATAATACACATACCTTATAATTGATGCGACAGAAGTTGGATGAAAATGTGTTATTGTGCTGCAAAACATTCTAACCCTTATGAAGCCATAATCATTACAGGATTAGAGCAAATCGCAAACGTACCTTTGAGTGAACACAGATTGATTTATTAATATTCCAAACAAATGGTCTGCTGGTGCTAGTGCTGGTATTTTCACTTACTGTGATGTCATTTTGTCATCTCAAATGCTTCACACAACTAAACTCTGTACAAGCTAAGCTAAAAGGTTATGCAAGTCAATAAATCATAATAAATTATAAAAACTCTTGAAATTGGTCGAAACATTTTTAAATAGAAATAATAAACATGTTTATTACAACTAAATAAACATTAAACATACTTCAGATTCTAAATATCTCTAGATACATAGATTTAAATAGGATCATGCAACAACTATGTCCTGCAGCCGGTTAAGATTGGCCTGCAGGACGTTTTCCGAGGGTTAAAACTGTCCTCTACTTGGAATTATTCACTTTGTCTGGTTGTTAAAGCTCAAAGCTACAACGTGTAAGTAATGGTTTATATCCAGATGTATTTATTTCAGTCCAGATGTTATTTATTTCAGTCCCTCCTGCGATTTCATGGTTGAAGGTCAAGATAGTTACTGCACCAGTGTGTATCAGAGGTGCCTCCTTCAAAAATACTCACTGGTGATGTACAGAGTGAGGTAGACTCCCGCACTAGGCAGCCGCCAGACAGAAACGCATAACGATGAAGATGGAGGGGTACGGAGAGACGCACACCAGCACCCCGAACACCACCGACAGGGTCAGGGAGGGTCAGCAGAGTCTTGGACCTGCCCAGCCTGCAGAGACACAGACATGCACACTGAAAGACCGCATGACCCACACACACTTGTGTTATTATACAACAACACGGTGAGAACAAGAAGACCTCACAACAAATACTAGCAACTTCCTGACGGATATAACCGAGTGATGATTTGCCAGTTTCCAGCTTCGTGCATGTAACAGCAGTTTTGTTTCCAAAGCTGCAGATTAACACAGTTCTCTTTTCTTCTCTGTGCATCCACAGGAGGCAGCGTTAATTCACCAGTCTTAACAAACAGATGCTATGCTCAGTTGGTCAGCAAATTAATGAAGGCTGTTAGCTGATTAAAGTGGCACCATCATCCCTCACAATGCCCCCAGAAATACAGCTTCCCCTGTGTGGCTTTCAATCAAACACACACACACACACACACACACACACAACACACACACACACACACACACACCACACACACACACACCACACACACACACACACACACACACCACACCACACACACACACACACACACACACACACACACACACACAAGATCCATTATATCAATTATCTAAAATACTTGGGGTGATCCAAGGGCGACTCCCGAGCATGACGTCCTAAAATCCAGCATAATGACGCTTAGAAATGTTTTTTTCATTATTTACTTCTATATCATTCATTGCTTATGTGCAGTAAATTGGCTTGTAATATATTCCACAGTGTGTCTGTAGCAAACTGTCTGTGATGGAAACCCCAGTGAGATGCCCTTAGGGGCGCTTGTTACTAAATCTGTCTTCCTGTCGACTGGTGGCCACCGGCTGCTGACTCACATTGGAACCACTGGCAGTCACAGTAAATCTACAGCAATTTCATTTGAACATAAAAATTAATCAAGATTGAAAAGAAATTGAATGGCTCCATAAAATAAAATAAATGAATTAAATTGAAAAAAATATTTAATGCTGAATCACACAATTATATTCAATTTTGAGTTCAAGAACAAATCTGACACGAGGACCTGCAGAATCTGAAATGTCCGGCTGTTCTTTTAACTTCCAGGCTCATCCTTAGGGATGTATAGCCCCTTTTCCATTGGTCAAAAACCCCACCAACACCTACTAACATCTGGCTTTTGTCTGCAATGGGAATTGATACAATAAGCTTTCACTCCCAGGTCAAATGACTCTGCAGCAGACACAGGTTTTAAATGGCTCTGGTTCTAATCGACAACGATGAAAACCAGCTACATTAAGTCGCTTTTTTAGCAGGTTAACCCACGTTTAAAAATCTGCGTATACCTGCAAATTTTGGTGTTAAAGAGGTATTACAAAGGATTCCCTGATTTGTTGAACATGAAAATACTGCTGAGTCACTACTAAAGTGGTAGCTGGGAAAACATCCTATTATCTGAGCTGCTCATCCTCATGGGGAAAGTTTGCACCTGTACATTGGTACAACAGGGGAACGGTCCTAAGTCTCCTAGTCAACATCCAAAGATAATAAGGGCAGGCAAAGATGATCTTCCTCTTCTTTACCTGTCTGTGAACACTTCTGTGAAGACCAAATGTTAAATTTGTCTGTCTACATGTGTGTGTTTAGCATTTATTACCTGTCTGCAGCATAGCCCAGACCCAGACAGCCAGTGAGGACGCCCAGGATGAAACACACCTCCTCCACAGGGACCAGCCAGTACTGACCACACACCAGATCCCACTGTAGAACACACACAGACAAAAAAAATGGTCATGTAAACATCAGGTAGAATCAGGAGCAGCAGGAGAATAATTAGATTTTTTAAATCACCCTTTGAGCTTTTTTCAAGATAATCGATGAACCTGTTGAATATCACTAAATTGTGATACGGTACAGAAAGTTGTTCGATTATATTAAGCAAAACCACCAAATTTACCCATACCGCCAGGTTTTGTGATAATCCATTCAGTCGTGTTTACATAATCCTGCTAACAAACAAAACAAACAAACGCTGTTGATGAAACTGGAACTGTACGTTTCTGTATATGGCTTTTCCATGTGGGTTATTTCGGATCACTGGTAAATAATAATGAACAGTCATGGTGTCAACAGGCCTGGATTAGATCCGATTAGATCCCAGGCTGAGAAAAAGACACAGTTTTAAACCTTCTTTAGAGTCATGATACAGGAAGATGTGAGCAAGTGATGTAACAGAGTGTGTGGTCGTAATAGTCAGAGGACAGTAGTGTATTACTGTTATTGTTAGTAGTACAAGCAGCCACAGAAGCAGTAATGGTAGTAACAGTAGTATTAGAGACAGTCTGGTCACATGTATCATAAAGCAGTGCACACACATGGAAAGTCAGCACATCTGTTAAACAGAAAAAACACATATCTGCTCTCAGATGTGAGTTTTAATCACATTAAGTCGACCCACTGATTTTGCACTAACAGCTGAGCTCTTCTAATGTCGCTGTCGGCGGCCTGCTGAAAGCAAAATGATTTTAATGATGTGAAGGGAAAGAGAGAGGGAGAGCAGAGGGCTGCTGATAAAATTTTTTAAAAAAAGGCCTTGTATGGTCGGAGCCCGTGCACAGAAACATAAAAGCCTGCCACATGATATCAGGCATCAGGTCGCTGAGGCACTGAGTCACGGCAGTGCTCCACATGAGTGGCAGCACAACAACCTTCAGTGCTAATGTGGGTGGAATGCTTTGGACAACAGGAGGGAAAATGAACACAAACCAGTTTTGGAAACCCCTCAGGCTGGTTTTGAGCCTGAGCACCAATCAGCAGCCTTTCACATTTCTGACTACAGGTCATTTGAAAGGGAGCGCTGCCTCGCTGCCACTTGAGAACAACAGGAGAGATGACGACATGAAAACAATCTATGGTATTTTAAGTTTATGGAATGTATGGTTCCTTTGTCCCAATAATTAGGTACATGGTCTTGTACCTTTGCCATTCTTTATCCAAATCAAATGTTTTATGGTCACGACTCCTCTCGTAGCTGGTCAGCCTGCGTCCAGGTTTAAAATACTTATTTTTTAAGGTTTTCTGAACGTCAATGAAGAAAATGAATGGGAAATTTACTTCCGGAATCAGAGCCGCTCTAAAAGTGGCACGTCACTGTTACACTCCATTAAGAAAATGTAAAAATGTTTGTGTTTAGCTGATCTAATATTAAATTTCAAACTAATCACTGTACAGTACAATTTATTGATGGAAACCTCGTTTAAAAACAGAGCAGTGTCATCAAACAGTCCTGTTTATTGATTCAAAATGTTGCCCCTTAGGGCCTGATACACACAAACACACCAGAGAGATACAACTACTATTGTACAATGCTCCCACAACATTTTTGTTGGATGACAAATATCTATCCTGATATTCTGCTGCAAATCCTATTAAATATGAAGAAATAATAAGAATTATGTGTAGAGTATTAGCTAAGAGATGTTCAGTGGAGTATTTATTGATCAGCAGGAGTGGTGAAACTGATCAGAGAGCTTCCCGCTTCCTGCTCAGACGGCCAGCTCAGCAGTGAGGAGCCAAGCAGCAAGGGAGGAAAAGATAATCATGACAGCAAAAAACACATGTCTGATGTATGTCAGCATCCTTGTGCTTGTCTGCCTGGGCGATGTAGACCATGATCATTTTATTCTTCTTTGTCAGCACAGATGCATTTCCTCCAGATAAATGCTAGTGCTAAATGCTTCCCATGGCAGCGTTTCTGTATCTTCAGCTGCAGTGGTGTGGGTGGATTAACAGCAAACTGACCTAATACCGCAGAATTCAGGACTGGGTGTGGTTCCTACATCAGCATTCGCCGGAATAAAAACAGACACACAAACCACGGAGCCCCTGCCTTTAGAAGAAAACTGCGAGCAGCTGCCCAGGCTCTGCTGAAGACAGTAATCACACCAATCCAGTGGTCTCAATATGAAATCCAGCTCTGAAAAGAAATGAGTGAGCTTCTCTACACTGACCATGCAAGTCAAAATGTCAAGCACAGCACAAGAAGTCTACGAACTGACAATGCATCAGCGTATCATTCCTGTTTATCACGTGCCTGGTATCACCAAAAAAGACATGTGAGTCAGACAGAATCTTTAATGTCATTTAGAAACAAGAGCTCCACTGTCAGCCTCATTATTATTATTATTATTATTATTATTATACTTCCCTCTCTTTACGTCATCCTCTCATAACAGGGATTGTGTATTTATGAGCAAAAACTATATTAGGAGAAACAACAACTATTTACAGGCAAAGTAAAACTCAACGCAAGCTACAGTTAAGAGATGCAAAGTTGTGGTCAGGTGGCAATGTTACCTAATCCCTGGTTTACAAACAGTTACTGTGGTGCCCTTGAGCAAGGAATTCAAAGGCTCTGTTCCTGTGTTTGTTCTATCCCCATTAAGTACACACTGCTGTTGATCCAATTCCATAGAATGACTCCTAAGACGATCCTGTACCTCGGAGTCCATTCGTTTCAATGGACGGACTGGTTCTCCCCAGTGACGTGTTTCAGACGTGTCGCAGATTACAGTCTCTTTATGTCAGGTCGACACAGTGACGTCGGCGAAACTGTGAATGAGTCACTGAGCCTTATTCAACCTGCTTCACTGGCTTCTTCGCATTGTTTTGCTCTGCACGTGTTTAGCACTATTACACACAGGATGAGCTTTTATCCTCTTCCTTGTTAAAACCTGGTGCCTACATTACCAACAATGCAACTGGACCTCTGACAGTCGGGTGGTGTGTTGTGCTAGTCCGTCCTAATACACACTGGAGCCTGCAGCAGAGATGGCAACAGGTATTTTACTTTGCCGACTTCACGCACAATCTGGAGACACTAAAACTAAAATCAGCACAGTGTCCCTTTACTGAGCTTTGATATTTCAGACCTGCGTCATATATCAGTGAAATCTCTCGATCATATCTCTTCACGACCACACTGACGTAGGTTAGAATCACATTTCTCAATGGGTGACCGTTTCTTCACACTACCATCACAACTCTGACTGAGCCTGTCGCTGGTGTGGAGGCATAAACATATCCATTAGTGTGGGGAAGTCCATTTAATAATTTTAAAGGCTACAACTACAACCTACCTGACATGTGAAACGAAAATGCAGACAGAGCGAGTGGATGCTTGTGTAAGTGGATACTGATGAACTAATCAGAACCCTGTTTGTTTTATTATATATAATCAAAGCCTGGAAACTACACCAATGAGCCTGCTTGTGCGTATTTTTCCGACTCGCAGATTGGACATCTCACCATTCACGAATGCAAAAAGCTAGTCTGGCAATGCCAAGCCAAAGCCCCTATTCCACTGATCAAAAAAAAAAAACTACCCACACTAACATATGGCTTTTGTCTACAATGGGAATGGATACAATCGCCATTCACTCCCGGCTAAATCAGTTCTGGATCTGATTGGCAGTGATGGAAACGAGACACCCAAGGTAACACTAATTTAGCAAGAACGCAAGGGGAGAGTTTTTGTTTAGCATCTCACTTTACGGTGACATTGAACGCGATGCACCAGGGGAAAAAACTGAAAAACACACTCCTCTAAGGGCAATGGGAAAGGAGTCAGAAACCTTTTTAGCGGGTTTAGTCAGGTTTAAAAACCAGTGTATACCTACTAATTTTGGTTTGATAGAAGTATAACATAATCATCTGTGATTCTTGGTAATTCTGTAATTTAGCAGTGGTTTGTATGGGAAAACAGCAGCAGAGTTTACTGGATCACTTCTTAACCACAACAGGAGATTACTGTAGGGAAATGGGATCAGGGATATCACACACCTCTTACAGAAAGGAGGAGTTTTCACAACGATCCCTGTGCTCAAACAACCACAACAACACTTCACTTGGTCAGCACTTTTTTAACAGAAAAAGCCAATTAATAACTTAAAAAACTGCTCTGGTCCTTTAAAAGCTGATGAGGAGCCGCTCTGGATCCAGACGCATGTGCAGCCAAATTTAAGTTTAGCAGAGCATTGCAAAAAGAGAGACTGCACGCTCAGCAAGACAATTAAAAGAGGAACAAACTTAAGTCCACACAAACAAAAAGCTGAGACAGCGATCAAGGTCAGGACTGTAATCAAAGAGCTGGAGCTTTACCTCCGTAACAATGTTGTTCCTCAGCCCCTCTGTAACGTTGTAGTCCCAGCCAGCCACACAGTCCACCACTGCTGACTGGCTGCCGTTGACGTACTGCTTACACTGGGATGGGCCCCTTCTGTCCCGAAGCCTCTCCGACTTCTCCCAGGGCAGCGAGGCATTCAGCACCTCCAGCGACGGCAGGGGCCCCGGCAGGTGGCAGTGGTGGGGCGGGGAGAGTGTGATGAGCGGGTCAGAGGAGAGCAGGAAGGCCAGGAAGAGGTTGGGGAGGATAGTGAGAGCAATCAGCACCCTCTGCTTCTTCCTGCCCAGCGCCAGCACCATCACCTCCCCCGTGGGAGGCAGCGAGGGTGGGGCAGGCAGGGAGGAGGAAGACGGGGCTGGGGAGGAGGGCACAGGAGAGGAGGGTACAGACGGAGGTGGAGCAGGGCATGGAGAAGGGGAAACGAGCGGGGGAGAGTCCGGGGACGTCATCATTGGTTTACAGGCGGAGGTCGGAGGGGTGAGGTCGGTGTTGTCTTAGTGGTTTGTTCCCTCGTAGAAGGGGAGAGACGTAGGAGAGGTCTGTGGAAGAAAAGGAATATTTAAACAGCCCATAGAGGAATGATGTGTCCCAGGACACCAGTCACAGAGGGAAATAATATCGATGGCTTAACTCAACGCCTGAACTGAGCCGCGCCACCTGTTTCCTACTGTTACAAGTCCAAATGTCTGCTGTGAGCGGCAGGACATTGATATAATCACCTGCTGGTATTTGGCTGCAGAAAAGGTCATAAAGCCTGCCTCCTCCACATTAGTGGATGGGACATCCAACAATGTGTTCTCAAATATGTCATTTTCCATAGTTCTTATTACACTGATGTTTGTTCAAATGTAATTTTTTCTGGTAAGTTTGGTTTGACTTAGTTGTTTGATGCTATATAATTGGGGTGAAACATCATGATTGACAGCTAAGACTGACTTCCCATTGGTCAAGTGCATTTATTGGCGGTACCTTGATACTGCAGCCCCATCACTTAATCACTTAGTCTTGGTCTCAAGATGGCTGCATTTGCATCTGTGATATTTTGGCTTCATTTCTGGATAGTGGGAGGACATGGAGATGCAACGTCCATCTTTATATACAGTCTATGGAAAGGACAGATTTCCCTTCTTGACTGTGTCACACATACAGCAGCCTCCAAAGATCTAACATCACATGCTAACAAGTTGTAAAAAACACAATGTAAACTAAAACCAATTTTTTTCTTTACATTTACCTGTTTTAGGACAAATTCAATTAAACAGTATGGCATTACACAATTTTCGGCAATATTTATTTACAGTGTCTAATATATCACTACTTTTTCTGACAGAATGACATCTCCCGATTGATTTAACTTAACAAACATCTGAATACTGTATCATACAGCAATAGCTTGTTTTTGTAATATAATGCTGTCCAAACAGAGTAACTTAAGTACAAGAATTTGATGATCACACCTTAGCCCCAAGTGTGGACATGCCCAGGGGGTTCAGTGAATCAGCTACAAACAGTTTCTGGTTCCAGTCTCACAATTGTGACGACTTGCTGTTTTTCTTTGCCTTGTGTGACAGTGAAGATTAATATCTTTGTGGTTTTGTACTGTTTTTCAGCCGAAAACATGACATCAGACCATGTCTTTTAAAATCATTTCGCCAAACTCACCATGAGTTCAGAGCCCCGCTGACTGATATGATTGAGGGTGTTAACGTACAAAAGGCAGTGAGGCTTTTTAAATTATATACAACTTTTTATATTGAACAGCACAGGATAAACCCTCTCCCACAGACTTTGAACCCTAACATCTGGAGCCAGAAACCTGAAGTTAAACAGTTTATTGCTGGCAGCTGCCGGTGCACAGAAAATCCAGTATAGCCCTTGTGTGCCACCAGTCTGCATTAACCCCACCCTAAGAAGTCTGACCCAGTCCTAACCCCACCCTAAGAAGTCGAACCTTGTCCTTGCACTACTTTAAGCCGTCTTACCCTTTTGAAACCCTTTCCTCTGCAGACAAACCTCTCCTGACTGTGTCCTCAACAACTGAAACTTGCTGCACAGGTTGAACCACATGACAGGTCAGTGCACATATGATGAACAGTCCAAGAATTTCTTCGCCTTACCTAAGCAGCTAACATTTGTCAATGCATGTAACCCTGTCCTGTGCAGTCTAGCCTGGTTCTGACTCCGTCCTAAGCAGTCTAAACCTGGTCCTGACCCTGTCCTCAGCAGTTTTGGCCCTATATGGATCCTTAGGAGTCGAACCTGGTCCTAACCCTGTCTTGAGCGGTCTAAACCTGTCCTCAGCAGTCTAACTTGGCCCTGCCCCGGTCCTCAGCAGCCTCCTGTGCGGGACACATGGACGAATTCCAGCCAGTGTTTGTGCGTCTCCTGCACAGGAAGCCTGACAGAAAGGAATCCCATAGGGTTACATAAGAGCTTTGCCACGGGGGTGTGGGAATGTAGCCCACCGGGGCTGGCTGCTCTCTGTGGAGGTACACACTCTCCAAGCCACCCGAATGAAACGGTGATGTAACTTGCAGCTGGGCCAGAACGAGCTGTACCGGGGCGGCACAGCCCCTGGTTCAGACCCACAGCTGCCCTCACGGCTCTGGGGGACATGGACGTTACTCACCGTCTCAAACGTCGTTCAATGTGTGAGGAGATGCCGCCGTTATCCCAACATTGCGGGCGCGGGCACAGGGGAGACTCGAGGGTACTTTCTCCGCAGTCACCGTATCTCCTCCGCGCCTCAACGCCAGGAGGCTCCGTCCCTTACACGAAAACACATTTCTGTCCCCGCAGACATGTCGTCGTCTCCTCGGAGCAACGCCAGCTGCCGCTGCCGCCGACACAACAAAGGACACCGGGCTGCTGCTGCTGCTGTCGGAGCCGAGCCCAGCGAACCCTCCGTCGCCTGGAGATGTGGGGATGCTACGTCGCTCTGCTACCGCCGCTGCGTGAGTCCTGGTGTCCGTCTGCCGACATTACACACGTCCGTGAGACAGCGGGCAGAGTGCGAGTGACTTCAGCCCCCGACAAAGAGCCGCTGTGACACCGAGAGGAGCCCGATCAGAGGTGCGCGGTGCTCCGGCTCACTTCGGCAATGTTCGGCAGAACCCGTCAGAGCGACGTCCCCTCGTGTCACTGCTGCCGAAGATCGTCTACGCGCAATGATGAATCACTCAGTAGTGAATTGCATTCGTACCTTCTGCTGTTTCGGGTTATATTGTTGCATATCATGATTATAAAAGACTAAAGATTCAATTATTTGTAAATTAATTGATTAGTTGTTATCAGCCATAATAATCAGCTACTATTCAAAGACCAAACAGTCTGAGCTGCTGTTTCATTTTCTGAAGCTAATCTAATTTGTTAAATGTTGTTTAAAACATACTTTTATTAGAGCTGAACATTAGGTTTGCATACAGTTACAACATGACAGAAAAATATTGTCCTTTCATGTTTTCATCTGTTTTTTCATTTGCATTGGGAGGTGTGGCTGATGCAGTGGTTGAGAGGTCTGTCAACTCATCCCTGCTTGTATCGGTCAACTGTTAGTCAACAGAAGCCAAAGCGCTCATCAAGCCACTAGGGAACGTCCCAATGCTCCCATCAGGCACGTCCGCCACTGTCGCAGACCCTCATGAAAACCTTCATATGCACACAAATCATGTGCACACAGTGGCTTCAAGGAAAAACAAGCCAACAAACTGTGACCACCACCCTTCAGGCGTTCTACAAGGCATGCAAGGATGTGTGTGTGTGTACAACAATATAAGACAACGGATGATGTATGGCAAACTGAATCTCAGTGGACACATATGCCAGCATTGGTGAATCGTTTCAGGCAAAGCAGCTGTCTGCCACTAAATCTACAATAAGGGAAAAATCACAAAAGTCAATCATATCAACTGGCAACCAAATACCTAAGAGGAAATAACCCTCCTACTTTATTATTCAAGTTTAGGTTACCCTGCATAATATGGAGCCCTACTTAAAAGTGAGACAGGTAAGGATATCTGGTTCTGTATCGTGGCTCAAACAGAGAAGTGGTGACAGCTGGATCTTTGCCTGAAGCGAAATGTTATTGTTATATCAGGGATATGTTGAAACAAAAAAACAGAATCCTCAATGATATTCCACTTCACAATGGGTCTACAGAGAAAACCTCAATGTGGTTTAGGACCGAGCTACACCACAACTAGATATACAAGAAACCCCATTAGATTTCCTGCACAACAACAAAAGCCATCTTTCTCTCTAAATCTGCATTGCCTGGAAAAAAACATCAGTCACGCATCTACCCGGCCTCAGACAATTAAGAAGCTCTACTTGCCCACATCAGTCCTAATAAAGGCAGGGAGCTCTCTAATCCCCACCACCAAGGCATCACTCTATACCCAGATGCCAGCCCTTACACACTTACATTAAACTGAACCTGTGAGATAAATTGGTGCACGTGGTCTATTGGGAGCAGTACTGGTTTTACCTTTAATCTATAAAAGGAGCGGTGCAATTTGAAAAGTCACACAATGGTTAGTGTATCGCCATCTCAAAGATCACTAACATGGCTCTATTTAACTGCAACAGTTTTTTACACAGCAGGTTGGTAGTGATGGTAGAAGTGGTTCACAGAATCAGCGACAGAGTGAGACCTCTGTTCTCTGTGAGCTCTCTGCTGCAGAGGGCCTACATGTAGTCCTCAGCCTCATGGAGAAGCCATAAATCATAGATCAGCACCGGGACATGTGTCATACACTGCGTCTCCATACATAGGAAGGTACACAATGTTTTTCTCATGATTATCCAACAGTTCAAATTTTATCAGTATTTCTCTGCTGCACGTACAGCAGCTAAATCTAACTGTTAGATTCACTCCCTTTTACACGAACAGCAGTCTGGATTAAAGCAACACCATATAACTTTTACTGAGCAACAGCGCCCTCTGCAGCCACATGTGGCGATTCATTCTGTTGGGCTTCATGCGATTTTATGTTGAGAAAAATCAAAGCTTATCAATTATCACTGAGCTGACAGGAGCTCTGACTGCGTATAGTCCCTGTAAGAGCCATTCATGCATTTGTTTATCCACGTTTGTGTTATCTGTTGCTGTGCAAAGTTTTTCCACTGGGTGGCACTACCCTACAAAAGGAACTACATTTAAAAAAGGAAGCCAGATAGGCCGGTAATGTTGCACGTTGCCAAGAAAGTATATGGTTTTGACCGTGTTGATGGCGTCTGTGGATAATTGGCAGTGATTAAAACAAGCAAAGTTTACCTATAGGTTAGTGAACTGTATGCAGGATGTGGTTTATGTCCGGGACTAACAAATCAAGGATCATAGACAAAGGTAACATGTGGGCTATTGTTTGTACAGCTTACGTGTCAAAAAGTTTCCAGACAAGCAACAATGTAATTCTTAATGAAAAGCCGCTACAGTCAAACACATCTGAATGGTGGATGTTACCCACAATCCCCTGCTTCCTGAATCTGAAGAGCTGCGGCTGTAACAAACCCACCAAACTCTGTTAAGAATTCTTGACATTTTAACATCCCCTGTTGAATACTGGAGATAAATGCTGGGTTTTAAGGAAAAGTCTTGTGAACTGATCTACAGTTCAGCATAACTCTTCACCTTGCTGGGTCTGATTCTGGTCATTTAAGCTGCGACCAGGAATGCTGGAAGTCAGTCAGGGTTGGGAGCGCTGTGAGAAAATCTATATAATAACATTATACAATTGCAGCGCTGCAAAAATATCACCAATTTTTGTATTATTTTGAACAGCCAACATCTTATACCAGTTTGGTATCTATCAGTTCTTACCTGTTTCAGATATGACAGGGTTTTTTATTGATTTAGTTTGTTTTTATTTGCCTTGCTGTTACAGCCTCTTGCCAATAGGAGAAGCTGCAGCCCCTTTAGAACCCCTACTTCCAGCATCCTTGGCTGCAACCTCTCTATATACAGTCAATGGCTGTGACTGTCTGTCAGATCCACACACACTTCTCACGGGAGATCGAACCCACTCACCAAAGTAACATAGAACAGATGTTCAGAGTGAGGAGTGGGAATGAAAGAGGAAATATTCTCCCTCTTCCAAGTCAGTGAACCATCAAACAAATTTTGAAGCTGCTGTGTAAAAAAGTTGCACAGTGCTGCTTTAATGTTTATTGTCTTGATTCTGGATGTTTATTTATTATTATTTAGCTGGTATCTTGAAAGTCATAAAGGAAACTGCAGCATTGACAACACAGTATTATTGAGACTTCTTCGTCTGTTGAAGTTCTCCTGAAGAACTCCTGAGGGCAAAGTCTGAGGGTACACTCTCCTTCAGACTTGAATGTAAAGTGAATATTGTGGGTCAAAGTTCACCAAAGTTGAACTACGTAAAACCACTCTGCAATTTGCCACGTCTCAGGAAGCAAATGTTTTATTCGCCCCCCCTTACTCGCACAGATTGGAGGCCTCTGAAATATTGGCATTTGTGTGACCCGGCCCTTAACCCTCAAACAGCCCTTTGAAATTGGGTCAGATAGTGAAGATCGTCCAAAATATCCTAATTTTTCCAAAAAGTCCTCACTTTGTAGGTTGCAGGCTCAAAATGGCCTTCTCAAAGTACACACACACATACACACACACACACTGGTACCAGGATAACACCCAAATATGACACATCATCATCATTTAAATCACTTTACCTTCAAAAAACAGAAACAACCTCTGAACAGCACCTCACATCACTGCGTTATTCCTTCTCATTCATTTCACCTTTACATGAAAGTATTTTATATGTGCGGTGGGAAACTGAAGCTGTGACAGCTGGCGTCTGAGTTGTGCTGTTTCTCGTTGTGAGGCTTTCAGTGCACGAGTGTTGAAATGAAGGTAAAATGTTCATGTTTCTGTTACTTGGACTCTTGATTGATCATAAAATATAATTGATCTTGATCTCTTCGATCAGTCTCTGGTCTGGAGACAAAAGCTGCGACTGGCTGCAACAAAAACAACTTCACATGGCAGCTGCAAGAGCGGAGCCGCTTCACTGGGGCTGTGGTGGGGTTCGCATGGGTCTGCTGCTGTTGAGTAACCTGGAAGGGATTAGGTGAAACACATTCTTTCTTCACTCTGTGGAGATGTTGCAGTCCCGGGACCACAAATTGCCCCACACGACGCTGCAGGACATTTCAACAGACACGGTCACACAACAAGTCATTATGTGCCTGTGTGAGTGCATGCAGGCCAGTGTCACACATGAAGAGTTGATCACTGAAGCGACACAAAGTTATAGCTGATTTGTGGGATCATGTATTTGTAGCTCATCGCCTCATTGCCATGGAAACAGGCTTCAGGATTTGTGTTAACTGTCTTTGCACTTTTCAGGTTTAAGTAGAGTGTTTTGTTTTCTGTTCCCTATAAACTCCTTAGTTAAGTTTGTAGTTAATAATAAAACAGATTATCTGTGCAGACTCTGTATATATACTCTCTATAATCTACCCACTGATTCCTCAAACATCTTTCTGTTCTTCTCTCTGTCTGTATGTGAAACGCACATGTTGTGAAGCTTTCATATATTTGGCTTCACACTTTGTCTGTCTATTGTAAATTGCCAGATGAAGTGCATTACCGAAATTGGTGCAGTTTCGACACACGATACGTTCAATATTCTGATCTCCATCATGGCAGCAACATTAATGGAATCACTTGTCTACAAACTAAAAGCACAGCGTTTGTTTTGTTGTTGTAATACTTGTTATTTGGCTGAATCATTGAGCTTTTATGTTGAAAATTAGCAAACTTGGATCTCAACAAACCTCGGAAATAGTCAAAATTCAATGTATATAAAAATAACACAAGTTATCATTGAAACTTGTATGTAACGACAAACATGAACAGTATGAACAAATTCAGAAAAGCATTGACTTTAAAATCTTCACTGCAGATGAGCCAGGTAGGATGAACGCAAAGTTTTCAAACTTCACTCTGCACCATAGACTGTTAATAAAAAGCTCAGCACACAAACAATAAAAAAGTGTCAGTATGTTGTAGAACAGTTTGAGGAGGACTCACTAATGACAAGGAATAATTCTGATGTATACGGATCATTAACACAGGACAAGAGAACATGCTAGTGCCCATCAGGTTTAGAACAGACACTCGGATTAATCAAACCGTCGACTGTGTGAGCTGCTGGGATGTCGTTATTGTCAGTTCAGCTCAGTTTTCATCGAGTAAAAAAAGTACATTTGTATAAAACAGAAGTGAACATCTGTATCCGTGTCCCTTCACTCGGTCTTTGTTGCCCAACAGGCACTAAAACTCAACTCGGATTAAAGGTCAAAAAACAACAATTCAAATCTAAATTTGATAAAGAACTCTATAACTCTATTCCTCCACAGCATTAAAATGTTTTACCAAATGTTAAAACTTGAGCGAAACTTATTAAAATAACAAAATGTGTCTTTTGTGCATGTTGCCCCCCCCCCCCACCCACCCACCTCTCTAGCCCACCACCCCCTATCTCTCTGTCCCTTCAGTAGCATCACAGCCACAGGAAGGCCCTGGAAGCCCCAAACACTGATACTATCTCTTTCTCCCCTCTCGTCCTCCCGTCCTCCGCTGTTTCGAAATCTTGCCCATCCCACAAAGGGAAACCGCTGGTGCACAACGGTCCACGGCGTGACGTCCGTTTCTGTGGGTAGACAACTTTTGGTAAATGACGTGACAGGTGCCTGTTCACCCCCCAATGAAGGATGTAGGGGAGAGTTGGCGAGGGGCATTAAAGCATAATCACGCCTTCTTGAATTAAAGCCACATGGTTGTGAAGGCTGTGAGCTGCATTTTATGTTAAATAGGATAATCTGTCCAAACATAGAAAAAAATTACAGTTTCATTCAAACACAAGCAATTATTTATTTATTATTTAAAAACATTCATGGCAAAGTATTGCTTTAACAGTGTATTATCATACAGTTATAAAACACATTCATGAACATGAAAGGGAAATCGTTACAGATGTAAAAATAATTTCAAGTAATCCCACACCTACTTAGAGTATTACATATATATACATATATATATAATATATATATATATATATCTATATATATATATATACACAGAGAAAGATTTCATTAAATCCTCGACAAACCACATATCGTTGTGAAACTCCTGTTGGGCAACTACACTCAGAAGACAGCTGAAGTATCAGGTAGATGCCGATGAGGCAATGTTTGTTAGATTGAACCAAATCTTAGAAGAGTCAGTCCACGGCAGAGTCTCAGCAATCATATAGTCCCGTTCTCAGGGTAACTGCGTTACAGTGAATTTAGTTACAGCATCTATATTCAGATCCACCGCATATCTGCCGACATAACAGTAAAATCACCGCAGGTTACCCCCCTCAAAGCTCCAGTGTACAGGATCGAAGCTACAATTTAAGAAATACAGAGGCCATGACAAGATCCTCTTAATCAAGAAAAAGGTCAAAATGTTCAGGGTTTTTTGACTGTTTATTAACTGTTTTATATTGTAATTTCAAAAAATAAAATGCCTTCTTTGTTCTCAAACAGCTTCTGTCCAATCACTGTTGAGCATCTGTAATTAGGCCAGAGCTGAAACTTGTTCAAACAATACCTCTGGATTATATGGGTCTTCATTGGGTCCTGTGTGGTTCTTTGTATCAACTTGAAAAAAATTACTGTAATTTGTTACAGCAAAAAAAAAAATCAGTTTTTCTCAAATAATATTTACGATTAGTTAGTTGACATCCTTTTATATTGATTTAGTATCAAATGGAATTCATTTTTTGGGACAAAGACAAAACAAATCATTGACACAAGCTGAAAGAAGTGTCATAAAGACCATACAAAATTTTGTTTTGGACTTGTTACAACTTAACTTTTTTAATTTTGAGAAAACCTAATATTAACAATTTACATTTAACTCTGAATAAAGAATTACATTACTGTAATTTTGTTACAAGCATTTTTAAACTTTCCTCAACATAAAGTTCTGATTCAGTCCAAACCATAATTTGTATTATACCTTAACTCAATGCATTTTCTTTAGTCTCAAACAAAAAAAACATCTTTACTTTCTTTATGGCTTTTTTTATTTGTTTTTACAGCTACATAAACATGGGCTACTTTTGCCAACAGGAGAAAACTTAAATATTCATTATAGTCCAAGTATATTACTGTACTGCCAGTGTTACGCTAGCTTTTTCTCGTCTCTAGATGTCGATGAGAAGGTGATGTTCAGATACCAGACACCCCTGCAGCGCCCTCCTCGGCCCCCTGCGGGTGTCGCTGGGACAGGATGTGTTTGAAAGTGTCCAGCTCCTGCGTCAGCTGCCCTATCCTCAGCTGCAGCTTCTGGTTCTCCTCCTGCAGCTGCATGGCCCTCTGCTGGGTCAGCATGATCCTCCTGCGGGCCTTGTCCCGGCTCTTTCTCACGGCAATGTTGTTTCTCTCGCGCCTCTGCCGGTACTCAGCGCTGTCCTTGCTGATGCTCCTCTTGGTCTGCGGGGCCCTCAGGGTCGGCAGGAGGAAGGGAGAGAAGTCCTGGGGTCACAAACACACTTTAGGACGCCAGTGGCTGATGGGTTTCCCTCTCTGAGCTTTTATTTTTAACTAATTGTTTTTAGTTAAAAAAAGAGTGACAAATTTATACATTCTACATTTTGGCCAGAAATCGTGTTACAGGTGTCTGCACAATCATATCCTTCTTCATTTGCAATTGTGCATTCAGTCAAAAATTAATCAAATTATCAAAATGATCTGATGCCAATTTTGACCCACGGTTTGACCCAGTTATTGACCACTCCTCTTGGTTATCAGAGGACTTAGAAGAAGACATGTTTAACTTCAGACAAACTGCCCCAGCCCCAATGACTGCTACAGAGCGACCTGCATATTTAAAGTTTATTCATATTGAATGTATGTCCAAATCACACCAAATTCAACACTGCGAGATATGCATTTTACAAACAGACAGGCTGACCAAAGTTTGTAGACTTGGAAGGTAAGTATTGCCTGTTCATTATACATCCCAACATATTATACAGTGAATTCAAAGATAAATCAAAAATTTGTTATCTCTTAATTGGAAATTTGGCAGTTTTGGACAATCCCCCAAAATGTGGGTATGATCCCCAATCATTCCACAGCCTCTCAGCATAATGGTGAGGACCCCAAGGAGCCCAGACAACACTCTTTCCACATGTGATCTCAGAGGAAAGACATCTCTATCAGTTGTGCACCAAAAGCCTCTGGGTCACCTGCTGAGTGCTGGCGTGGCTCTGGTGGTGGTTGTTGCTCGCCGCATTCGAGGCGTTGCCTAGGCAGGACGTCGAGTACGGCAGGTAGGACAGTCCCATCATCTGCTCGGCCACACTGTCCTCACCGCCCTCCCTCAACATTCCCTGAGCCTGGCCGTATGGCATCATCTCCATGTGAGACAGCTGAGCGGAGGCCTCAGTTTGGCCGGAGGAAGCGACAGCTGGGTTCAGGGCGGGGACCTGACCTGAGTAGGAGCTCGCCCACTCCTGGATGACGGAGGAAACCCTGGCATCAGACATCTGGAGGGGTTCAGAAGCAGAGTGAGACAGGAGATTCATCAAAATGCTGCTGCTCTGCATGGTTTCTGGCAATCGATCGTTGAGACATTCTCTAGAATATGTGGAAAAACAGCAGACCCATCTCTATTGTTGTATTGCTTGGTGTGACTCCAGTGGAAGCTATTTTCAATATGGGGCATATGAATATAATGGCCTTTAACTCTCTGCTGGCCTGAAGGCTTATTTTGGTCAAATGGAAGGATGCTCTCCCTCCAACATATGGTCATTGGATCATGTGCCATATCCACCTCTGAAAAATTAGATATACCATCAAGGGGTCCACCAGTAAATGTTATACCACTTCATGGCAACCATATATTTTCTTTGTAGAACGTATGGCAGCTGCCAACATACCCATGTAACTCACTTTTTTCTTCCTGTTTTTTCGCTTTATTGTTATTATTGTTTGTATCTGCTGTGTGTTTTCACTTCAACATATTCATAAATGTATTTTGTTTTATGGATGACTCGCTGTAAGAAAATGTAATCACAGCCAAGTATTTGGGGCAGTGGGGGACATTCTGGGAGGACAGACAGGAACTTGACTTAACTGTGTTGTTCAAGTTGTAGTTCGTATGGTAAATATTTGAAAAATTAAAAAGAATTTGGTCAAAACGTATCTGCTGGAGTCCTCACTCCCACCAAGTAAGTGGATCATATCATTGGAGCTCTCACTTCTTTACAGGATCCCTGTCTGTTAAAGACTTAACTTCAAAATCCTGCTGTTGGTTTATAAAGCTCTGAATGGTTTACCGTTAAAATACATTTTTTATCTGCTATGAACCATCCAGACTCCTCAGGTCTGCTTTCTGTCCCCAGAGACCAAACTAAACTTGGAAAGGCAGCGTTTAGTTTTCATGCTGAACATATGAGAACTGCAGGTCTGCTGAAACTCTTAGTTATTTTAAATCGATACTAAAGACTTTCCACAGCCTTCCTCTAAATCAAATATTACCCATTTCTTACACTGTACTGTTACTTTTACTCTTTCATATTTTGTGAAAACACTTTGAATTGCCTTGTTTTCGAAATGTGCTATACTATACATAAACTTGTTGATGTTTAAGCATAAACAATTTAAACTTTTAAAGATAAACGCAGATTATGAAGCTCAGGAAGATGGAGGAAGAATATCATCAAGAATACAATTTAATTTAATTAACCAATTAACCAGTAACAGTAATAAATCTTAGATCAGATATAAGGTTATTTAAGTGCAACAGTAAAGTTGATCTGAAATAATTGGACCATTAAAGTTTTCAGTAAATTAATGAGCAACAATTTTTATAATTACTGATAAATTTAAGTTACTTTAAGAGCTGCTTCTCGAATGTAAATATTCTCGGCCGTCTGTGACAGTAAACATTTGGACATTTAAATATATAAAATGAAACTTACTCAACATATAGAAAAAACAATAAACAATAAATAGGATAATTAATTAACTAATCTGCACTTTATTACAAAATAAAAGAATTGTTACATACAGCCCTACATTAAACAAAAAAGATACAATGCACAGAAAAGAAAAATATATATTACTATGAATTCTTTGAGCTTTCTCCTTTCAATGTGACTCTACAATCACTTACTGTCATTGTCTCTTTAGTCTCCAGCGTTTCTTTTAAATCATGGCAGAAGTTATATTTGCAGTTAGGGATAAGTTAGTGAAAAACTAGAGTTAGAGCCAGTTAGTTGTTAACATGTAAGTGCTGCAGGGTAAAGCTGTGATGGGACTCACCATGACTCTTCCTCAGGCTCCTAAGACTGGAGATGGTCTGAGAGTCAGAGGCAGGTTCTCCTCCTCTGATGGTGATGATGATGATGATGAGGATGAGGATGATCACTCCATCACTTCCTCTGTCGCTCTTCCTCTCTGTCACTCACACATGTAAAGGACGGGGAAAAATAAAAAACCAACAGGAAAATGTACAAAATAAGTTAAAAACAGTCTTCAAACAAACAAGTATAATTAATCAGCCTATCTTATGACTGTTGACCCTTCAAATTTCTTTATTAAATTCTGTTTTAATTCCTATATGTAAATGGAGAATAAAACAGCAAAATAGCTGCTGAACTTTATTGATGCCTTACAGTTATTAGAAGCACCTTAGCCATTATTATTGTTTTATTTATCTTATTTAAGTTTTCAATCTAATTTCATTTGTCTTCTCGTCTGTATTTTAGCTATATATGTATCTACATTGTTTGCTCTGTTACATGTGGAGCCTATTTATGACTCTATTTAATTAACTCATATATTGTTGTAAAATGTATTATTTATAAACAGTTAAAAGAACGCGATAAACTACACGAACGCCAAACGTGATCCGCTGCGGCTTCCGTAGAGTAGGGACAGTCAAAATGGCGGCGCCTGTTGACAACGTGAGTAGAGCTGCCGATTCTTAAACACATTAGTGTGATTTCTTTATACGTTTTACTAAAGTCTAAAGTCTTCAACGTGTTTTCTGAAACCGACCTTCAGTGGTTGGTCGGAGTAGTTTTAAAAACGAAGCTAGCGGTTAGCCACGAGCTAACTGAGTTTTTCCTGCCTCACTTTACTGTCTCTGTGTGTCTCTGTGTTTCTGACTGTGGTTTGACTTCATCACAGGATTTAATTGAAAGCGATTTGCCCAAAGCTGTTGAGCTGCTGAACAGCCTCACCGAACAGGTACGACCCCAACACGCTGTTCTCACGTTTCTAACACGATCATTACTGACGGACTACAAGACACCATTAAAACAAGTCATGAATATAATAATACCCGGTTAGTAACAGAGTAATACCGCAGTGGTACTGGATATATCGGTGTAGTACTAGTACATCAGTCTGGGTATATTAGGACTGTAGCACCCCTTCACGGAGATGTAGATATAACTGTATGTAGCTGATGGAGGAGATGTAGTTATGAGTCTTTGTCGCTGATGGAGGAGCTGTAGATGTGAGTCTTTGTCGCTGATGGAGGAGCTGTAGATGTGAGTCTTTGTCTCTGATGGGGGAGCTGTAGGGTTGGAGCGGCTGTAACTCTCTCTTTTCTCTTCAGGTGGCCTCAGTCACAAGTCATGTCCGCGAGCTGCTAACCAAAGTCAAAGATGGGAAATGTAATACATCACAGGTGAGAAGGGACTTTATCACGGTTTTTGTTGAAGATCGATGGATGAAAACATCGGCAGGTTCATACAGATGTGCTGCTTTGCTCAGTTTGATTAATTTAAGAGTGTGTTGAAGACTTTTCTTCACCCAGGTATCAGCGAAGAGCTGTCTCTCTGTCTACTTTGTTTGAACATGTGTGGATACAGTTCTATGTCTTTTGTCCCTGTGAATGTGTCCTCCCTGACTCTGTCCTCTCTCTGCAGGGTTTGTCTTTCCTGGACCTTCGCTATCACCTGATGCTCTTCTACCTCCAGGACCTCACTCACCTGGTCAGCATCAAGAGCGAAGGAGGCAAAATAAAAGACAGCGAAGCCTTGAACAGAGTGGTCACAATCAGAACGGTGAGATGTCGTAATGATAGTGACAAAAACAAAATAATTATAATTATATCTGTTCATTCTCATCTGGTGCAGGTTGTTCCTCATGTTCCCTCTTCTTTCTTAGGTTCTGGAGAAGATGCGACCCCTAGACAACAAACTCAAGTACCAGATTGATAAACTGATTCGAACAGCTAATACTGGAAGTTTAGGTAAGACGCGATGAATGTAGCCATCTGCATTCATTGATGATTGTCATTTTTTGGGCACAACATGGCCTTATCTGATTGGTCAGGCTCCTATCACATGCCCCCCCCCCCCCCCCCCCCCCCCCCCCCCCCCCCCCCCCCCCCCCCCCCCCCCCCCCCCCCCCCCCCCCCCCCCCCCCCCCCCCCCCACCCCCCCCCCCCCCCCCCCCCCCCCCCCCCCCCCACCCCCCCCCCCCCCCACCCCCCCCCCCCCCCCCCCCCCCCCCCCCCCCCCCCCCCCCCCCCCCCCCCCCCCCCCCCCCCCCCCCCCCCCCCCCCCCCCCCCTCCAGAAGTAAACAACAGGCTTTAACCTTGTTCACCAGAGTAGACCGGAGCATGTAGAATAAATTACAAGCATCGCTGACCCTGCTGTCTTTGCTAACAGATGTTGTGCAGTTACATTTTACATTTAACATACATCATTTTACAATGATACAACCTGCTCACAGACCAGGACACTAGCTATTATTCAAGCAATTCCTGTTAAGTCTAGCAAGCAATGCCCAGTGTGCGTGGTCACATGATATACGTCTTCAGGCGTGTTAGTATAGACTGTGACTAAAACTGATTCAGAGCCAAAACACTTCAAATGAAAACGTAGGATATGTGTGGGTGTCCTCTCTAGAGTAAAACATACAATTATAATTAACTATAATGTAAGAACAATACATATTCAGTTAGTTACACTAAGAGTCCCATTAAACTTGGTCACTACAACATCAGAAACACAGATGTGATTCACTTGAAAGCAGAATAAAGTGGAAGGACAAACTATAAACTATTAAATCTTAAGTCTCCACAACTATGTCAGATTCTCACACTCACCGTAAATAATCGTTAATGCCCAGTTACTGTCTGCTGAGCAACATGTTGTCTAGTTACACACATGAAACCAGTGAACACTGTGGTGTTCGGCTTGCTAACAGCAGCGTCTCATGTTTTTATTGACTTTAGCCGAAAACGACCCGCTGCAGCTGCGTCCTAATCCCGAGAATCTCGTCAGCAAAGTAAGTCCTCAACATTATAACACGTCTGTATTCACTGGATGTCACATTGTTTCCTGTATGTGACTAATGTTCATTCAAATATTCACTCTACCGCTACTTAAATAACAAAACACACATATAGTTTATAAATAGTGAGAGGTGTGTATTTGTCTAATTTATTTCATTTTTTCATCTTTGTGCTTGATCCATCAATCAGCTGAATGAATCTGAGTCTGAAGAAGAAGCCGAGACAACGGCAGTCTCCGAGAAGACAGCAGCGAACTCTGGTGGCAGGAAATATATACCACCGAAGATTGCCCCCGTGCATTATGGTAATGTTGTCTGTCTTTTTAAACAGCTTTGTCCTCTTTGCTTCCTTATTCTGTGGAAGTTTGAAATGATTAATTTGAATATTTATCCTCGCATTGATCCTGGCGACATCCCTGTCGTCATGTACCGTGCCCGAGTATCCTCCCTACCCACCCACAAGAAACACTAAACAGCAGTTATTAAGACCTGTACAGTACTTGAAGGAAATACTTTGTGTTTGTTGGATCTGCACTAGAATTTTTGAGGCACTGATTTTAACACATTGGGGGGGGGAAAGATAGATACAAGCTGTGTCTCAATTCAGGGGTTGCGTCCTTCTGAGGCGTAGATCGAGAGGGCTGAACCAAAATGAGACCATCTGGTCTACAGAGGATTTCTGTGATCGGTGTCACCTGCTTGTTCCCCCATTTTTCCTGTCGCCTAGCAACAGAGGTGCAGTTGAACACGATGATAATGTTTTTATGCCTCTCGTTTTTTTTAAACATGTGTACCGTTAGCTGTTTGGCTGAGTTAAAGCGTTATGGTCTAGCATTGGACATCTCGTTGCTGGCATAACGTCTTTGAAAAAACGTTTGTCTCCGGGAAATGAAGGCTCCAACGGGTGGATCCTTAACTTCTCGGAGATGAAAGGACTCATTTAAAGGAGACTGCGGATTGGGACAGTCTAGTCGCGCCGCTGTGACACAATCGGTCTTTAAATGCAGCCCTGAATTGAGACCCTCAAAAACTAGTCTGCCCACATGCCTAAAACAAATCCTTGAGAAAACACTGAAGACTTTTGTTTATAAGACCTCGATGTTTTTCTTTCTGCAGACGGTGATTTGACTGAGGCCGACAGGAAGAAGGCTCAGGTGGAGCGTCAGCGGCAAGCGGCTCTGAGAAGCTCTGTGATCCAAGAGCTGAGACAACAGTACAGTGACGCACCCGAGGAGATCAAGGACAGACGGGACTTCCAAACCGATAAGGAGAGCCGTGATGACACACACCGGTCAGTCACCTCCTTCTGTGTTTCACAACTTGAATTTCTAAATAATTATTAAAAAATTCTAAAACAGGCGTCTTTTCCTCTTTGCAGGAAAAATTATGAGGAGTCGATGATGGTGCGTCTCAACGTATCAAAACAACAGAAGAACTCCAGGAAGAGAGGCACGATGGGCATGTCCGGTCAGCTGAGCAGTATAACACACTTCAGTGACATCTCTGCACTGACGGGTGGCGAGGGCAGACAGGTGAGTTCTGACAGGAACTGAGGAGGAAACGTTTAGTCCACACATTGTTCTGATGGTGTAAACTCCACTCATCATGCAGCAGACCAGCTGACCTGCATTTACTCTGGACCTTGTTCCAGACTGAACAGAACAGGACGTTTTAAATTATTCATGCTGACTATTCGCACACGCTTGATGTTTGACACACGGCTGTGGGTTTGTCTGAGATGGCTGTTTTGTCTTTCTTGATGCAGGATGGGGAGGGCACTCGCCCCAAGAAGAAGAAGAAACTCATGAAGAAGAAAACCAAGAGAAAAGGTAAGGATTAATTATTCGATAAACCAGTTCGTATAAATTCTTCTAAAGAGACAGAAAATGGGGTCAAACAAACAGCTCTTATTTTGAAACTCTATCGCTGCTTCTGCTCCAGCACCAGATGTGTAGAATCCACATTCAGTACTGTTTAACCAGTGTTTGTTACACTCCGACTATGTATCTGGTATAAAATGTTTTTTTTAAGAACTAATTTTCAAATAAAATATCTAATATCTCATCTTGTTTTTAAAAATAACATGTTTTTAAAAATATAAGCAGTGACCTCATTACTTTAAGTATTTCAGAAGCAAAGAATCTGTTCTTTTATTTGCATCCTATTTCATCATTATAATCACCCATTTCTCTTTGCAGCTTTCAAGAAGCACAGATAAGACCTGAAACGTGGCGTCCAGCAGCCGATGGCGTCTATCATCATCATTTTCGTTCACTGTTTGACTGTATCATCGCTGTGTTAAAAATGAATTCCCCGACACTTGCGTACATTCAGTGTTTTTGACATTGTGAAATAAAATTTACTGCAAGTCAAGTTTTATTTTCCTCCATTAGAGGGCAGTCACATCACCTCCTTATCAGAGGCAACACACTAAAGGTTTGAGGTCATTTAAGGATTCACATTCTTATTTTAAAAACTGCTGCTCCAAGAGCTGTGACGATGAGGAAATAAACAGCAGACGACGTTTAGACACTGGAACTGTTCGGTCCAGTTTGATCCTCAATGTCTTGAAGCTGCCAGATGTTGATGTAAAAGGCCTTAATCACAACCTGCTGCTACAGGCACACCAGCCAGCTGACCACAAGGCAAACATGTGGCAAATGCTGTAAATAAAGCTGATTTTTTTATTTAGCTGTTTGGGTCTCATGGTCCTGGAAATGTGCACAGCTGTCCCGACTTACAGGGACACTCGGAGCAGAGCAGCCGTTCTGGTTCAAAATGTCAGCTGTGAGAAACATCCAGCATCCATCATCTATCCCACTTATCCTTTGAGGTAACTAAACCTGCGTTTAGTTTTAGGTCTCCAATTATCCCTCGATCCAATCTGCATGTCTTTGACCTGTGGGAGGAAGCCCACTAGAACATGGGAAGAACACGTAAACCCGGGAATCGAACCTTCTTGAGTGAGGAACACTGTAGCACTACTGCCCTTCAAGAAACGTGAAGGAAATGTCAAATCATATTTGGGAAGAAATGTGCAGTGAGCAGAATGTGTGAGTTTATTATACATGCCATCAAGTAGTGTCAAACCTTCTAAGTGTGCTTCTTAATGTGTTTATATAGTGTTTTTCTAGTCTTGAACAGTTTTGCCATTCGCACAGATTCATGTGCGCCACTTTTTCTATCAGACATCACTCATACACTTCAAACAGTTTGCAGTATGGGTAGACAGTGATCAAACCAACCCGTTTGTTAGTGGACAACCCGCTTTCCCTCCCTAACCACAGCCCTTCGTCTCAGCCATGATAGAACCCATTCACTGAGCACAGATGAGTATTATTGATTCAAATGGTTTTAGTAATTATTGGAATAACAGACCTACTTCACATTGATTTAATGACCTGTCCCACCTCTCACCTCAATATCAAGGGGGATTGGCTCTAGTCTTCCTTACGTACGCCAAAGGTAAAGCTAAGGGACCAAATCACATTAGTTGAACCAGTGGTCCTCAAATGAGGGTCCAATGATCGTTTCCAGATTTAGCCATTAAAATGATCATGATACACGTCTTTCACATAGTGAAAATATTTATCCAGTATCATTTCTGTTGAGTTACTCTTCCGCATTACTAAGTGGAAATGTAAAATATAAAGGCTGTGAAATTATACATAAAAAAATTGCAAACCTCTGGGTTTAACCATTTAATAGTTAATCATTTCCACAACATATACGGTACATGACGGTCCAGTGTCACATGACCACCCCAGCTCTCCTGTGGGATATTCATGTGCAGCCGTGACGACAGAAATTAAGACCATTATTGTTTTGCTCCAGAGGGGCAGATTAAACAAAGAGGGCAAATGTGCTGTTGCTCTGGCAACTTTTGTACACGTCACATTAATCTTAGTGGCTCCACTGAATTAAAATAGAGGCTCTGCCCTTTATTTACTCGTTACCATGGAGAGTCTCAGTATTGGAGGCCATTGATGACAGCTTTCATTCATTCATCAGACACTTAACTGCATTAACTTAGATCAGCACATAGGAGTTTCCATCTCAGGATCAATCAACCCAGCTTCTGCAGAGAAACTCACTGAGACACAATCTCATTTTTACACAATGTCTTTATTTTTTTTTTCCCTACTTACAGACTCATGGGTTAAAAATAAAAATTAAAAAAAAGCAAAACGTTTTTTGAAACCCACTCCCCTTTTCAAAAAGAAAAAAAAGTCTCCACACAAACCCCCACCCCTGACCTTCCCCACCCTAAAACATCAGCTCCGGCCCACTCAGTTTATTTTTTTATTAAATTAATGATCAATGCCGTTAGCTCGTCAGCCTTCCTCGGACAAGCCGTGACTGCACTGCGCCAAGTCAGAGAAAGGGGGCGCTATAAGGTCTGCACTGTACACCCTGGTCTCTGGTCCTGCCCTCCTCACTTTCTCTGCCACTCAGCTGCTGTTGGCTTCAGCTCTCTGGATAGAAATCATGTGTAGGGTTGGCTGCCTGGTTACAGGCCGTCTGTACTGCAGTGTGTGTGCGTGTGTGCGCAAATGTGTGTGCGTGCGTGTGTGTGTGTCTGTGTGTGTGTGTATGTATTAGTGTGAAAAGCACTAAAAAGCATCATCAGCGTTTGCTGTTGTAGTAAATGCCCCCTGCCGCGGGCCTGTGGTCGCCCTGCCCCCCGCCCCCCCACACGGACAGGATGGGGTGAGTGTGCATAGCGGGGGCGGAGAGAGAGAGGGACGCCGCGGAGACATTGGGGGGGGTGGCGCCACCTGGGGAGGGGTCGTCAGCCGCCACTGGTCCTGAAACCTGAAACGACAAGAAGTGGTCTAATATACAGAGAGAGGAGGGAGGGTGAGGAGGAGGGGAGGGAGAAGGATCACAGAGGGAAAAGGGGTGGTGCATGGAGGGGGTAGGGGGGGGGGGGGGGGGGTTGCACGAATAATAATAAAAAAAAACACTGATGCCTGTCGAAAGGATAAAATTAGCTGTAGCCATGCCTGAGCTGGAAGGAGGGGACCCCCACCCACAGGAAAGAAAAAAAAACTATGCATGAACGACCCCTCTGAACATCGAGGGTCCGTCGCTGTGCGGAGAAACACGTAATGAGACAGAGAGGGGTGAGGAGAAGGAGGAGGGGGGGTGGGAGAGCATGAGAAATAAGGTAGGGGTGAGAACGGCGGGCACAGAAGGGGTTGAAGGGGTGGAGGGGGGGGGGGAGTAATAATCATAATACTCCAAACCACAATCTGAAAAACACAGCAACAACAACTCTGGCTGGTGGAAGGTTCACATATGTACGATACATTAAAAAGAAAAAAAAATGAACACGTTAACCTCTTGTTATTGATGCCCCCCCACAAAAAAACCTCACCCGCCCCACCCGCTCCCTCCCACTTTTCTGGTGGTGGTGGAGGGTGAGTGGGTGGGTGGGCCGTGTCAGTGATGGAGGAGTGAAAGCGGGAGGTCACAGCCAGACCGAAGGAGACACATCTGCAGCCTGAGATACCATCACAGCCCCCTCCCCAGAAAAAAAAATACAAAAAAAAACAAAGAAATCAGCCACCATGTTTTTCACCCCAGCGGCCAAACTGCTGATACCTTACCAGGGCTGACCGCATCAACTCGGCACACGCACGCTCACACACAATCGCACACTGCGGCAGTCAGTCAGTCTCTGTCACCACAGGGTTTCCTCTTTTTTTTTTTCTTTTCTCTTTTTTTCTCTCTTCTGGGGGTTCTCTTCTTTTTTTTTTTTTTTTTATTGTTGGGAGGAGGAGGGGGAGGAGGAGATGGGGGGAGTTTTTTTCACTGTGTGTGTGTGTGTGTATGTATGTGTGTTGTTTGTTTTTTAATGGGAACAGAGAGGGGAGAGGGGCGATAGTAAGGGAGTGTAGGGGAGGGAGGGGAGGGTGTTTAGTAAGGGGAATACCACGATGTTGTTCGCCCTCGGCCCCTGGAAAAGAGAGAGAAAAAGAGGGTGAGTTTTTTTGTTGGCGACGACACCAATTTCCTGGTGTGATATAATATGATTGATATAATATCAAGGTGTGTGTGTGTGTGTGTGTGTGGGCAGAGAAGGTGGACAGAAGATACTCAGAAATAAAGACATACCATTTTAAAGGTATTGTGCCTTTGTTACATATAATCAATATGCATTATAGTACAGAGCTGAGAGCAGCTGTGTGAGGAGAGGAAAAGTGTTTGGTTTCCAGATACAAGGAGAAAACCATCAAGAGTGCGTTTGTGTGTGTGTGTGTGTGTGTGTGTGTGTATGTATGTATGTATGTATGTATGTATGTGTGTGTGTGTGTGCTGGGGGGTGAGGGGACAGCAAAGCCCCTCTCTCTCCCTCTCTTTCTCTCTCTCTAAGTCTCTCTGTGCGAGAGCCGCCTCTGGGGGTCACTGTGGGGAAACACCGTGAGGACAAACAGCACCACACATAAACCCCAGCAGGATGCCATGTACACACACACACGCACACAACTGACGAGGTGGGTGACAGGACTCACAATTGCGCAACTTTTTTTTTTTTTTTTTTTTTACACACAACACCTGACACACACACAAACAGAAACACAAGACGATCAGTAGCAGACCCTCAATACATCCTGAGAGAAACGCACACACACACAGACACACATCTTTAAGTCGTAAACAACATGTCACACTGGGACTTAAACCAGTGGTCAGTAGCTTGATGCTGAGGTCAGGCTGCAGTAATGAACCCTCGTTTCTGGGTGTGAACGTTGTACGGGGGAATCTGAGTAGGCGTGTGTGTGTGTGTTTGAGTCTGTGTGCGTGTAGGATCGTGTACATGCAAAAGACACACACTCCACATAAGCACAAGAAAAACAAAAAAGCGCTTCCACATCACAAGTCTACGAGTCTTCTGGGTCACATTAAAATCTTTCCTTTTCACTGTGCCAACTTGGGAAGATCATTGACGAGGTTGATGAATGTGAAAGCAGAGAAACATACTTTTGGACCTAAAGTGCTAAACAAGTGCCACCCAGAGGCTCTCCATCAGCCTGCATAGAAAACACTGTTAAATCTTACAAAACAAAGCCAATCAACACTTCGATACCGTTATCAATATCACTGAAATCCTCCCAAGCTCACAACAGGTCAAAACAAAGATTGTGAACACTGCTTTTGTTCCCACAACAAGACAAGGCACCAGTGAAGTGTCATTAAGTTTCACACCAGTCTGCAGCTCAGTCTTGGACTGGTGATGAATTCCTGATGTAACAACCAACAAAGGAATCAAGGCCAGTTCCAGTGGAAGGCTGCGCTTCCCTACACACTCTTATCCGTGGGTGATGATTACCAAGTAACCAGTGTTGTTACATTCACAATGTAACAGACCTGCCAACCTTGAAACAACGTCTTGGACTACGAGCTTATGCCAAGAAATACTCATGTATGTCTGTGTGCAGGGGGTAGGGGTGTTCATTATATCTATATTTATCTTAATATTATTTTCATATTAACACATCTCTCCCTCTCAACATCTCACGCCAACATGAGCACTTCATGTTATTCTTCATTCATGTCTGTCCAATCATATGGAGTGTAACTTTGAAGGAATTAGAAAGTATTAAGTGTATTTTGTTATTGTAAGAATCTGAACTCCATTGGCCAAAAACAGGTTTTTGACATTTACTTTTGACAACTAATTTCTAACTGAGTCAGCCTCAATTTCAATGAAGTGAACATCTGGATCGCCCCCTGGTGGCTGGCAGCAGTATAGGTCATAAACCTTGCCTCCTCCATGTAAGAAAGCATGTAGACAAAATTAAAATAATTAGTATTAGTTATACAAACGTTTTCCAAAGATGGTATCTATTATTTTAGTTAGTTCTTATCATACTGATGTTTGTCCAAATGTTCATGTCTCTGAAGTGTTATCTTAATTATCAATTATCATAATTCATCTCAAATCATCACACATTATGGCCACACCGTCATAGATATTAATGAAATTGAATTAGTAAGCTAGAGCTTTTTGACTGGAGATCTCCCTAAGTTAAGAAATGTCCGTGACCTTTGTCAAATAAAATCTAGTTAGTTCATCCTTGTGTTCATGTAAACCTTTTACCAAATTTTAAGAAATCCCCTCACAGTGTTCCTGAGATATTATGTTACCAGTGGGACAGACGGAAAACCGAAAAACTTGATGCCTCAGACTGCAACAGTTGCTGAGGCATAGAAATGCAAATCATTCGATCTTCCCTTATCTGCTAATCCTTGATGACTCTAATCGATATCAGTATTGAGGATTGTGCAAAATGCACTTTTGTTGGTTGGGCAGTCTGTCAATGGCCATCTCTCCTGTTAACTTTAGGAACCTAACTCAACCTTTCACCCATCAAACTCTTCTTTTGCGCTCGTTGGTGTATCACTAAAAACTGCAAAATTATTAAAAACAAAACAGTGTAAGGTGAAATTCTACTGACAAATTGTATCTGTGTATTTTGATGTCCGTGTGTACTGGTTGGCAGGTCTACTATGCAGTTTTTAACAATATCCTACACAAGGAGCACGATCATAACAGTCACCTGGTTCAGTTTGATACCACTGTTTAAAGAGTCTGAGCCTTCAACCTTTCAATTGTAATTTTAGAATATCCTTTTGAAGTGAATGCACTTTTTTTTGCTGTTCTGCAGTGTCGGATGTCAACTAGTATATTTATTATCACATTAATGAAATTTTAAGTTCAACAAGCACAATAAGTCTTAGTTAAGCCTATAAACTAACACTATTAAGAGCTTTTAAAGTCGAAACAGTAACTTAACTACTCATTAACATTAGCACTTCCTGGTTCCTGGAGACGCGGGTTAATAACAAATCAACTTTGTGCCTTGTCTTGCAGCTCAGCCAAATCCCAGTGAGTGAAGCGGCAGGGTTAGGGTCTGTTGGTATGTGTGGGAGTACACAGAGCGATTAGAGAGATTCTGACCTTGGCCTTCAGACTCTTTCTCACAAAGAAATTAACAGACATGTAACCTTTCCGGGCAGTTACTTAGGGCAGTTTTGCAGAATGGGAATTCCTTGCAAATACTCCAGTCAAGAGTAAGGTCACAAGATAAAACAGGCTAAACAGGGGCTTATCAGAACTTGGCAAACTGGTCATCACTATAATAGCAACCTCGGGCATGAAGATTTTACGACTCTTTACAATTAACCGCTAAAACGTGGTGTATTAAAGAAGAACCAAGGCCAAAATGACCCAGGTGACATTCAAAATCAGAACCTCTCTGTTTCTCAGCTCAGTGCATGTGTGAGGGAGCTGGCATGCTGATCAACATGACGGACACCACACTGCCTCTCTCAGTCTCAACAGAAAAAAATAAATAAACAAGATGGCTCCACAGACAGAGCTCCACCATGGGGCTTATATGGAGTGAGATTATTAGGAGCCTTGATTACTCACTGCCTACAGTCCGTTTACATAAAAGGGGCAGTGGGTTAGCTTGTTCGTTCCACCCACACATTCTCACATTATTTTTACATCATCTCATCAACAGAAACTGCAGCTCCAGTTTGAAGTCAACTCCTGTGATTTAATCACATGCTGTAAACACCAGATTTGCAGTGACAACCCCCACATGGCCTTCTAATAGAAACAGGGCCCCACAGCAGAGCTCTGAAGCAGAGCCCTTTAAAACCAAGAAATCCCGGTGTCTTTTCAAACACTGTGTGTAGAACCCCTCCAGGAACCCAGTGCACAACACTCTGATCGACGTCAGGCCCCCTTTCTTTGTGGTTCACTATGGATCACAGTACTGGCAGACCATACTGCAGCTTTAACAGGTAAATAAAAAAAACACCAGCTGTAGCATTGTGTTTTCCACCTGCATGAGGTTCTGAACATACTGGAGCATCAGTGCTGTAGCTGAGAGTTAATGTCATCAGGTCAAACAGCTCAAACCCCAGTAATGTGAAATGTTTTGCACGCGACCATTAATGGTCCAATTATAAAAAGGAACCACAGTCTTTCCAAAAGACACAAAACCAACAAGCCCAGCTTGGTACCAGTACCTTTCAGGAGACTGAGGGGGTACTGGCGCAAAAACAGCTTAGACTTGGGCTACGTCCACATTTGCTATGTTTACGCCCACTGTCCACGCAACTCCAGAGGTTTCCAGCCCATAAAACAGAGCCATTTGGAAAAACAGTTGCATTTTAATTTCAGGATGCATTTTAGTGTGGATGGGCAGAAACAGACTTTTAGAAATGATAATACAGTCACCCGTACTCTACACCATGGCTGTTCCTCATTTTCAGTAATTTCTGCGACCAATCAACCAAAGCAGTTGTAGACCATATTTCTGATACAGAGCTGAAATGCTCATCTGAATGGCCATTGTGTGGACGTAGCCTTACTGAGTGCATTAGAGCCTGGGAAGAACAAAGTGATGTGCACTGTGTAAGTTTGCCTCCAATGAAATGGTTTCATGTGATGTGGCATGCAATGAGCCCCTCAAACCCACAACTAATGTGATACTGTTTCTAACCAAAGTTCTAATGCAAACTGTCTGCCAGAAAAATAGTCCCTCAAGTTAAATAATGATAAAAATGTATTGCATCATGAAGAATCCATAAATTACTAACAATAAAATAAATAGGTACCATCAGTAAATTTGACTTAAATTCTAACAAATCTCAGATTCATTATACAAAAACTTGATAATTTTAATTAAAATTTTAGACTTTAAATATGTAGAAATGTTTACTTCCTCTTCTTTGAAAGTGCTTAGATTGTACTTACCTCCTATATGATACCTAAGTTGTAATTACTCTGCCTATCCAGTCCTTCATATGCGAACATATTTTAAAAGCCCAAACTGTTCAATTCCTTCCTTTCTCCATCCCTATTCTATAACTAACTTTTGTGCCCTGTCCTCTCTTTCTGTAAGTGCCAACATGCAGGTGCAGTTTTGTCCCAGGTGTGAAAGTGGAGGCGCCTCAGCGTCGGCTCACCTGAAGGCCCGTCCTCTGCCTCTGGGTGGTGTGTAACCACTGTAGTAGCGTGCGCGCGACGAAAAGCTTCCTCCCCGTGATCGAAAGCGAGCCCGAGGAAAGCCACGGTCTGTGGTGCTGATACCTGGTCTGTTTGTTCTTTTAGCGCCCACCTGAGGAGAGGGGAGGTTACAGAAACAAAATCCATATAAGGCAACAACTAAAACAAAGTCATTAAAATCATCAGAATTAGGGGGGTAGTCAAAAGGAGAAATTATGCTCATATTCAGGTTCATGATTTTAATTTGTGTCATTACTTTAAAAATGTTGACGTCCTCAAATATTCAGAAAACATCACTTTTCCCCACACTGTCCATTGCTGCATCTCCTCTTTTCAGCCTCTGTCTGAAACGTCCTTAAAGGCCCTCTTCTAAATAAAGCCCAGTCTGCTCTGATTGGTCAGCTGAACCTGTTGTAATTGGCCAGCCGCTTCCAATGTGTGTAGGAATGTTAGCCTCAGCGTCACCTGGCTTTGTTAGGGGGTGTGCCAGACTAACCACTAGGCTCGGTCATGCAAATGTAGGTCATACCACGGAGTGTTTCAGGAGATTCAGAAGCTCCCTCTACTGCGCACGTTGGGTTTTTTAACTTTGCAGAACTTTTTCAAACAATTGAAATTAAGAAACGCTCTCCGATAAAAGTCTTCTTAACTAGGGAAATTACTGAGTCAGAAGGTAAGACCTTTAAAAACACGGTACAACTCCCACCAACCTGACACAGAACTGGCAGGGTGATCTAATTTGTTTATGTGCCGTTGCTCCAAACATGTAACCAACAGTGTTTACTACTATACATTCAGTTCATTGTGTGAACACACAAGTATTCACACTTTGACAATTCCTAATGATTTAAGTGTTTCTAAATCATTTAAACTTCACATAACCCTATTTGCCATTTCCTCTCACAATGGCATCACTTCTCTTCGCAGTCTGAACCTTTCAGTTGTTTTGATTTTACAATTTAAAATCTCTTACCTTTATCTGCCTTCCTCTGAAAAGGGACTCATCCAAAGCCATGGCTGTCCTTACAGACTCCTTGTCTGCAAACTCGATGTAGGCAAACCTGCAGAATGAAAGTAGAGTCACTCCACTGCAGCAGCACTCACAGGTAAACAAGCAGCAACATGCAGAGAATATCATGGTTTATTATAGGCATAACAATGCTGTATATTGATAACAAATCCACAATGTTTCGTTTGGGAGCTACTATGACTTTTCAGCCCAGCCACTATACAGAGGATTCTACACAGACAGCCAGGGCCTGTTCCTGAAAGTAGGTTAAACATAATCGGACTCGAAATGAACTCTGACTTGATGATGGAAAGGGTTTGGTTCTTGATCAGCTGCTCTAAGTTAGTTCAGTTGACTGAGGTAAGTGTTTGCCTGGTGAATGAATAAAAATCATCATCAGAAGGCACTCACTGCGACTCACCATGGCAACAAGTAAATAAAGGGAAGCTCCCCAATTGTAATTTGCATGCCTTCATCTGCTTTGAAGTATGAATGAGGAGGTGAAGGTTGTTCAGCCTCAGCAGGAGGAGACAGAGAAAACTAAGTTTGTTGCAGAAAGGCTGCCGGCGAGCACGCTGGAGTCACAGAGACAGTAACCATGGTAACTGAAAACTCAGTCTTTTCCTCATTTACTAAGCCAACTTTCTGGAATACACCCTGGCGATTTTTTTGTTGTATATTTTTTTTTTTACACATAAAATGGTTGCCAAGATGTGCAGCCACAACTGACAAAATTGAGTAACAATGGTCCAAAAGACACCACATTCAAACATCCAGCAGTGAGAGTATGGTAATTTCTTTACAGATAAAATGTCATCCACACATCATCTGCCACAAAGTGAAAAGGTAAGAATGGCAGTTTTTACCCCTTGGGATGCCCTGTGTATTTGTCACACAGGATGGTGACTCTGTTTACTGAACCGCAGCCATGAAAATGAGCCTCGAGCTCTTCTGCAGTGGCACCATAGTCCACCTGTAGAAACAAAGGGTAGAGGTCAGACATCAGGACTAATTCTTTGGTATATACATTAAAGAAACAACTATACAGACAGCAGTGTAAATACAACTCAAGTGGCTATAAGAGTTAATAGCTCTCTTGAAGTTGTTAGATTCACAATAAATGTTTAAAAAATGCGACACTGACCAACAAAATTGTCTCAAACTGAAAAAGAATTCTTCACAAAAAAAAAACTTGTGTTTTTAAAAGTCCAATAGTAACTACATTGATAAGGTGCAAAAATGTCAATTGTCAGTTCCCAAACAAACACTTCATTGTGAAGACAAAAGTTCATCTAAACTTCAAATGTCAGATGACACAGTGTTATTAATGTTCCACTGGGAGCTACAAACCACTCTGAAGAAAAATCTGGTCTCTGTGGCCTGAGACTGGAAACAAAACCTGTTGGTCGTGTTCAGTGACCAGTTCACTACCTAATAGGATAGTTTGCCAGAAGGCAAACAGGAAATTTGCGTAGCTACAAACAAGAGGTCTGTCAAGATAAGTGTCTTTAAAATAGCAATAATAAAGTCCTGGTATGCAGGAGTTAATAACCGTTCTTTCACAGTGTTACTTCAAATAGCTTGAATAGAGATTGATTGTGGTTTCATCTTAAAAAAAGTACAACAAGACAAATGTGACCAAAAATAACATCTGTATGAGACAAAGACAGTTACTCACATTCCGACATAAATAGATCTGCCATCTGCTTCCATCTTCGCCTCGATGGACATGATGACAGGGCGACTGCAGGGGTGTGCACAAGAGACAAAATATTTCAATTAAACCACGACATTTAAGTGTTGGTTCCTGACTTGTTACAAAACAAGCATCTACAATGTGTCTTGCTTTAGAACAAGATGAACTGGTTTAGGGTTATTTTAGGACTTCATTCTCTCCATCTTGTTTATTAACTTAATAAAACACCAGTACTTTAAATTTTGCTGTATATTCAAGCCTAAATTTAATGTAACTTTCCTATGATGTAAACCTTGATGTGTAGGTGGAGCATTAAGTAATAGACCTATATTTTTCATGTAGCAAACTGCTTTTAATAGCACCGTGCAGTTACAGTTCACAGCAATTTCTCTATTACTAAATCAAGTAAGCAGCTAGTAAACCAACTATGTTTAACAGAACAGACTTGTGCCCAGTCACAGATTGACTCAGGGCAGAGAAGGACACATAGATGTTTTCTAAGAGATCCATACTCTAATCGCACTAGTACTGTAATAATTCTCTCTGTGAAGGTCAGCATGTTCAGGCTTTACTTGCAGAGCTGTTGATTCAACTCTATGATGATTTTTGAGGCAGCAGGACCAGTGTATTACACAGCAATATGTTTGTGTACCTGATATGACTGTCAGTTTGGGACCACTAATTAAAAGTGACATACGGTACAAAGGATCTGATTAATGAGATTATTATGGTATGGCAGAAAGACAGCATATGTGGACATATGGTAAGAAAGAAGTGATCTCCCTCTAAAGCACATACACACCTGGTGGGGGGCTCAGGTTCATCTGTTTCTCCACCTCGTTCTGCAGCTCCTTTAGCTTCTCTGCCTCTTCCTCCATCTCTCGGACCCGAGCTTTGATTGCCTCCAGCTCCTGCAAAGCAGACACCGTTTTGTTTAGAGCTCATACACAGATACACTTTAGTTTCACGGTGATACAATCGCTGCACTAACAAGTTCTGGCCAAGTACAAATACAACCATGAAAATGCTGTCATGTGCAAAGGGCACAATAACTACGTGTCATAACACAGCAGTGAGGATTCTGCATCAAGATGTTGTACTTGTGAGTGCTGGTGCTGTTATAACACGCCTTCAATCTAAAACAGTGGAAGTGTTTAACATAATACACACAATAATCCATCCACACTCTGCACCTTCATTGTGGTTGCACTGTTTTTTCCATGGTTGCACATTTTCACAGTTGTTTTCACTATCCAGCCTAAATTTGGAAGTCGCTGCCTCTTGCAACTTGACCCTAAGGCAATGAAATAAAAGTGCCTCATCCGGCTATAACACCGTCCAGCTGCATCTAAAACATAATGGACACTGATGAATACATCAGCGTGACCCTGTTTTATGTTTCCCGGCACTTCATAATGAGGTGCAAGCTAACGCTCAGAAAAAACATTTATGACACAACACAGGACCCAAATGAGGAGGACACATTGCTTTGGGCTCATGCACCAGACCATGGGCATTTGCTACTTATCTCTAAATATCAACATCAATCAGTAAATCTACCATGTTGCAGCAGAAACCCAATTAACCCCCGTTTTGGAAACACAATCGGAAAGGTATTTCAGGGGGGGGGGTAATGGGGTCAGAGGACAAGCCTGAAAGCAACACAACGCCGACTGGCACCACATTAAATATTCCTGTGGTGAGCACAGAGATGGGAGACGACCCTCCTTGTCTGACAGTGCTGCACTGCAGCACAGTGGAGTCACTCTAGCTGCATCCACAGCTGCTGCATGTGCTGGCGGTTTATAATGCAAAGCTGTGGGGGGACACAGACTGACCATGCGATGATAAAATGAGTAAATCTGCACGATGATTTCGTGGTAGCATGATGTGCACGATATAACCCGACACATCACATGTCAACAAGCTCCATGGTCACATCGAGGGATCCACACACACACATTCGGAGGGATGCTGGAATGAGACACCCGACCACGATGTTAGTCGCGTTTTTGTCGCATATTCCGTGACCCCCTGTCCTCCCCCCTTCCCCGATCAGTCCAACAAAACAGTGTAGGATGCAATAACCCAGCCCCTGAAATACCGCAGACCGATGCATCCTCGCTGCAGCCAACCTGCACAAGACCACGATTTAAATGAAATCCAGCAGCCCTGACTGTGCCATCATCCACCATCTCCACACAGCACCACGTAGAGCTCATGTCCCGCTGATGCCTGACACCAGATGTGGTCTAACACGACCGACGGAGGTGGTCAGGTGCATGGGAGCCATCTCCACCCCAGCTTTGTTAGAGGCGGCTGGCTTGTTAGCTAGCCGGAGCCCCGGTTATCTGGTGGTATGGGCTGTAGCAAGCATTCTTACGGCAGCTCCATATTGAAATGTTGCATTCTATCTTGTGGGCTGGAGATAATGGCCGAAGGATCGCTGGTCATTTCAATAGCTGCACATGATGCCTCGGTGGGCTAATGATAGCCCTCCGCCGCTGGGTCATTAGCACGAGCCCACCCCGGCGCTGGAGACGCAGCCCCGGGCTGAAGAAAGGTGTCGGGGAGCTGGATAAAAGCATTCCGTTACCGTAAGCAGGTCGCCTTCCCGAGGAGATGGACTCGCACCGCGGCGGCCTGTCCTACCCTCGCCCCGGACGCTCTCCTGCTTCTCCGTCTCGCATTTTTTTCGCGACGAGGATTTTTTTCTCCCCCAGCGGCTCGAGCTGCTCCCTGGCGCAGAGAAACTGGTGCCGCTGTTGCGCCAAGATGGCTGCCAGCACCACGCATGTCACCACCCATTTTTACTGCACTGCGTGAACCACAATGGCGGTTAATGTCGACCAAGCAACTGCTAGTAACGCACACGGCATGTGACCATCGATTAGTGAAAGAAAGAAAAACCAAGCCGTCCGCCTGTTTTCACAAACTGATCCGACCTGACCACAGCGTGCCCCGGTCCTCCATGTGGGCTCACGGGGCTCAGACAATGCCCTTCACTTACCGGGTCTTCGATCGCGGCCTCTCCCTCTTCTAACCCCGGTTCTTCATCTCCGACACCCGGGTCTTCCAACTCGGGATGTCCGGGGTCCGAGTCTAGTAGGGATTCCTCCGTCAGTCCGTTACCGAACTCCGCCATCGCCCTGTTCCAGCTGTTCCGACGCTCCTCGTGGCCAAACCGACGCTGCAGGCCCCGACTCTCACGCGGGGGTAACGTTAGAGTGAGCGGGGCGACGAGGAGAAAAAAAACGGCGGAAAACGCCGCTCGGTAAAGTTAAAATGCGGAATAAACTGCGGGCGAGAGTTGCAGCCACTTCTCGAACAGCACACTACGATGGCCGGGGGCTACCGTCTGACCCGCTGCCTCCAGGTTCTGGTCCCGGTTCCCGGTTTATTTACTAAAAGTGTGAACGCGGAAAGACGAGGACGCTGTACCGTCCCTCTACTCCAGACATGGAAGCCGGAGGCGGAGCTACGCGGCACTGCGGCCGTAAAAACTTTCAATCCCATTGGTCCGCGCACGATTCGTCAAATAAATCTCTGGCGTCTGCTGCGTTCCCATTGGCTAACCCAGCAGGACGTTCCGGTTCCCCAACGTCTCATGCGTGGCTTTGATTGGACTAGATAGCTGTCGATCAAACCCTGACAGCTGTAAATCAATTGGTCGAGCCAATTGTTGATTAGATCGATAGCGAGTTTATAATTTTATTCTGAGAGAAAGAAGCCGGGAAATCTAATCAGAAGAACTTTGTTTTCAAAGGATCTACAGGTATAAGGGAGTTAAAAAAAAAGAATAAAGTATAAGAAAAATGGAACAGCAACATTGTAATCAGTAAAAACAACTTCCCAGAACACAATATACAGAGATTTGGTAAACAGATTTTATAAATTAATTTGGAATTACTTTACAGTGGGTCAGATTCATGCAAATTGATAGACACTCCCTTCTTTGTTTAATACACTGAAAATTGACTTTGGAGCCATGAATTAAACTTTGCTTTATGCTCTTTTATTCTTCATTTTTAATTGCTCATGTTCTTTCATTTTGTTTTGTACATTAAATGGCTGACTTAGTTTTTGGTCCTTTGTAAGGTAAACTTCCAGGCGTTTCATTCCCGACCCGATAGGGATATTATAAATATCTTTAAGTGGTGTGTAATGTATCATTTTTAAATGTAATTTTAATCGTGGAGCATAGGGGAATTTATCTTCAATAATTGGTGGATGGTAATATCTGTACCTGGCACATTTCCTTTTTTAATGCTTTTTTCATGTCAATACAATTAAGGTAAACTGCACATTACTGGTGCTAATATACAAAATATAGTGAAATGGGGAAACCCTGAGAGATTCCTACATTCCTCTTAAAGCTGAGAGTGCTGTTTGTCAGTGTGACACAGCTGCTCATATTCTGATATAGTCCATGAACTAGAGTCCTACATTTTACTTCAGAATGTTCTACCAAAAATACCCCTGCGGACGCCCTACACAGTCAAAGGTTTTATAGAAAAACCATTACATTTCTGTATTCAGCAATGTCCATTACCAGACTTACATTATTGTGGATTTATCCTTAAGAAACAGGATTGTGTTTTGTGCAGTAAGATTTGAAATCCCTGTTTGAAGACGAGCAGTGAAAATGTAGGTTAGCAGTTTGTAGTCCGACTTTCTAAGAGTATTACTCTTCTGTTTTCTACTAATCTGGACTCTTTGTCCGGCTTTAGGGACAGTAATCCCTTTTTTCATTGTGGGTGGACGTATATAGGTTTCAAATATTTCCATAAAAACTCAATACAGTGGTTTTTTATTTCTTTCCAGACATGCTTGTAAAGATCTCCTGAGACCTGTCTGTTCCAGAGCCTTTGTTAGGGGATAGGAGACCAATTACAGCACAGCTCTATTGAAAAATGTATTTAGAACTGTAAACCTGGCTATAGAATTTGAAGATTCAGGATTTAAATTACATTTTTAATCAGTGATTCCTATTGACTGCAATCAAGGATCTGATGTTCTCATTTTCAAAACCACAAATATCAAGCCCCTATTTCATGTTGTCATAGAAACCATGTGACCATGTGATCACACACCACTTACATGATGAATTTAAACCTGTGGTGAAACCAAAATCAAGAGCAAATCATAAATTCCCCTGCGGCACTGCAATTACACAGGTATACTTTGTTGTTCAACTGATTTTATTTCTTTTTCTGTATATCAAAGAAAGCATAATGGAGACCAAACACAAAAAGGCAGGTACAAGTGAGGAGGAAAAAATAAGCTTAATCAAAAATCTAACAATTCATAACAACACTGCCACTATTATTGTTCAATATTCAAAGGAATACCATACTCTTGATGAGCAGAGGTGGCATTTAAACCATTATGGATCAATAATAATCAAAAAACAGTGATGAGTAGTAATGATAAATCGTATAAGTAGTAGTACAGTTATAACAATAGTGATAATCAAAGTGACAAAACATAAGATAATAAAAAGCAGATCTCCATAAAAACCTATCTAGTTTGGACAGTGCAACACCGTGTGTTTGAGTGTGTGTGTTTGTGTGTGAGATCCCAGTCTTGAGGTCCAAGCACTGCAGTCCTTGCTTTACAGACAAGATACAGTTTGCAACAGGAGTACAGGTTATTATTCATGAAAGCGCATTGTTACCCTCCTCCTCATTTCGAAAAACCACACCGAGTGACTCTTAAATGTCGTGTTAATGGCTGTGTTCTTTTTAAAATGTCTGTAGCTTGTGCAAAAAAATTGTGGACTAGTGCAAGTGTCAAGCCGTGGGATGTCCTTTACAGTTTGCATTTATGAACACCTCTCCCGCTCTCTGTCGACCTCAAGATAGCTTTTTGGTTTTTGAATGACAGAAAAGCAAAGGGGAGGATTACTTTGGAATATCAGTTATTTTTTTAATATATTTCTTTACAAAAGTTCACGTTTTCATTTTGCATTTTTTGTTAAAACTATCAATAGTAACATTAATATACAACTTAAATCGAAGGAAAACATCTCTAGTATGTTATGTGTCCTTCAACACAGCACCATCTTATTAGCTCTCAGTCAACACATTTAATTTTTCCCAATTCGCTTCCAAGACTGAAGTATCCATTAGTCCCTTAAGGATACTGGTAAAAACCCAACTTTCTACCGCGTCACTCACTGTTTCAGGTCTCTTCACAGCACGTGCTTTACCAGGATTAGTAAAGTCCGAAAAACGGGGACAGAAAAAATGTGGGACACAGCCCATTTCAAGCCCCATTCTTTTAACATTAGAGGTTTGGGTTTGACCTAAATAAAAAAATCTGTTAAACCGATTTTTAATTGCTTGTATTGTCATTTGTATAAATACTGAATTGAATAGAACGGAGACCATAACTTTGTCTTATGCACAGAACTCATGGAAAACAAAACTGTAAAACTTTGTGGAATCAATCCGACCCTTCGTGCCAGATGTGGATGAAATTCACCAACATTACACAATGATCACCTGGGCTTAAGCTGATGTACCTGGTGGTGTTTCCTCATAAGGCCGTCATATTTCTACACCCACACTAGGTGCAGACATCATCTTCCAACAGGTTTGAAGAGCTGTATTCCAACATGACATCTAAACATTTGGGTGAAAAGTTTAAAATCCACAGGATCAAACCAATTTGTTGTAAAAGCAATAGAGTTGGTAGTTCAAGTCCTTGGCCACGAGGATAATGAGAACTTTACAGGCAGGATTCCTTATGTCCCAGATAAAGAATACGACATTCAGAGACTTTCCCCCCCAGACATGCATTTGAAGACATTTTGGAACAGAGCTCTTCACCATTTTTCCCCAGGATTTTTTATCTTCCACAGATCATTCTCACACCTAAAGCATGTTTCATTACACTAGAAAAACAAATTTATTTCACGTGATTTATATTAATCATCCAAAATGCTTTACTGTATCTTTCCATAAAAAGACACTTGCATTAGAATGCTTAAAAACATTTCAAACTATGTAAAATGTGTCAAAGTGCCGTATGCCAGGATTCTAGGTTCCTCAGCCTCTTTTTGCCCTGTCTATTTGGATTGTCGTGAAAACTGCAAACAGGTAAAAGGGGACAATTAAACAGCCCTATTCTCTCTTAAGTACCTCTTTTTTTATATATCCCAAGTCAGTAGACACAACACTTGTCTGATCACACTGCCATAGCAAATTAAAAGGTGACAGTCAATACCAGTTAATCCTCTTTCAATGGTTCAGTCCAGTCCTGGTTTCTCCAAGCAATCTTTGCTCTAGAGGTGAAAGGAGGTGTAAGAAAAGCAATTCCACAGGAGCAAACTGGGAGTTACTAATGTGAATATCTCGTGTTATTATCCCAAAAAGTGTTTCTGGGCCGACCATCAAATGGCCACTTCCAAAGAGGAAATACTTTTGCATCAGTCTTTAGAGTAGGACAGTTCAAGCATGGCAAGTTGAGTGCCTTTACAAATTATGGGAAGGTCACAGAAGGAAGGTTTTTTATAACCACAGGGTTAGGACCAAAAAAGTTTGGACAAAGTGTGTGTTAGGATCGGGGGGGAACTTGAGACGCGTTCATCACTAATCAGACAGTAGCTGATTAGGTGGGAAGCAGCATGGAAATAGTCTGCTGTTGTGTTGAATTTCCAGGTGTAGATTATGTAGAGACAGTGAAGGTGGAGCAAATGATAACGGGTGCAGCGGAGCCAACTTCAAAAACTAAACAATATTAGCTTTTGATTAGTGCTCAATTTTGTTTATTAAAATCTGAGGAGCCCAAATGGGTCCGAGAAAAGTCAGTGTGCAGACCAATCGTGATCTGAGTCTTTTAACTGTTGCTGGTGGCCGTTGGTGGAGGCGACTCAATAACCATCTCCCCTCCAGAACCAGTGCCCGAACTGGTAACCGGAGTGGAATGAGAGACCTGCGAGCCCGGCGCAGCACTTCCGGGTCCGCCATTACCGGTGCCGTTCTTGTTGACGGTTGTCGCTGGTTGGCCAAAGTTAGTGGTTCTCAGGGTTGCCAGATGCCGTGGGGAGAAGACGTGGGCCCTTGCTGCAGCTCGGGATTCGAAGCAGACGTTGCAGGCATCGCAGCGGCCTGTCAGGGTTTCCTTTGGCACCGGCTGGCCGGCCACTGGGGAAGCTGCAGGTTCAGTTATTGTGAGATGAACGGGTTTGGGAAGGATGGGACGATTAGCTTTGAGAGCGTTGTACTGCAAGTAGGTTCCTGAGCTCATGTCCACCTTTCCACCTGACAGAGGAGACTGGGAATTGGAGGGTGGGGTGGAAAGACGGGAACAAGTTTAAAGCCATGACTGTTTAAAGCCAAATTTGTTGCAGTTTTGATTGAAAGAAAATATTCTCCATTGTCGACAGTATCATAATGTTCATGCATTAAAATTTGATTACCTCCACCAAGAAGTTTGTATTTCACCCATGTCTTTGTTTATTTGCCAGCAGTGTAATCTGCAATACTGAACCGAGTGGCACCGAACATGGTGGACGAACTCGTCAAAACTGAATCAGTTAAGAGGGGTAGATACAAAATTTATAATGGCTTTTTTCTTAATTTTCATTAAAAAATATATATTTGTGTCTTGACATAAAAATTTGACATGGGGTGTTGTTTTAGGAGTTTTGTTTTTGTACGATAAGAGCGAGACAGACACGTAGGATTGTATAGCCTTGGCAGAGGTATGCATTTAAGTGCTTTTACAGTTTAATATATTGTTTGTCTTTATGGATAGCAAAGTGTGACTACTTGAAAATTGGTGAAAATTAGGTCTCTGTATAATTATATGACAACAAAGTTACATTAATACCAAATATTATGATTAAAATAATGCTGGACAGTATTTTCAGAAGTCAAACATTTTTCTGTCAGAGAAAATTAAACTTGAATAAATTAGGGCTGTGCAATTAGGTTGAACTCTATTATATGATAAATGGTTTGTTTATATGAAAGTATGTGGAAAATATAGCAAATTAAAATAAAATCAATATCCAATGTGAAATTATTGCACAGTAATGGTCATAAAGGCCTGTAGTTTGTGTGTGTGTACTAAAGTTAATTAAGCTTCAATTCCACTTACCAATTTTTCTTGCTGCAACCTCCATCGCTTCTCCTTGGCTCTTGTGTTTTGGAACCAGATCTGCACCACTTTGAGCGGCAGACTGAGCTCAGTGCCAATCGCCTCACACTCCATGGCATTAGGATGAGCACAGGTCTCGTAACAGGACTGCAGGATGGACAGCTGTAGGCAGGACAAGTGTGTGCGTGGCCTACGGCTGGATGAGTGGGACAGAAAGCCGCTTTCTGTTGGACTCGATTTAGCCACGACTGGGGTGGAGGGGCTGGCTACTTTGGCAGAGCTGGGGGTGTTCGGGCTAACTGGTGCAATGCTGGGGGTGGGGGGCGGGGGGATGGTGCGAGGAGGCGTATGTGTGGGAAGAGCCAGCTGTTCTCTTGATAGAGTGTTGATCTTTATGGGGACCTTGGGGGTCCAGTAGTTCAGCCCATTCTGTTTTTGTGGCACCACCGTCGTGGAAGGAGGCCTGTTGTTGATGGGAGTCAACTTGGGCACCATGCGGTTAGTGCTCCCTGGCCCAGGACCAATCTCATCCTCATTGTCTCTATCTTCATCAGTCTTTTCCTCGTCACTCTCCTCTAGTTTTCGTTTCTGGGCTGGTCGTGGGGCAATGGGGATTGGATCCTTGGGTGGGGCTAAAAGGCCAGGAGTGTTGACTTTGGGTGCAACTTTGACCATAGTAACATTGCTGGTGGTTTCAAGCTTGGTCTTTGGCACTGCAGAGATGCTGCTGCTGCTCAAAGGAGAGACCACAGTAGAAGAAACAACCTCTTTAGGCTTTATGGGAACTGGGATGAATTTTTTTACCATAGTTGGTTTGCCCAGCTCTTTTACAGGGTCCCGCTCAGTCTTGATAAGCGTGCGCACAATTGGAGAAGTTGTAATGGACCCAGTATTGTTTGAAGCAGGCTTGTTGGAGAATATGGGTTTGGAGAGAGGCCAGGTAAACTTGATGAGAGGCTTGCCAACTGCAGCCAGAGTGCCATCACTGATAAACCTGACCTCACCCTTTCGTTCCCTTGCCCTCATGTTCTGGAACCAAATCTGAACAACCTTCTTTGGAAGGTGGACCCACTCTGAAATCTGTTCAAACTCATGCTTCCCAGGATTTGGGTCTTTGAAATAGCAGCCATACAGAATGTCAAGTTGTTCAGCTTGAATGATGGTTCTTGAACGACGCATGTCCCGATACCTTTTTCCTTTAGCCTTTCTTTGCTGCTGGTCTTGGTCTCTCTCCTTTTCCTTCTCGTGTTCCCTTTCCAATAATGTTGCATTCATTTTCTCTGTCGCCCTCATGTAAATACTAGACTTTGTCATGTTATTGCAGTTGACCAGACTCATGCTGCTGTTGGAGGAGGGCATGGCACTAACAGATTCAGGCTTAACTTGGACGACTACCAGACCTTTGGATGTGGGCCTCAGGCCAAGCCCATCCAGCAGCTGCCCCTTCTGTGCTGCAATTTTATCAGCCAGGGAGGAAGAAGCCGATTTTGAACTGTTTTTCCCCATGCTGAGGTCCAGGGCAGACTCACAGTCCCCGCCGTTTGACAGATAATGAGAATTTTGGTTGTGGGAGAGGGACTGCGAGAGAAGGGAGCTTGAGAAGCGTGTGATGGTTGGTGGATTAGTAAAGACTGGTACTTTATTCCCATCTCCAATCATTGAGGGAGCAAGAGAGAGGACATATGGGCTGAGGAACTGAGTAGAAAAGTGAGCGAGGGACAAGGGAAGTGAATGCAGAGCACTGGTGGGAATCCCAGGATGATTCACTGAGTGGGAGTGTGAACTTGGAGGATCCCCTTGGGCCTCCAACTCTAGATCCACATCTGAGTCCAGTCTCTCCTTCTTGACCTTTACCTCATCGCGCTCAAACTCCCCCTTTCGTTTTTTCCTTCGGGCCCTCTGACCTCCTCCACCCTCCTCATCTTCATACTCCTCCTCAGCATCAGAGAGAAACACAGTTGTGGAGCGCAACACCTTTCCTCCAACTGATCCTTTATCACCATGGACCTCCCGCTGTGCTTCACCTTTAGCAGGGCTCTCAGTATCCTCCCTCACAGACCCACTTTGACTTTCCTCATCAGACACAATGACAGAGGTGTAGACCTCATTTTCCGAATCAGAAGTGAGACAGGAATCTCTCCGACCCGCCATTCTCATATCCCTCTGTCTGCGTTTCCCTCTTGTACGAGACAAATCTATTGCCTGACTCCCTGAAGCTTCAGCATCCTCGCCTTCTGCTATAATCAGTGAGTTTTCCTCGTCATCATAATCATTGTCAGAACTCTGGGAGTGCCTTGTAAATCCTGCCAAACCTTGCAGGTGGTCTGCCTCGGTTGCCCTTTGCCTCTGTCTGGCATGTCGCGCTTGTCTCATCCACCTACGTACTTCATCCTCGGAGAGCCCAACCTCTCTGCCCAGCGCCTCACAGTCTTCATGGGGAGGACTTGCAGCATCAGCCTCGCTACGTGACTCAAAGAACGCCCAGAGAACCTCAGACTGGAACTCTGACAGCACTGGAAGGTCTTTATAAATTGATCCTATTATATTACAATGGGATCGAATTTGGTTGTTAGTTAAGGCATTTGTACTTGGACTGGATTTTGGGGTGCCAAGGGAACCACAAGGGCTAGTCCCAGATTGTGATTTTTGAGGGGTAGAATCAGGACTAAGTGTAAGGTTTAAATTAACAGGACTGAGGGTTGCGTTGCTGGGCACAGATGCAGAAGGCGAGAGGCTGTTATTGCGGAGGCTTTTCTCTGTGCCCGCTGGGGAGAGATTCAGGCTAGCTGCTTTATCACCTTCCAGGTCCAACTGATTAGTCGAGCGGTCCCCATCTGTTGTGCTATCTCTATGTGCCTTCCCACTGTCTTCACTATTCTCAGCTGTCACTTTTCTTTCTATATCAGGACACTGTACTTCTTTGGTGTCCTTTTCCTTAACTTTCTCTGTTTCCAAGTCATCTGTCATCCTGCTATCCCTGTCCTTAATCTGAGCTGAGACCTTCTCCTCAACTGTCTCCTCACTCTCTTGTTCTCTCTCACACTTTATAGTCTGTTTTTGCTCTTCTGGGCAGAGCTGTATGTTTGTTGGAAGTCCTGCAGAGGGCCATTGGCTCTGTAAGCTGTTAAGTCTTTGGGTTAGGAGGGCTTGCTGGGCTGTGCTGAGACCTACAAATGGCACACACTGGGTTAAGAGCTGGCCTTGCTGGTTCTCTTGGTGCTGCTGAGTTTGGGCTTGCAGCCCGTTCAAGATCAAGGGCATGACCATTTGAGGCTGAGGCACGAGCTGATGTGCGGCTGCACCAGGAGCAGCACCGGCAGCAAACAGGGAGGGGAGGAGGGAGTGAGAGAGGGTGAGGAAGGCTGAGACTGCCTGAGCTGAGGCCACGGGGGAGGTGAGGAGGGAGGGAGCCACTTGTGCAGTCTGAATTTGCTCTCCGTCTTTTGTAGTAGTCACCATCACGGTTCCAGGAGCCGTACAGTTTGTGGTGGTCACTAACTGAGTGGATGCACTTCCAGATGTGCTCACTCCAGCATTTGGAGCAGCTGAGGTGCTGCCTCCTAAACCAGCAGTGGCCACTGCACTGTTTGCAGCTTGTGCAACAATTCCAGCATTCCTGCTGCGAGTCTGGTGCAAGACAGATTTCATATGGCTCTCAAGGGTGATGGCATGATTGTAAGAGACTCTACATACAGCACACTGGTAGGGTTTGTTTGATATAAATGGCCGAGACAGAACAGGAACTGCGGGAGGTTGGGGATCGCTTTCCCCACTTTGTTTTGCAGGGCCTGTCGTCATCCTCTGAATGTGGGATGTAGAGTTGTAATGAACGCTCAAGGCAGTTTTGCTAGGAAAACTTTCCAGACAGGCATTGCATTTGAATGACCGAGTGTTATTTTCAGCTGGCACACCATTTTTACCAACTGACTTTTCGCTGGCGTCTGGGATTTCTGTGTTTTCAGTTGCATTTTGCTGTTTGGCTCCTGTCAATTGATTTCCCTCCTCTTCTGGCTCGGGCTCAGCTTCACATCCCTCCTTCTCCATTATTTTCTCTTCCTCCATCTCTTTGTCTCCAACTGTCGGGGTAGCGTCTGAATTCTCGCTTGATTGGCAGGGCTCTGAACCGCCGTCTACAGCAGGCTTTGATTGTGAGGCTTCAGAATCTGATAAAGGAAAATAAAAGGTTTAATTTTTATGTTATAGTAAATGGGGCACTAACTAAAATCAGAGGTAAAAATGTACATAATTAATCATTATATCAACCCACATCGGTGAAACATTTCCACTGTAAATAAATGGCTTAAATTCCTCAGAACTTTTCCAGTCTTTGCAGAATTTCTAAAGTACAACTAACAGAATTTTTGAAAAGGTCCACATTCTACAAACCCATCCAATAATCAGAATGTGTTAATAGTGGTCAATGTCGTGATTTTCTTCATTTAAGTTTTTTTCGAGCTTACCTGAAGACTTCTGAGCCCCTTTGTGCTCCGCTCTTCCACTGGCACTGTGTTTCAGAACAGCCTGTAAAAACAATAAAAGGAGACAGTCAGCAAAATCACCACAGAAAACTTTGCTCTCAACCGGTTCCTTTCAGATGAGTTTAAATCTACCAACTCTTTGAGCAGCCCGAAATTTGGGCGTGACTCACTGATGTTATACACAGCTTGCTTGGCTAGCCTATGATTTTCAAATTATCCTAAAAGGTGTGTCATAAACTGTCTGATCAATTCATTCACCGCATTAGTTCCCTATTAAACACTTACGCACATACTAAACTGTCATGGACCCAACACAAATCATGAGTTCACCGACATGTTTATTTTTGTGATATTTACTCAACCCTTTAAGCACTAATCCAAACATTACAATAATAAACATGTGTTGACTGCCTTAAATTAATCTGCACAAAGAAGTCATCTCCCTCAGTCACAACTCAAACTTCTCATTTCTAATGTATCAAGAGATTATGCAAGAATAAGTGTAAATTTATGTTTTAATTTTATTTAGATTTCATTATGTTCACATCACAATGTCAACACTCATCCATCAAATAATGACGCAACGCTGAGGTTGTTTGGATAATTTTAGTAAAATCTGTATAGTCATTAGGTTGGATAGAAATCCTTGTATTTTGATAAAATATAAACTGAATAAAAGATTTGTTGATGAGCTCTTACCTATGTTATTGCACTGATAATATATTATAAACAAGTACTAGACAAAGAAACTTTCCAGTGCATCTATTCTTTGTAACCTGTTTAATATAGTGTATGCGTGACCACAGAAAGGGATTAATAAAGCTATGGGATCCTTTCTCATAAATACGGCAGATTTTAGACAAAATAACAGTAAAAGAACAGTTAGACAACAGTCACTTCTCTTTGGCGAGGCTAATGTGTGTTAAAAGTTAATTCAAAACTTTGTGAGAGTCTATTTATGACAATTGTTTCAATTTTGTCAACGAGATTTTTGATCATTCTATACAACTCTCCACAAAACACTTTGTTTTTGTATTGTTTGTTTCTGATGCCCCAAAGTTGAGGTATCTATTTTAAAGCTTAATTTACATCAACTGCCTCAAAAGCTGAAATCAACCTCTCAGACTCTCACAAAAAGGAGAACTTAATTTTAACCACAGAGCTACAAATTATAATGTGTTTGTACCACTCCTGTTCATCAACCAGCAACAAGGGGGCTCATTAAACAATATGTACAAAAGTTATGTATGACCCAGAGTAACCATGTCTCACCCTTCAGGGTGTATACTATGTGTAGGGAATATACATTGGCCATATCACCCAGCCATACTTACAATGTCCAGCAGTCTGTTGACACAAGATGGAAGTACACTGTGTTGCTCGGTTAGATGCAGAGACAGGAAGGATCTGTCTGTTTGGCCTTTTTGGCAGAGGGGGCACAGCCACTCTGCCACCCCATTGCTTTCACTGCTCAGTGTCTCTCCAGACTCCTCCTGACAATTACAAGAGCATGTTAGAGAATCCTTCTCAATTCTGGAGCAGCAAATGTTGATCACAAAAAGACTATATAAAAAAGGAGTTCACAAGGCGGCAAAATGGGATGCAAGAAAGTAATTTCATGTGACCAATTTTAAGATAAAAGCATATTTGTGACCAGCCTTTATCATGCACAGCCCTGATCTGCAAGTCCCCTCTTCAATTAGCATGCAACAGTAAAACTAACCCTAGCTCAGTATCTCAATCCTGCAGGCTTTTAAAGTTTCATTTGTGGTTTCTTCAAACATTAACTACGGTCTGTAGGGAGGTTCCCAACATTCTGTCTGGAATGAGTGTCTCAAATCACACAATAAAGCAATTGTCTTTGAAAAGTAGTGGAGGATCCATCTAATGATTGCAGTGGGTTTTTACAATGCACCATAATAAACTGGGCTCCAGATTTAACAAATACCATTGTGTCAGACTCCTTTGCATTCAATCTCACTGCGCACACTGATCCAATATCACGTGAGCACATAAATGTAATAAATGCAGAACAGACTGGAGGAGAAGCAGCAAATGATAACATGTGCTGCTTGACAATTTACAATCACTTCAGTGCCCCCTCCCACTCAGTTTGACCGATACACGGAGCATGTGGCCAACATGTTAACTGGGATCCCAGATCATACTTGGCTCCAGCTCGGAGCAGTGAAGTCGAGAGCAGACCTCGCAGCTCTGGTGGGGGTTTTTTTTCACCCTGCTGCAAACATCCATAATCCGAGATGCAGCCGGACAGCAGTTGAACGCCACCACAGCTACAGTCCTCACTTCCTCCTCATGCCAATTAGCAGGCTAGCGAGGGGTAATACGACCACATAATGTCCCGACGAGGCTGCATCTGCACACTATACCATCTTTATAACCCACCCTTAATCACCATCTCATAATTAAAAGCCGAGACAGAGCTGGACTGACGCCTCTTCGAGCGTAGTTGGCTAATTAACGAGAAGTCTAATTAGCTATGCCGAGCGGAGATGAATCAATTAGCTAGCAGCTAGGCTTGATCGGCGGCTGAAACGTCGCATTACAGCGGTGTTTCTGTGCGAGCTGGTACCGTAGTTGAGAGGTAATAATCCCCGCAGTGAGAGCCGCTCACTTCTGCGTGACAGGCGTCGGATCGGGCTGGCTGCCGTTCCTCTCCGTTGAAAAACTCGTAAGCCCGAAATGAACCAGGAGCTCGGGAACAGTCGTGTGACTTTGCTAGCTAGCCTGTTAGCAGACAGATAATTAACTGCACCCCCCTCCCTCCGGAAAAACTCTGCCCGGTCCAGGTGGGAACTGCAGCTCCAGCAACAACCGACTGGTTCAGCGGGATAGAGGAGGGAAAAAAGCACAAACACACACCGACTTCGGGTCACAAACCTCGGCCTCGAGTTAGCTCCGTGCCCCGCTGGCTGAGGACGTGTAGCGCCGTTCCGCCGCCGCCGCCGAGCGCAGACCGAGGCCTACACAGCCGTTTAATTAACGAACGTGGCTCCGCTCACAGATGTGTTAGAAAACACTGCCTCCCCCCGTCCCTCTCACACATACCCCCCGCCCAGCAGACCCCCTTTAGCCGCGTCCTAGCGCTGGAATCCACACCTTAAAAACACTTCGGTGCAACACATGTCCATGTAAACTATGATTTCACCCGTAACTGGCTCCGAAGAAGAAGCGCACACACACCAGCTCCGAAAGCGGAGGCACGGGCCCCGACGGTGGGGGTGGTGTCGGGAGGGAGCAGGGCGAAGGAGACGGAGGAGGAAAAAAAAAAAAGTTTGGGTTTAACGTTGGATTCGTGCGGGGGATCGGGTCAGCGGCAGGCTCGTCACCGTCGCCCCTCGGTGCCCCGGCGGTCGCAGGCCACTCTCCCGCACGAAGCACCGCGATCAATCGATCGGGGGAGCGCGTTTAATTAAGTTGAGAGCAATTAGCTAATGCGTTTTACCTGCATGGTCTCCGCTCCAGCACGCACACACGCACACGCTTCCTCCGTGGCTCCTCAGAAGTGAAAAGTTTTCTTTCCTGCCCTCCCCTCTCCTCCTCCTCCTCCTCCTCCCTCCTCTCCTCTCCGGCGCTCCCCCCTCCCTCTCCCCTGTAGTAAACAGACCACAGCTCCCCCCGAGGCTCGCTGCTGACATTCAGAGAGGGGACACGGAGATAAAGCCTTATATAACCCGCATATCACTCTTATTTCGGTATTATATCAGCGCTGATCGCCGATCATCGATCCCAGATCAGTGCCTGGATCCATTAGAGTCCGCAGATTACGCTGATCCCACCCTCCTATCTCCGCCCCTCCCTTTTAATATTAAACCTTCCTCATTCTCACGTTAAAGGTGAACAGGAGTGAAGTCCCCCGTCCCGCCCGCCCGCCTGCACCGTGGCGCGGTGGCGACCCTTATGACAGCTGGATGGAGGGCCAGGCCTCTCGTGTTTTCCTCGCCACACCGTCCCGTGTGAAGGAGGGTCTTAGCGGGGTAAATATTGACGGAGCAGGGCGGATTAAAACGGCTCCATTTCTGCCCCCGCTGCCTGCGTTACTGGGGCAGCAGAGGTGATGCTCCTCAACACTCCCCTTAGCTGTCCGCCACTGCGCCTGTGCAGAATTAAATTTTCGCTGACGTGTTGCAGCTGCCCGATTTGGTCTATCGCTCCGTTTTTGACGCCGAATGACACGGATCTCAGAACCTGACCTGCGAAGGTGCGTGAGGGGGCAGTACGCGCGGTTTCACGGGCTTTTTTAAACGCCCCGCGGTTGAGTTTGTGGATTTATGACTCGGAGTTCGTGCCATGACCCTGCATTAGCTGCGTGGGCTGAATAAGTCAAGCCTGATTAGAAAGAAATATCACTTTACACAAACGTGCAACTGAGCACTTAATATTTACAAAGCAGTGACGAACAGGTTATAGTAGTAAAGGGTTCGGAAATAAGAATTAATAGCTAACAGAATAACTGAATGCACGTTGGGGAAATCTAGGTTAAATACCAAGGTAAGGCTATAAGTAACAGTAGTAATGTAAATCTTTGCCATTACAAGTAAGGGTCACAGAAAAGAGGAAGAAACAGAGGGTTTATTATTGTTATTATTATTATTGCATAGTTCAGTTATTGTTTAAATGTTTTATAATGTTGGTAGTTGTATCCATAATAGTGCTTTATATCATAATCTTTTTTTACATTAGTAATAAATTACTCTGCACAGTAGCTGTTGCTGTTGCAGGGTAATAAAGTACAATGTCTCTTTCTGAAAATACTTAGTTCCTCAAAACTAAAGAAAGGTATTCTCAAGTAAATTCCAGGTTCATTAAAACTGTACTTACTGTATAGTACTTAATAAATATGCATAGTTTATTTTCTCTGGTTTATGTATAATGCATTCAAGTTAGTATTGTGGTAAATGTAGAGTCTATTGCAAATGTTATTGTTGTTAATGCCATTATTGTTAATATCATTATTATTATCATTAAAACATAAAAAAAACGATACACTTTCAGCAGAAGAATAAAAAAACATAACCTGGTTATATAGGATTATGTTGCTGGTGCATAACTGTCTTTGAGTATTATTTTGGTAGTAACTGCTAACTGAAGCTGTAAGGGGTAATAAAGTACACTATATCTGTGTGAAACAACTTAGTTGTTTAAAACTAACAAATGCACTAGAGTTAAGATAAGATAAGAAGTCCTTTATTAGTCCCGCAATGGGGAAATTTGCAATGTTACAGCAGCAGAAGACATCACATAAGTAGCATGCAGTACATGTGTGAAGGAATATAAAGAAATAGAAATATACAACAATATATAGAAAAAATATAAAATGTGATTAAATCGGTATATACAGTGTAAAGAAAATAGAATGTGTTAGGTTCAGGTTCCACAAAACTGTACTTTCTGTACTATGCATTGTTAATTTCCTCCGCTGGTTACTGTTTAATACATTCAAGTTAGTGTCGGGGTAAATGTTGATGGATAGGTAGATTATTTCCTAAAAAACATGGCAAAAACTATAATACAGCATATATTACAGTGCATTCTTATTTTTATTGTTCTATTGTTATTATTATGATAAAATGTTAAAAATGAATACCTTTTCAGTAGAGAAAAAAAACATATCTTTACACCTGCCTGTTAGGTTACTGACTGTTAAGGCTTGAAGCAGGTTAGAGGTAATTTAGCCGGACTCAAGATCCTACAGTACCGTCGGTGTTGATGACACTGTGTCCATTTCAGATGAGCCTGGAAGTGGAGAGAAAGTTTATATGCGACGCTGACACTCTGAAGACTCTGGAGGAGCTCGGGGGTACGTGTTAAATTTGTCTACCACACATTTAACAGATGGGTAATTTTAGAGTCCAGTTATTTATCCGATGCAGTGATCCCTGTCAGCTTACAAATGTTCACAGAAATTATTTTCCAACCTCTAACAGTGCTCGTCTCTGTGGTTGGTTGATGTTTAACTGCAGAAACACTTCATGGCCATCTGTGTATTTATTTAACCATCTCTCTTCCCCCTCTTTTCTTTCCTCAGCCGTCTGTGTTGGTCAGCAACAGTTTCTAGACCAGTATTTTGACAACCCCCAGTTTGATTTGACATTGAGAGACATGTGGCTGCGTAAACGTAAAGGATGCTGGGAGCTCAAGTGTCCAGCAGAGGAGACGAGTGGGGAGCAAAGTAGAGCGGCAGCACTGTGCACTCGCTACAAGGAGATAATCACCCTGCATGAAATTCAGCTGAGAGTGGCAGAAGTCATCCCAGACGTTTGTGAGGACAGAGACGCAGAGACGGCCTCCTCACACCAGGACGAGTCTTGGCTGAGCAGAAGTAATCTGGCATGCTTTGCAGAGTTTACGACAGTGAGGCAGTCGTTCAATTTAGAGGAGGGGGGCGTGCAGATAGATCTGGACCAGGCGGACTTTGGCTACCATGTGGGGGAGCTAGAGGTGGTCGTACCTGAGGGAGGAGATGTGCAGGCCGCTCTGGAGAAGATTGAAAGAACAGCTCAAAAGCTGGGTGAGCTCAAAGCTGTCATCCTGCTCAGCCATTTAAAACCATACAGCACCATGTATCATGATATTAAATTGCCATTTCTTATCCTTTACAGGTCTGACCGGAGATCAGCGAGTTGAGGGAAAAATGACGATTTTCCTCAAAAGATATCACCCAGAGCACTACGCGAAATTGCTAAGTGCGCACATTTTGTGAGAGACCACTGATGGTTTTAACATGTGTGTAAAGTGAGATATTATTTATTAGAAAAAGATTTATCTAAAATGTGCCAGTAACTTTAGGGATGCTCAAAGTTGACGTGTATCTCTAAGACATTTCCTGTACATTCAAGTTGGGTAAAGCAACAGACCTTTCCTCTCAACCTGAACTTTATTGGCCAATATATTGTAAAACAACAGTTGTGTGAGAGTAACTGTAAATACTGAAAATAAACAGGGTGACATACTCTCCATTTACCATCAATGATGATTGTTTTGTACTGCGATGTTATGATTAGACAGACAGCACCAGATAAAGAGCTGGTGACTATGTTTATTCTCAAACCACAATCTGATGGTCTCAGACTTTTTCTTCTGTCAGAAGTTACTGCTTCGTGTGCTGGAATCAACAGCTGCAACATTCCTCTTGTCTTTTAACAACAGTTCAAACTCACGTCAAGTTTTCACAATTAAAAATCTTTACATCCATGTTTATGCCTCAATAATTAACTGGGGCTTTGCCCCTGTACGTTGGGATGGGACATGGGCCGAGAAAGAACTCGTTAAACTTTATTCCTGTTCTTTTTCACTTTCTTTAACGTTGCCAGATGAGGGCGTTTTTTTGACATTTTCACCAATTTCCTAGGGAATACCGCCTTAAAACAACATTATGAAATACCACTTTACAATTGACACAAAATGAAGATATGAAATAAAACAGAATAAAAAGACAGGTAGAAATAAAAAGGGTAAGGGGTCGGGGAGGGAGGGGGGCATTGTATTCATGAAAGGGACCTCGGTCTCAAAATAAGACGGAAACCTTTGCCAGATCTTATTATAGTTCTGGGTGGAGCTATGGGGTGTGTATTTAAGACGTTCAAGGTTAAGATTGGACAGGCCCCTCTGGCAGCCCTTTGTGGTGGTTACATGACTTTAAGATAAATCGGGTAATAACACACACAGCGACATAACTTTATTCTTTTAGGTAAAAAATAAGAGGAGGCCTGTTTAATCTCTTCACAAACCTTTGAGCAAGTTTGGAGTAATTTGGGATCTTTTTTTTTTTTTTTTTAAAGCATACTACTGGACACCCATCAGGGCCTAATGCATTTGTGGTTCAGTTTTTATAATCTCTCCTGAAGATAAAATAATATTCTGTCTAGATACATCCAGTTTACCAAAGAATTCCTCAGGCATGTTTATGCTGAATCAATATGTTTTTGGTTTGAACATGAATTAAATTACTTTTCTATTGTAAGTAAAAAGGGGGAGCTGGAGCCAATCACAGCTGACGTACAGATAGATGCATTACTTTGGAGTGACTTTGCCTCTCAGATTTGAACCAAGACGGTGCTAACCACTGCATCACCATGCCATGCCACTGACACAGTTCATATGCAAAAACATGTTTGCATATTGAACTGTGACTTTAAGTCAAACGGAAAGCAAATCTGAAAAGGTTTATAAAGAGAGAAACCTGATTCATCCCATCAGCAATCATGTAGGCTTATTAATACATGAATGCTATAAACATAGAGTCAGACATCCAGAGGAGGGACGCGTTTAAGTGCAGAGGCTTTTAGAAGATGTGTAGAGCTGCAGTTGTCAATCATCACTGCTCAATAGTTTCAGTTGTAATAAACACATAATGCACTGTTAGGTAGAATTTGTAGTTTTAGCTGTAGATGGTTGTTTTCTATCAAAGAGAAATATCTCTTTGAACGCAGAAACTACTGCATCAGCCACATTAGAAGGAACAAATTAAACTGTAATGAAGATAAACGCAACAGAACGCAGTGCATCTTGCAGAACAAACATGGTATGATTATGTGTCACTTTGCACAGACACAGCACAATCATGAGTAAAACAGATATGTATAATACAGTGGCATGCCCTAATGTTTACACATGTCTAACCCAAAGCCAGGTTCGATTGTCAATATGCATGCATGAAAATGCTGCTCCCCATTCACCTCGACTAACCCTGACTTTGTCTAAGGACACACCCAGGAAAATGACTGAAATGACAAGTGGCATCAACTGGTAGTCAAACCAGCTTCTAAACACAACAGCCTCCTGTCACCACAAGTGAGCCACAAAACAACATGATCACAAATGGGCAACCTCAGAGATAAGGAGAGAGGTAAAGCGTCCACTTTGTTAACACCAAACTCATGTTAAAATAACATTATGTTTGATTTACATACACATACTCTTAGGTCCATAACAGTATACAAATAAAATAAAAAGGAGCTAAATACAAAATACAGCACAAAAGGATGCAATGCAATAAAATACAATCATTAAACACATACAGACTTTTGTTTCAGTGTTCCCCAAAACAATAGCTTTTTACCTTTACCTAGCTCTTACGATCCCATTTTCTGAGTCAGTTAATTGAAACATAAAATGATCAATAACATTTCTCAGCAGAGCCTGGCAGGGTGGGCCTCTTCAGAGTGAAGATGTGTTTCACAGATGCTTTGTGAATCGTCCACGTTGTCGGGTAAATAAACTCAGCACCATGGTCGTCACTGTCTGAGGATGAGCAGGAGAGATGCTGTTCGTCGTAAAACACTTTCCCTCGTCTTTGTACACATTCATCTGATAAGTTAACTATATTTCAAGTTGCACATTTTAATCTCTGTGCCTTTGTTTATGCTATTTCCCTGTATTTCTAGTGTAAACAGAATCTGAATCAGAAACTGGTTTTATTGCCAAGCAGGTTTACACATACAAAGAATTGGCTGTGGTGTATTTGTGCAAGTGTAAATATAACAAATATATAACAAATATAAAAAAAGAAAAATACTATAAGCACCAGGGGAGGGGTTGTGTAAGTACTTTGTAACATTGGTGTTACACAACAATGACCTTTGGGTTTTTCTCGGTGTCATTATTCAGTGAGATAATATTGTTGGGGGGGGTTACTCCTTGTTTCATTAGTGAAACTGAGTGTGTCACATGACAGTGAACGGGCACGCGCAGTTTTTTTTTTTCTCACACTTTTGTAAACAACATGGCGGCTGTCGGAGTGGCCCAGCGAGCAGACTGATCCCGCACCGAGCTGTCAAACCCGCAGCTCTCAGGGGGCGAACACCTCGTCACTGTCGGAGTCGCACCAGACACAAGCTGTTCTCTCGGTACCGACCCACGACGAGCTGGACCGACGTGCTGCCGAGAGGACAGACAGACACACGGTGAGGTTGACGCGTTAGCATCTGGAGCTAGCTCCACTAGGACCACCAGTGCGTACGGGCGGACGCGGTGCAGAACAACAACCGGGGGGGGAGGCGGAACACCCCGGGACAGTTTGTTCTGACAACTCCCCGTGGTGTCCGCTCAGCTCGTGCACACGTGTGTCGCCCTGCCATTGTTAGCTAACTTGTGTTTGTGTCCGATCGTCTCACCCCACTGTCTCTAACCAGGCCCTCCTCAGTCTATGGGCTCTCAGTCCAGTTCTGGGATGTCTGGTGGAAGGAGCTCCTCCAGTGACAACCCAGCGGAGCGGTCTGAAGCAGCAGAGCCGAACCGGAGCCGCAGGACGGCGGACAGACAGACAACAACAGCATCATCATCAGCAGCAGCAGCAGCAGCCCCAGCACCAGAGGAGGACGTCGACCTAGCTGAAGTGCTGGCTTACCTACTGAGGAGGTGACATGACCCGGACACTGATTTAAACACCCTGAGGGGTCGTTCCATACCGTGTCAGATCATCACGCTGTGGGGCCACACTGCCACAGATCGTAATTTACTTTGTCATGCTGATTTGGTCACATGAGGAACCTATGGAACTGAAATTTCACCTGTCTGGCATTTAATTAAGATAAGAATAAGATAAGATGTACTTGCATTGAACCTCCGTAGAGGAAATGCAAAGTTCACACAGCAGCACAAGGGGAATATATATATAGAATAAAAGATAAGAATACGACAAGAAATACTATATTTACTATAAAAATGAAATGGTCTGGTGGCAAAATGAGCCCCCAAGCGCTTTGACGCACAGAGGGAGATATGGGCTTCCAACGTTTTTTTACTGGTCATATTTGCCTTAATGTAAACCACAGAGAAATGGTTATTACACTGTAAAGCTCCTTTCCAGCTCCATATTCAATCTAAAAAAATAACAACTGTTTTATGACTGATCATTACAGTTAAAATTGAATTGCATAAAAGAACGATATTTCAACATTTTGACCAAAGTTAGCTCTCATCAAAACCTCCAGAAAGTTTGGTCTTTGGTTTTTGAGTTGTTGCTGGTATATCATTAGTAATTCCTAACAGTGTTGTCTAACAGCAGTGAGTGAACAGTGTGTGTGGTCAGGCACATGGTACGTCTGATTTAATGTTATTAAATTATTCAAGTGTTTGTTGTGATGCACAATTTTCATTTCATTTCAGATTTCTTGCCGATGTATGTTCCTACGTGTGTTCCTCTTTAACTTACTGGTGGTTGAACTGGTGTGTTGTTTGTGTGTGTGCAGGGGCCAGGTCAGACTGGTCCATGGCAGTGGAGCCACAGGGCTGCAGCTGGTCCAGTCGTACTCTGACTCTGACGAGGACAGCGATGGAGCATGGGAGGGTCGGCTGGGAGACCGCTACAACCCGCCAGGTAAGTCCCCACCCACTGCTGACAGATTTCACTCTCCAGGCTGTTGGACTGTATCACCAAATGCTCTCCAATCTCATTGTCTTTCCAAGCGTCTAATACGTGTTTGGCTCCTCTTTTTCATCCTGAGATAGTTGTATTCTTTTTGTATCTTTTTCCCATCGCATATTAGAAACCTAATCAATACGCCCATTCACTTGCTCACAGTGAATCCAAATCCTCCAGATAAGCTCCTGCTGTAGTCTCTCATGAGCTCACAAGGACAGTCTCCAGAGTTTTTACTCAGTGGGGGTTCTGGTGTCAAAAACTCTCGAGATTGTCTGGAGCATCTGACTCTGACATTTGCATAGACACATACAGTCCCTCCGGTTCAGTGCATGTCTGAAAGCATCTATATACTCTGGAGGGCCAGTGAATATTATTTAAAGCAAAAACTCTGTCTCCCAGTATTAAATAGCAGTGTGTTGGTACAGTATGTTACTGACTGTGTAATTGGAACCCACCCAATTCCCAGTATCAGACGCAGGATGAGCTCATACCAGTAATGTATAAGATTTCAGTTTAAGATACAAATAACTTCAGGGTAATGGTATTGCTTTGTCAATCAGATTAAAAATAGATGTTTTGAAGATGAAAGGAAGTTAAGAGTATTTTTTTGCCTTTAAGCATATACAACGCTCTTTAATGCTCATGAAATGAACACATTGATTGAACAAACTCACAGTTTTATTCAGCTAGTGAATAGTAATTCCTGTTTCTTCTACTCTATATCTACTTGCCCACGCTCCCCTTGTCAGAGAACATCAGTAGAAATTTTTTGTGTTTAGTTTGTCATTGAAACATTAGTTATTTGTTTAGAGGTCCAGCAGTTTGGTGTCATAAATACATAGGACCATTGAATCTCAATGAAATGTATGTAGAACGTCCAGAAAGTTTGTTTACTGTTTGTGTTACTTTTCCAGTGGACACCCAGCCGGACACACACGAAGTGGACCTTAGCGAGATCCGAACTCAGATCCTGCTGGCCACAGCCTCGTCTGTCCAGAAAGGCCGACGCAGCTTCACACACATGCTAGCAGAGGTCAGCGCACTCACACGGAAACTCATGAGCAGACTGGCAAATTTCAAGCACTTTTGAAAATAAAGATGATTTAGTTCTCATCAGTTTCACGTTGTTGACTTAATGTGATGTTTTCTTTACATTTTAGAGGGAAAAAGGCAGATGTAAAGGCTCCAGTTTTTCTCATGGGGAGTGCAGTCGTATCCGCACACAGTAAGCGCCTCAAACAATTACACATGTCTGATATTTCTCAACAAATTACCAGAGGGTGGCACTGAGAAAAACATCAGTTCAGAAAAGCAGCACATTAAAAAACCTGATTAAGTATTAACTTCTGTCTGTTAATTTATGTTAACCCTTGTTTTCCCCTCACAGTTTCTTGCCAAACTATGTATCCCACAAGGACACATACCAGCAGAAAGCGTTCTGTGGAGTGTACAGCGAGGAGGGCAACATGTTCCTCTCTGCCTGCCAAGGTAAATAACTCCAGATCCAACATGAGAACCCAGAGGAACCGATTCCGATCTGATCAGGATTCTTTGTGGTTGTTTAAAACTGCTTAGAAATCAGAGGAAAAACATGTTGTGTTACGTAGAGAATGTAGTCAGTCCCAGGGAACCACTGTTTTATTTTGTAGTTCCTTGATACAAAATGTATCTGTGTAAAAATACCAGAAAACACCACAACTACTAAATCTAGTGGCAATATGTTTATTTTCACGATTTAATACATCATTACTTTTTTATGCAGTTGCTGTTTTGCTGTCAGTTTTTCTTTTCTCACCAAGATACAGATGTTTTCCTCCTGGAAACACTGAATTAGAAGCCAAATGCTGTTTACAGGACTGTTAAATATAATGATTTGTATTTTCGGTTGCTCTGTGCAGACCAGAACATCCGCTTGTACGACACCACCAAGGGGCGTTTTAATCTGCTGCGAACGGTGAGGGCTCGAGATGTAGGCTGGAGCGTGCTCGACGTCTGCTTCACTCCCGATGCGCAACATGTGCTCTACTCCAGCTGGTCTGATTACAGTAAGGGTCCTGTCTTTCACCGTGTGATACAATGAGCCAATCATTACAGAGCTTTGGTAATACAGGAGTTGCCTGCCATCCCCCCAAACCAATTCAAAACATGAGCTAAATGTGATTTTGTGTTACTACCTTCCACAACCTGTGAGAAGTTTTCTCTCCAAACCACCTGTGCCACACGTTTCTTGAAAGGTGACAGAGTTTTTTTTGTGTAATATTGCTTAAAACAAACACAAACCGAGGTAATGAAAAAATAATTTCAGCTCACTAATTGAAAAACGCTTCAGAAAACACAGAGAATCAAGTTTTTTGTAAATTCCATTATCATGACTGTCAATATGCTGTTTTATTCATGTCCGTTTTATCTGTCTGTGTTTTCCCCACAGTTCATTTGTGCAGTATAGATGGCGACAGTGAAAACCACACCTCCCTGGACCTCAAGTTAGTGTTTCCCTCATAGTATCTTATAACATAACAGAGAAGGTAATCCATCATTCCCTCCGTTCATTACCACCTGGATGAATGATGCTGTCATCACCTCAACCCCCACCCTCTCGTTCTGTGTCTTCTGTTCATTGATTCACACAAAGCACTGCTATTAAAACTCATGCACTCCTAACACTAGCATTGTTTAATGTGTGCCTTCATCAAGCTTTATGCTGTGGCATGATGCAGTACACAGTGTAGTTATGATTCAGTGATTGTGCCACTGCTGCAGTGTCAACCTGTGTGTGTGTGTGTGTGTGTGTGTGTGTGTGGGTGTGTGTGTGTGTGTGTGTGTGTGTGTGTGTGTGTGTGTGTGTGTGTGTGTGTGTGTGTGTGTGTGTGTGTGTGTGTGTGTGTGTGTGTGTGTGTGTGTGTGTGTGTGTGTGTGTGTGTGTTTAGTCCAGATGAGAGGAGGTTCTGTGTGTTCTCCCTAGCAGCCTCCACAGATGGCAAAGAGATCCTGGGAGGGTGAGTACACTTCACGTTTATGATTCAAGGGGGCGTGGAAACCAGGACTGAGGCTACTTCCACAATACTACGTTTTTGTTTGAAAACACCGTTTTATTTTTAATACCCGTCCACACAAACAGTTGCATCATTGTAAAATGCAGAATTTAACTGCACAGCAGCTGTTAGCAAAGACAACAGGGTCAGCAACACATGTAATTAATTATCCATGTTGCGTTCTACATAAGTGGCCGAGGCTAATGCTGGTTGTTTTCTACCGGAAGAGGGTCATGTGATAGGAGCCTGAGGAATCAGCAAAGGCTACATTGTGACTGAAAAGAACCAATCAGCAAGCAGTTGTGAGTGTCTACGTAATGTTTTTCCAAACATCTCATGCAGCCCTGGAGTTTTTCCAAACCTCTCGCCAGGATATATCTGTAGCAGAGCATGCGTTTTCAAACAAAGACTTAGTAATGTGGATGTAGTGCGAAATGTAAATCCGCACATCTCTTCTTTTTCTGACAGACGTTCGAGCGAGGTGGAAGTTGAATACATCTTTTCAACTTGTAGCTAGTGCTGTTAGTTCTTGAACTTTTTTACAGAAAACAGACCAACATTTAATACATACACGCAAACATTCACTTTAAACTACTACTTTTAATCCATTCAGTTTATCGCTCCTCTCCTTTCAGAGCAAACGATGGCTGCCTGTATGTTTTTGACCTTGAGCAGAATAAACGAACGTTGAAGGTGAGTGTGTTCGTATTTACTTTGTATTTGTATTATATGTGTTTTCTGTTTTTGCTTTGCTGGCATTGCTGCATCTTTGCATGTACCTGTAAAATCCACCACTGTTAAAGCGCTTTCTTCCACCTCCTGTGTTCAAGGTGAGCAGAATAGTAACTTATCAAGCTCACATCAAGTTTTACACCACCCTGCCGCCTGTAAAGCCCCTTTTCCATTGGTCAAAAAACCCACCGACACCCACTAACATCTGGCTTTTGGCTGCAATGGTAATGAATTCAATCAGCTTTTACTCCCGGGTCATGTAACATCTTCAGTAGACACAGGTTTTAATCGGCCCCTGCTCCGATCGGCAGTGATGGAAACATGACTAATTTGGCAAGACAGTGAGGTGAGACAACGCCTCAGTTGTCGGTGCATTTCTGATGTCAAACATGACTTAGCAGGGGGGGGAAACAGAAAAGGCAAAGTCCTGCACTGTCAATGGGAAAGAAGTCAATCGCCTTTTTCTTGCTAATTTTGGTGCAGCTGAGGTGTAATGTAGAATAACAGAAGGCTGCTGCCTTCAGAGGGACTAAGGGGGTTAAATCCACCTCCCTCCTCCCACAACCTCCCCCCGTGCAGAAGTCAGTCTCTGACCTCTACCATCTGCTTCAGCATGATCTTACACTCTCTCAGTCCGTCCCTAATTACCTCTGCATTACCGTGTCTGTGATTTATTTTGAACTTTTGCCCTTCTCTGCTTTCCTTTAACTTCCTCATGTATGTGGCTGCATGGAAAAGGATTATTCTTTGAATTTTCTTAATTTGAACATATCCCATTAAAAGACTTAACCTACACCTACTGTCTCCGACTAACAAGCACTGTAATATATTTTACTGAGGGAGAGCTCCAATGTTTCGAAAGACTATTAAAACATCCCGCACTTTCATCACCATGAACACACACCTTGTGTGTCCTCCACTCACCAAACTCCTACCACCAATACACACTCCAGCCCCACATAAGGATTAATCTGCTGCTGAAAGTAGTCTTCCAACATGCTCTGTTTCCTCCAGGTTAGTTAAACACTACAGCGAGCAGGACAGTCAGGGAATGGCCCACTGTCCGTGTTCTACAAACACATTGTCTTGCACACCCTGCAGTCTTAAACACACTGAATGCTTCTGACGTGTCTCTGGTCACAGATTGATGCCCATGAGGATGACGTGAACGCAGTTGCATTCGCTGACGGCTCGTCCCAGCTGCTCTTCTCTGGCAGCGACGACGCACTATGCAAGGTGTGGGACAGACGGACGCTGCGGGAGGACAGACCGCAGCCTGTCGGACAGCTGGCCGGACACCGAGACGGCATCACCTTCATCCACAGCAAGGTGGGGAACACCTGATTAATTAAATGCCAAACTTAGCTGAGTAGACACACATTCAGTCCATTATATTGGTCTCAGAGCATCTGAGGGTTGTTTTGTTTTCTTTTTAAAAATCTGGTTCTTCCACTTGTGTCCCGGTTGTGCCAGGGTGATGCACGCTATCTGATCAGCAACTCCAAGGACCAGTCCATCAAGCTCTGGGACGTCAGGAAGTTCTCACCCAAAGAGGGCTTGGCAGCGTCCCGCCTGGCTGTCACCCAACAAAACTGGGATTACCGCTGGCAGCAGGTTCCACAGAGAGGTGAGGAGGGGGGGGTCATATGAAGGAAGAACAGAGGAGGAGGTAAAGATTAAATGACCGCGCCAATGGGAAGTCTGTGATTAGTGAACAAAAATAGTTAGCAGTGTTTATTTACCTACTGGCCCTGTTGTCCCTTTCAGCCCTGAGGAGACACAAGCTGACAGGTGACACATCGGTGATGACCTATCGTGGTCATGGCGTGCTGCACACCCTCATCCGTAGCCGCTTCTCACCGGAGTTCACCACCGGGCAGAGGTTCATCTACTCCGGCTGCTCAACCGGAAAGATCGTCAGTGAGTGTCACCCCGTGGGCGCATGTGTCAGTTTTAGTGCGTTGATAATACGCACATCTACAAGAAGCTGCATTGGTTGAAATGTTTGTGTGTGCGTGTTTGCAGTTTATGACGTCCTGACGGGCACCGTGGTCTCCAGACTGTCGGGTCATGACGCCTGCGTGAGGGACGTCACCTGGCATCCATACGAGGACACTATCATCAGCAGCTCTGTGAGTAAAAAAAACCCCCCATGATTCCAGACAGCTTCATGACATCATCATACTAGATCTTTTGTTATTGTTTTTATTGACAGACCCCTAGCAACCAAAGTTACATATTGTACGCTTTAACGTATAGATTTCAGCTTTGATAAATCCAGAAGAAAGTTTTTAAATATATCACTGAAGTCACAGAGGAATTTGCTATCTTTGCCGCTAACCCATTAAAAATGTGAGTCGTGACACCCTGTCCTCGTCCTTCTCTGTTTGTCCACAGTGGGACGGAGCGGTGCGAATGTGGGAGCACAGACAAACGCATCCTCTAGACGAGGAGAGAGACCGGGACAGAGACTGACGGCGAGAGAAAAGAGACAAAAAGGAAAAGATGTCGGGGGAAGAGACATCACCACAGACGGAGAGACTGGCCCGAACAGAGGCCGATGATAAACCCAGAGGGACTGGGAGAGACTTTAAATATTTCCTAAAGTTAATGCTGGATATTAATGATTCCAATTATAGCGTGGATGTGAAGTGATCAGTTGGAAAGCACCATAGCCTTGACATTGTAACGGTCAGGTTAGAGGGACACTGAGGACAACCTGCTTCTGTTTGTCTGGTTTTCTTATGTTTTTTTGCCTCACTTGTTGTGAACAGAGTAAACAGGCCAAACATTTTTCATTTGGCCTGAAACTCTGAAATATGTGCTGGAGCTGGAAAAAAAGCTACACGGCACTTAGTTAATGAGCTGTTGAAAAGTAATGGTAAGCTAGTTCAATGTCAAATCAATGTTGGATTTTGCAGGGAGCAACTGAGGAGGATGATTCTGTATAAATGTAAAGTACTTTAATGGTATGTGCATTCAGGGAGTGTATTTAGATTGTTGTTAGTGCTGATTTGACTTTGCTTCAGAGATTCCACATGTAAAAAAACATATTGTATATGAAAATATGGAAACAATCCAGTACCGTACTTGCCCTACAATAAACCTATTATGTCATTTTGTAAACCCGGTGGTCACCAGGCCCGCCCGAGCACACTGTTAGTTTACAGTCGACCTCACGGTAATGTTAGTCCTCTTTAAAGATGTCTTAAAGTGGAAAGCAGCTCCTGTATTTAAACACAGCACTGGTCTTGAGCACTCAACTCTGTAAACACCAGCCCTGAGCCAATAAAAACAAATTGTTGGCCAATATAAGCCTGTGATCTGCTCAAAAAAGGTTTGAATGTGTGTAATAATGTGTTAGAGACAGAAATAGGGGACGGGGGATATGAGTGTGTGGATTAAAACATACACACTCATCTGTTTATGCAATTTTCAGGTGTTTATATCAAAGCCCATATTTCTCTCTCTGACTGTTGTTTTACAGTAACAATAAAATCTTTATTTAAATGTTCTTGGTGAAATTACACTTTCATGCAAAAAATGCTACAATTTCATATTTTTACAGGAAAGTGTGAAGCTTACACTATAAAACACTGGAAACACATTTTTACGTTATTCAGACTTTTATTTTTCAATTTGACTATTTTCCTAAACTAATTTGTCCATTTAACTTGGTTTGAATGCCTCTGACGAATATGTGTTACATAGCACATAGCAGACAGCTGAGTCTCAGCTGCTGCAGGAACCAAAGCAAAGTCGTCTTTAGGTCGTCGTAACGACCAGTGCAGTAAGTGCTCTAAAATTAGACTCAGGTTCTTTTTATGGCTTGTCTGCTTTCATTTACACTTCTTGTTCCCACTTGAGTCCAATGTGTTTCTTATAAAACCTCAATGACACAGTTGTGGTGATAATTGAGTCTCGGCTACTGTTTCGATGAAAAATCGTTTTTTTGATTATTTGGTAAGAAAAGTAGTTGCTACTTTATTTTGGATCATGTGGATCCATATCTCTAAAGTCATCAAAATGCCATTTTGCTATCAAAGTATTACACTGTGATGCCTTTTGGGATTTAGCAGTTACATAAAAGAAATGAGAAGAAATTATGTGTAAGCTACTCCCACACTACAATTTAATTTTACATTTGTCAGAACATAAAATCACGATTTTGGAGCCATTTTTTTGGGGTGGGCCTTCAGCCAATCAGACGTAAGACGTTGAGTGGGATGTTTAGACCGAAACCACAAATATAAATGAAAACTTACAAATTTTCTATTTTTCCATTTAATCTTTCCAAAATAGGAAATTGGAAATATAGATTTTTATATCATTTTGACAAATGAAAAACAGGCTACATACATACAGGCTATTTTTACTTTTTTTTTTTACTTTGCAGATGAGGTTATGGTTTTGTCTCTGTTTATTAAGTTGGATTACGTAAGAACTCTCCAAGCAATATTTATGAAATTATTTATATATTATTCATATATCTGTAAATGGATTGTGGTCGTCTGTATTAGTAGTGTGGCTTCATGTCCCCACCAGTGGGTTTTACTCAGCATGAATGCCATGAATGCAGAGACTAATTTACTCCATTTAGCTAAAGAGGTTGTGGATGACTCAGGCCCGGGCCTAGAAATAAAAAGTGCTGAATGCAGCCGTGTGCGGCACCAAATGTGGAAGCAGTTAACAAATTAAATTAAGTGTTGAGTATTAAATGTGTGGCTCCAGCAGATGAGTGTAAGAATGTGGGTGAGGGGGAATAAAGGCGAGCCAAAAAAGGAGGGCCACATGTGAGGCTGGTGTCGGATTGTTGTGGAGGAGAATGGGGTCAGCGATGTGCCATGTTTCCACTTTCAGTCTGTGCTGGACGGGGGGGAGGGGGCATTAGAGGGTAAAGGGGCAGAGGGGTTGTATTTTTATAAAACATTTGCTCTCCTGCACGCCTGACACTGTTAAAGCAGAAAGGGCCCACAGAAGGACTGCTGTGCCTTTCACTCAAAAGGACAGCGAGGCACACTCCGGCCTGGAGCTGCAATTTGGACACAAAGAGAAAAGAAAAGTGTCAAAAAGAACGAAAGAAGATGGATGTAAAGACTAAAAACTCGGACATCAGCCTGGAGAAGTTAGGCAGGATGGCCGAGGAGCTGATGCTGCCGGGAAGGTTTATTCTCCGAGTCCTTAACTCCGCTCTGGAGTCTGTCACAAACGTCCTGGCTGCGATTTTAGGAAGTCAAGTGGTCAGAAGACACTTCCACCTGATGCTGTCTGGTCTGGTTCTGTTTGGGCCTGTGCTGAGTCTGTGGGTGTCAAAGTTCAGCATCTTCACAAACAGCCACCATTACCTGTACAGGTAAGAGCCCCTTTAAATAGACAGCGTCATTTATATTTAACCGAAAGGATCCTTGTCCTCTTTAAATCTGTCATATCACAAGTGTACTTTCCCTGGACTGAGAATCTGACTTCCTTTTACTTAACAGTTTTTTTTAATCCTGGCTCCGAACATACTGACTATGTAAGCTTGGGAAAATGTTTTAATTAATTTTGTTATTTACTTTTCTCATGAATGTTAGAATTTATTATATAACCATGTGGTGTGGCAACAGATGGCTGATGCGAGCTAGTTCTCCACTCGTTACACAACACTCAGTTGTTGAGTAAAACTCACTTGGTTTAATAATGACGGACATATAATATTAATTGCAGTAATAACAGTAATTTATGACACGTGGATGCACTGCAGCTACATGAATGTGTCACATTATTAAATAAGCCACCTGCCAATCCAAATTGTAAAACTAATAAAACATGAAAAAATGTGGAATTAAAAGTAATTTCTGATGAGAACATTGATGACATTTCTCCTTTACAGGAAGTTTCTGAAGTCCACTTGGGGTTGGACCTGGATCTTCAGCGGCTCCTTCATCCTCCTCCTCTCCCTCTCTGCCCGTCACTCCCTCTCTCTCTCCCTCCGCCACCTCTCTCGGATTGGGGTGGTGGGCTTGCTTTGGTGGGGGTGTCGCCGCCTTCTGACCCTGCTGGAGGACGCGACGGGGACCTGCTACGAGCCGATTGCCCAGGAAACCCAGAGCTCTGCCTCCCTGGGACTTCCACCGCCGCTGCTGCTCTTGCATGAGGGCCGGAGCAAGGCCTCCTGCCTCAGGGACAACATGGTGTGGAGGGGCTACGAGGTTTCCCAGGACGTCCTCATCCTCTGCTTGTGCTGCCTGCTGCTGGTGGAGGAACTGTCCGTCTTTGGCCCTCACGTGACCCGAGCGAGGAGGAGTGGTCCCCCCGGGGCCCCGTTGAGATTCGTCTTCCTTCTGTGTGTCGCTCTGCTCGCCGTGTGGATGTTCCTGCTGCTGTGTATGCTCTCATACTTCCCAAAGTTCCCCTCGCAGCAGCTGGGGGGAGCTCTGGGCTACCTGGGCTGGAAAGGACTTTATCAGGGATGGTACACACTCGGGCCGAGCTGGTGCTTCACTGGTTTGCCAGGAGACGGACCATTAACAACCACGGAAACCGGAAAACAATCGGAGTAGATGATATTTAGGGGGTGTGAGTGTGACCTCGAAAAGAGGATTTCCCATTAGGTCTTCGGAGGCAATCTAGGTATTAAACACTGTGTGTAAACGACACCACGAGTCTGGCATCACGTGAATATGCAGGTTCATTTCACTGTTTGTAACATTAGATACAAATTCCCATTCAGACAGATTAAGTTCAGGCAGATTTATTGGAATCATGTTGCTTTATTTTGTAATCTGAACCAAAATGCATGATATGAGATGACACGAGACGTTTTTGTCAGAGCGGGTTTTTTGTTACTTGATGGCAGCGTCACACGAGACGAGCTGCATCTTATCTGAGAGCCCGTGAGTGTGCTGATGCCCGTCTCAGTAGATGAGAGCCTTCCCGTCCCCTCGGGGCTTCTTGATCTTGTCGTAGTTCTTGTTGATGACGTCGAACAGCACGGCCTGTGGAGAGAAACGAGGGCGAGAGTCAGGCAGACACAGGCAACAGCAGAGATGTGAGACGGAGCGTGAATAAGACAGAGACGCATAGAGCACTTTCTGTATAATCGTGTCCTTTCATCGTCACCTGCACCGCCGCATTCATAAACGGCATCAAACGCCGCAGGAAGTAAAGATTAATGGACAGGAGAGGGAGCACAAATCACTTTAACACAAGCACAGCAATTAGTTTAATTAGCGTCCTATTAAGAAGGAAGTGATTCCATTTAGCCTCCGTCCCTGCTGCGGAGACACGGCTGGAATATTTAACAGATGTGAGGGGAGTTATATTCAAAATTCAGTGTTTGATTACCACAGATGAGATACTGGGTTCAAAAAATAAGTATTCAGTCAAACATTATCAATCGAATCAATACCACTTGGGTTTTTTCTACAATAAAGTTTTTATCAAGTTAAAAATGTCAGAGGCCTGAGAGTGAAGATCAAAGTATCGGTATCTCACATATGTGTTGCAGATGTCCTGGAGCACGAGGAGGAGCTCGAAGTACTGATACTGGTCCAGCTCGTGAACCAGCTGCCTGTAGTCTCCCTGCACCACACAAACACAAAACAATTATGGGTTAGGGTCACGACATTACTCAAATGAAGTCTTAAAAACTAAAAAATTTACGAGAAACTTAAGTCGTAATTTAATGAGAAAAAAGTCATAATATTACAAGAAGTATTACTTACTACTACTTAACTAAAGCCTTTTTTCTAGTCATGTTCCGATTTTCTTGTAGTTTGACAACTTTTTTCTGAAAATACTACAACTTCGTTATTGTAAAATTATGAGAACTTTTCTAGTAATATAAAAAAAAAATCCTTGTAATATGACTTTTTTCTTGAAGTCTCGAAGTGGCTCTAACACTCAATTACTTACTTGTATATTATTTTGTCTGAATTCATTCTATCACTGACTGTGTGAGCGCTATCACACAGAAACACACGGACACGTAGGAAAATATGGATCAAGACAACATAGGGTACTGACCACGTGGGGTTGTTTGGAGGCTTTGGCCACAGCGTCACCTCTCTCATTGTAATATCTAACAAAACAGGGAAAGAGAAGTGTCATTTTGAACAGATACTATCTAACACACTTAAAAATCCCTCTGAGGTCCTCACTAAATGTTAAAATGTCTGATTCCAACATGACGTCTCTGAAACCGACAGTCAAGTTCTGGTTAGAGCGCGAAATGTGTAACCCGCTAAAATATTCACAGCTCAAGAAGATTCAGAAGATTCTCCTGGATTATTTTTTAGTTGCAGGTCCTGGTCTTTTTCCCCCATGAATCTTAATGAATTGTGTTTTTGAACTGCATCCTTTGGTTCATGCTGACTGAATAAAGTGTCCACTCTGTCACAGTCAACCTTTGCTGCACCTCTTTTTTACGCTCTGCATAGCACGTCACACTGATTAGGTGGTAAAACATAAAACTCACATTGGTTTGTCTTGGCTTTTAAAAGTTATCTGTGAGTCTACAGCAGTATACAGTAATTCACTTAGTGTGTGAGGTGGTGCAGTGGTAATGACAGGGGGCTGGGGGTGGACGGCTGGGAAAACGGATTAAATAAATGTCATCTCGCACATTTCTGGGACTGTGAACTGTGAATGATCCAATTCTTTTGACCGGCTCTTTGGTAGGAACAAAGATAACTGAGTCTTAGGCTAATTGAGCTGTTCCTTCTATAATCTGGCCCAACTTTTGCTGCCCTAGACGAGATTGAGAGGGGACTTCTCCGCCCTCATTCACTACATTGATATGGAATCAAATCCACACATGCATAAAGAAATTGATGGGATGTTTGATTCTGATCTAAATCCCCAAAAAGAACCAACGGCTCTCTGAAACAAACGCCGCCATAAGATCTGTATCTCTTCAAAGAGCCAATATTCATATCACTACTTAGTTAAAAAATTTTAATTCTGAACTATAAATTCTACCAGCACAAACCCATTTCACAAATGAATAAGTGGTAAATTAGAAAAAAGCCCTGTAGGTCCGCCTAGGTTCAGTTATTCTCTACACACTGCCCTACTTGTGATTATAATTAGTATTATTATTACAAGCAAGGCCTCCTTAGCATTGCGTGGGCCTGTACTTTGTACAGGATTGACTAACAGCTCAGACCTGTTGGGACATGACAACAGGGACACGAAGGCACAAAGTTATGATACTATAAAGTAAATGGTGTCTGTATGATCTCAGCAAACTCCCTAGCATCAAAAGAGCTCTGATCAGCTCAAAAACACAGACGACAGCAGTGTGTGGACGAGGGAGGACCGGGACATCACATGTTACAGCCACTGCATCTAAAAATGCTGCTATAAAGTAGCTGTTTTAATGTGGCAGGGGCGCTCTTACTTTGAAATCTGAGTTTGGAATCCCTCGATCTTGGTGCGGGTGTTGGTGAGCAGCTCGAACACTTTCTCCTGTTGGATTAAAAAGCAAAGCTGTTATTATATAAACCAAACTGGCTTCTTCTCTCCAAAGAGATCAACATCAATTAGGAAAATGCACAAACACACAAGACGTGACGTCACTAAAAGGATCAGCAATTACTGACCTGCACAGCCACTCCAAAGTTGTTCCCGTCTTCAATTTTAGGGATTTGGATTTGCATCCACATTGACACCTTCCAGAGATAAAAATATGAATATATTAACCTGTCTGTCCATTTTAAACTCTTTATACCACTGCAACATGGGGCCTGCGCTCCTGTTGCCTTAAATCATACACACTCCTTCCTTGTGTAAAGCCAACTATGATTTTCTTTGTTGAAAATGATCCAGAAGACTAATCCAGAGACTGACCGTGTTGAGCTTCTCCTTCAGTGTATGGATCTGAGGCTTCACCTCCTGCAGGAGACTCTGCACTCGCCCATTGATGCAGATGGGACCACAGGGAGGCTCTGAAGGAAAGAAACGCCCCATAACATCACTCACATTAGCTGCTTTCAGTTATTACATCATTTTATTATCAGTACAGTTTGCATTGTGCATCATAGATTTATAAAATAACAGAACACATTTTTCCACTTATATAAATAATTCTCCACACCTATCTTCAGGCAAATTTTCTTCAAAATTTAAGACTAGTAGCATCTCATCACAATAACCTGGTAACAATAACAGAAAACTGTTATCACACAGAACTTGTCGACCTTGTGACAATGACCGGTGACTTTTAAAATATAATACTAATCTTATAAATATCCTATTTTATTTATAAATACTCATCCAGCAGTTTTCTTTATCACCTCTCTCTCCCCATTTACCTGAATCTTCGTCGTCATCGCTGTCCTTATCTTTCTTCCCCTCCTTCGCCTTCGCCTGTGATAAAAGAACAAACGGCAATCGGAAATCATTAGGACTGACATTTATATCATCTGATATATTATCTGTGATAATGATTATGATTTGGATTTTGCGAATATAAATAAATATTTTATTCAGTTACTGTACGTTTCTGTCCACATAGTTCAATTTGGTGATAGAGTGGCCTTGGTGGAGTTATCCTCTCTCTGAGTGCCCTTACACTTTAATTTATGATTACCAGTTGATTGAGACAGCAGAGCCTCAACATTACACCGTGTGGGACCTACCGCCTCCTTCTTCTTCTTGCGTTTGGCCTCCTCTTTCACAGGGTCAGGCATCGGGATGTCCAGCGGAGCCTTTAAGGACTCCAGGTCGGCACAGCAGGGAGCCGACTGGCAGCAAAAACACAAGAGATAAATGTCCTGACGTGTCTTCGAATAGAATCACAACAGACTTATCACAACAGGGTATTTCTCTATGTATGTGAAGGCGGACACGACAGTCACACTGCAGGTTTCCTGTTTCCTTATTATTCTAATTCTTTTTTGGTCACAATTTGTGGGCACAAGTCGCCAAAACTCTTGCAAACTTCCACTGATTTTAATCATTTAAATAACAAAATGTTCAACTTGTTCGGGACATGTCTGTTCTCCTTTTTCTTTTTCCAACTCCTCCCTTAAAATAAAATTTTGGGGACATCAAGCAAGGACCTGGTGACATCATCACATGCATTTACAGCGTGATTCCGCAAAGCATTTACAGCAGTTTGCCTCAGGACCCCCCCTCACCCCCAAGTTAAGCCCCCAAATACACCTTTCAACACACAGATACCTTCAGCAGCGTCTGCAGCTCTTCAATCTTCTGAGGGAAGAAAACTGCAACCAGCTGCTCTGCCTGCAGGAAAAACACAATATTTATTACAATAATTATTATGTAACACAGTTGAAGGTGAAAGGATTGATTTAATGAAAGAGTCGGAATATATTTCTGGAAAAATTACCTCTTTGGTGAGTTTCTGGCAGAAACCATCCACCTGCAAATCAAGAGATAGGTTGAGACTTTTCATCTAGATATAAAACATCCCATAGTCATCTTGTAGAATGAAAATGTTCATTTATTGGACTCCTCTGTGTCATTGTCCATTAGAATTTTTTTAATTTAAAAAACAGTGAAACTATGTTAACAAACTTAGGGGCTTACAATTCAGAATATTAATAAATATTTGAAATGTATAACAATGACTGAATTAAGTAATTGGAAGTGTAGAGTAATATTAATGTCTTTAAAAATTTTCATAGCAGTTTTGGGAGGGAACATTTTTGTCCTTAACATATAGTGAGGGAGTTTTTGTGATGTGACACAATGATGCAAAAACACAAATGCTGTTGCTATTCGACTTCAAATTAAGTCATTGAAAGTGTAAAATAGAATACGAGTTTTACAATAATAATAACTATTTGTATCCAGCACTTTTCAATACAAGTAACAAAGTGCTTTACAACAAACAATGTGAAATTCACGGAGTCAAAATCAATGGAGATACAGATAATAAAAGACATCATGCCATAAAAGCTGAATCTGCCGTCTCATCTCATCTGCTTCCATTTTGTCCTTAACATCACCAGAGGAAGTGTTTTTAAACGTGGTGCATATTTGATTTGTAATGAAAACGTCATTCACACTGTGAATATGAGATCTATTCTTCCCTCTGTTATACTAACATATGTCCCATTCTGTGTCTGATAGTAATAAATACACTTACACAAAAAAACACAAAAACCAATAGAGCAGAAACATTAGATTTTGTAACCAGCTCTTCGGCCTGTTGTTAAAACAATGGAAGTGTTATGTAATGTGACACATTTCAGATCAACGTGAACGGGTTGAGCTCCGGTTAGAAACGAGTGTGACACACGATCGGGGAGCTGATCTCGAACCTGATCACCAGCTCAGGAGTCGGAAGGACACATGGATTTAAAGGAATCCGTGTAACTCAGGTTCAACTCTTCTCACCTGTTTCTTTGACGCCTGTGGAATATCCTTAGCAGCCATGTTGTGTCTCCACGTGAACACTCAAGTTTAAATAAAGTTTTGAAGCGTTAAATCCGATCTGGAGATAACAATATTAACGTCTTTACTCGTCTCGACACGAAGAAGCTGCTGCGCACTAAAAGTGAAAATGAAAGTAAAAGCGCATTTTCAGACAGTTCCGTACTTTCCCGTTTGGAAAGAAGCGACTCCTGTTGCCTTGTGGGACTTGTAGTTTTTTATTTTCAATTCCTATAACCAGAGCCGCTGATGATAAATACTGATGGATGAATTTCAAATGTCAACAGTCTGTTTGATCTGTTTTTGAACGTGTACATGTATAAATATGCAACATGTATGAAATGCTGCACATGTATGAAATGTTGTACATATGTGAATCATATTAACTGCATCTTGTTATTTGTATTATTATTATTAATAGTATTATTATTATTACTAGTATTAGTATTAATAGAGGTAGTAGTAGTATTAGTATTTGTATAAGTAGTAGTAGTAGTAGTAGTATCTTCGTTTGCATACTGTACAAGCACACTTGTTTTATTCGTGGATGTAGAAAAAACATGTTATTGATAGCCTTATCCTAAAATTATATTAGTATATTCCAAAGATCATAATCAACAGCTCACAACAATTTATATATCAATTAATTCTCACATGTAATCGATCACATATAAATATTGCAGTTTCTTCTGTAGGTTCTAAGATTGTCCACTAGATGGGGCTGCTGCTCTGTATGAAATAAAGCAAACTGTCCTGTGGCAAAATACAGGAAATAGATAATGATTGACAGCAGCTGAGTAAACTTGTTAAAACTGTGTTTTGAGAGAAGATGTAGATGTAGATTAAAAGGTGGAGAATAAAAGGAGATCTCATAGAAAAACAGTCTGAATGTGTATTGTTGGGTTAAAAACTTAGTTCAGATGAAGTTGTTACGGGGAATTTCATTGTTTTTCCCATTTTCTCAGGGTCAGACACTAATAAAGACTTTAGGACAAACCTTATTATGTATTTGGGGCAGACTGATGTTATATCAAACAGCAACAATAGGCCATTTCTGCTCAGTTGTCATGGGATCAAATGAAATAATCATGATCACACTGTCACCAGGTAAACCACGGTCACTCCAGATGCCTTTTTGCAAGCTTTGTCTGACGTGACGATAACACAACCTCTGCTTTAGGTGACTATTGATCAAAGCTGGGGGCCAAAGTGCGTCTGCTCTTACGCTCCAGCTTTTCAGGGGCCTGCCGTCGCACATCTGATGTCACACGGGGCCTTTAATCAGGAGCCGTGTGGACAGAGCCGGTCTGACACAGTCGGGTTAAAGCCTTGAACAAATACAAGATCCTGAGTGGACAAAAAGGACGTCAGATGCTCCCAGTGTCAACACAGCACTGATCATCTCACTGTTACACACAATCATTATACCAACGTTAACTGTTCAATCCCATCAGATATAGATTTAATCACTGGGCTGATATTTACTCAATATGTCGTCCTGATTATCCTTAAAACCTTCTGTGTAAATTCTAGTTCTCTTTCTTTTTAACCTTTTAAAATCTGACCCTTTTCTCATGCCCAAAATTAATAGAGTATATTTCTGCAACTACAGGGTCTATATGAATAAGCTTGGTCTCTACACAAAGGTAACACTTGTGAGGTTTCTGCAAAGGCGTAAGCATCAGTATATGTTACTAGGTCAGAGTAAATGAAGACGGAACACAACAACATTTTTATATTTCATGTATTCCTAAAAAAAATGGTGAAATCTGTCCCCTCTGAAATTGTGCAGGTGAAGCCGAAAATCCTCAACTAATCCATATCCCAACATGTGAACACTGTGTGTAATCTGCAGCAGAGCAGTCTGAACATCTGCAGCTTTTTACCACCACAATAACACGACACCTGGGTCGATACCTGGTTGGACCCAAAGAGCAAAGGCTGCGCTCATTTACAATGCGAGCGCCATTAGTTATTGATTCTGTGATTTGATTGCGTGAGTGATCAAAAACTCTGCCCTGTTATTCAGTTCAGGGCGTTGAGAAACATGGAGGACAAAGGTCAGGTGTGTGAGGCCAACTGGAGCAGGGAGAGGTGGAGGGGCGGAGAGAGGACAACAACAAGTTTAGGATTTGTGAGCACGTCGGTAAATTATCTTGTTGTTTGTGTTTAAACAGGATTTCATCACAACCCTCCCACTGTTGCACACTAACTATATTAACTGAATAGATCAACAGTATATTGATGTATGATACTCAAACGTAAACAAATAACTCAGTCTAGTAAACTTGTCTAGACGTTACAGTCTTTATGCGTCTATACCGCAGTTTTCATATGCTTGGATTTACATGTGATCATCATGTTCTAAAAATCAAACGATAAAAAGTTTGAAATTGTGCTGTAGTGAAAAAGAGTGCCCCTAAAGTCTCCTTTAAATTATTATTTTTTATGTTGTTGCACATGATAGTAACTTGTGTTCACATTACATTGTGTTGTGCATGAGATTGTTTAAATTATATTTGATCTTATTTGTGGTTTTGTGACTTTTACGTCTTTTTGGGTAAATGATGTGATCACGTCTTCCACCACTGATAATATTTAGTTTCATATCTTGTCATTTCCTTGTGATGTTCAGACTAGAAGTGTTTGGCTCTGAATATAAAAATATTCACACTGTGACTCTTAATTTTCGATTCTGCACAGTCTGAGAGAAAAGTGTTGCTTCATCTTCAGTAAAGAAGCTTTGCTCGTTGTCCTTATTGAGACTTTGCCTGCAGCATTAGATTTATCATGTGAGAACAAATGTAGCATTGTATTTCTAAGTGTCCGATAGTCCCATCAATGTTCTATCGGATGTTGGGTTCATTCTACCTCATAAGTATATATTTTTTATGTTTTGTTATAATAAAATCGTTGCTCAAGTCACATTCACACAGGGAAGCTGTCAGGGGCAATGTGGGGTTCAGTGACTTGCCCAAGGAAACTATGGCAAACAGACTGAAGGATGCAAGGGATCGCACCACAGATCGTCTGGTAATGGACGACCCGTTCTACCTCCTGAGCTACAGCCGCCTATTTTAGACTCCACTTATACAACACACTAGTGAACAGAATTACTTAGATGTACTGGTCTCTCTAAATGACATCCATAGTCATGCAAACCACACCAACAATAAACGCACTTTTAAACATGTTGGATGTACTGACACAGTGAATGGTAGATATTTGGATTTGGAGCCGTTATCTCTATGATGTGTCATACGTCACAAGGGGGCAGACCCCACCTGCTGAACCAGCAGTACACAAAACAACCCAACTCCCTGTAGGTAACCCAGAAAATGGTCAAACAGCCTCAACCCTGCGTTTGGAGGGATAGAATAACCCAGTATTTCTCTGTGTCTGACGAGAATAAAATGGCTTTGAATTCTGTTTTTCCCCCCAAGAGATATGTCATTTTCTTGCTCTGATATGTATACAATACATTATATGGAATTACCAATAAGTAGTATGGGCAATTGTGGCATTTAACAGGCAAATAAGATTCCTGTAAAAGCCACTAACCACAGCTGTGTAGGCTGAAACTGAAATGACAGGACACAGTTAAATGATTAAAGATGTCGCCTTCCCTCTTAGCTGCATTCTGGAATGTTTGAATGTCACCTGCATGTGTGTGTGTGTACGTGCACAGAGTCTGTTTGGTTGACTGCTGACTGTGCAGGGCCTATCATCAGAGACCATGAGACTGGAGGGCTGAAGTTTAACCAGACATGTTGGACTGTGCATTTCTCCTTATCTCCTATCTACAGTATATTCCTCGGTCCAACCCGCATGCCTCTACTTCCTCTCTGTCTCACTGCAGTGTGTGTGTGACCCTCTCTAATTTCCCAGAGAGAAACATTAACAGGAAATCCACCATTAAAAACCACATACAGACCCATTTGTTTCCCCTCTGCAGTTAGAAGAAAATGTGTTAAAACCTCCTGGTGGCTCGGGTCTGAAAATCCAACTATTTCACTCATGCAACAGGTCGATCTGTTAAAGACTTATAAATAAATAACCACACTAAACTTTTAACTACAAACCATTAGAGAGAAACACTGCAGCCTCCAGGACCCTGAACCGAACTCTTACCCAAGAGGGAACCGCTGTAAATCTGAGCTCTGGTAATCAAACATTACAACTTTTTGCGCAAGATCATATTTAGCATGTTGTTTTCAAGTTTTCATTCTTCAACATTTCCTTTTGCTATTATAGTATGCAGACAGAGTGGAGAGGGTAAACTGTGGCATTTCTCACTATAGTCAATTAATCATTAATGAATTAATCAAGAAAATAATCAAGTTAATAGATAACGAAAACCACTGTTACATCTGCCCTGTAACGCAGGTCCAATTTTACCATAAAATGGCTTTGTGATCAAAGTAATCTACTCAGTGAAGACAGACACTTTTTGTGGAAATACAACAAATGGAAAATATTTGGAAACTTGAGTACTGTTGAACCTCAAAGTGAAGGCAGATATAATAATGTAATCCCTTAACAAGACATTTATTCTGCACTCTGCCACTGGAAACCTTTTATTCTCCTGTTTATTTTCCTGGTTTTATTTTGGTAACTTTATTGAAAAGAATCAGTCAAATGCATGCAGAAGAAGAGAAGGAAGAAAGTGGGTGAAATGATACATTACACAAATAAACATTGAGTATAAGTAAGTATAATGCATGGAGCCATATAGTTTCAGCACACAAATTATAGGGCTAATAAATGAATAAATGATGTAATCTTTGGGATGTAATCAGGGGCCATCTCAGATTCTCTGAAACATAAAATTTTGTTAATTAAATTATTATTATTTTATTAAATTAGTTAACAGAAAGCTTAAGTTAGGCTACATCACTTCCCATTGTCAAGATCCTAAAATGTAACCATACACTATTTATAAAGATGGACGTCACGTCTTGACTTCTTCCCACTATCCAGAAATGAAGCCAAAATATCTGTGATACGAATGCTGCCATCTTGTATCCAAGTGCTAAAAACCGGTCAACTGGAGTTGGTTCCCATGTATTTACCTTGTGGGTCGTTAGGAGCTGTTGAGGTTACCTGAGAGGCTGGTCCCACCCTGCTGTTGGTTTGACTGGGAGTCCTGGCTCTTTGAACCACCCACCCCCAGTGTGTCATGTGTCCTAAGGCATGAATTGTAGTGAAACTTCCTGGGGATGGAAGTCAAGATAGAATGATTTGAAGACAACAATGTCCACATTTTGGCCAGGGGTGGTTTGAAAGAGGAGTGAAGAAAGTCATCTATGTCAAACTAGAGAAACCATCTCTGACCAGAGGAGGAGGTCTAAGACACCTGTCAGACACATACAATACAGTGTTGACTTCCATCCCCAGGAAGTTTCACAAAATAAAATAATGAATGTGAATAAAACACGTGAGAAATATAAAAATAACATAAAACACATAGTGATGGTGAATAACAAAGCTACAGGACACTGTGGAGAAGTGAATTAAATACTTTCCTAGAAAACAACGGATGAATGAAAAAGTAAAAGTACGTGAAGTTATCTCTTCTGCTTGTGTGTATTCCTGTAATTAAACCTTTGTGAGGACCATTTTAAGCATAGACCCCACAGAGTGAGGACATTTTGACTGGTCCTAACTATTTCAATGTGGGTTTAGACTTGGTTTTAGGATTAGAATTAGGGTTAGGGTTAGGGTTAAGCATTTAGTTTGGATGGTTATGTTTAGGGTACGGGGCTAAGGAAGTGTGTTATGTCAATGAGTGTCCTCACTAAGATAGAAGTACAAACATGTGTATGCGTGTGTTCATGTGTGCAGCAGCAGCCGGTTTCCGTCGTGCTCGTGTTTCCGGGTTGGGTCTCCTCCTCCTCCTCCTCCTCCGGGTGGAACTTGCATCAGCCCGCAGGTTCCACGGCGACATGACCGAGCATCGCCGACGGTGGAGGAGCAGAGGACCGGAGGGGACATGTTGTGCTGGAGCCGGTGAGCAGTAAACAGCTGTGGAGGACTGTGTGCTCATCCAGGTGTTTGACTGTGGACAAAGTACAAGGTCCCGTCTGAACACACACGAACACACGCACTCTGCTCCCCTCCACATCTCTCACATGAGCCTTTTTCACGCTCTCCGAGTTTTATAAGCTAGTTAGTGTTTTTATTTTTGCACCGAACATGTCGTCTCTTCTGCTGGGAGTCATTCGGAGGTGAGTAACTCTGACTTTCTTCTCTTTTATTGTGTCTTCAGCGGAATTAGCTTCGTCAACTGAACTTTATTTCATTTAAAACGGCGCCTCGCTGCAACCCAGCTAATGCTAAGAGCTTATTTATGCCACAGCTCAATCTTTATACTTGTTATTCAATCAACCATATCCCCATGTGTTTTTACCTGCATTGTTAATGATGTCTTATTTTTTTAAACTTTATACACACAAATACTTTTCAGACGTGTATCTATGTTCTAACTTGTTTTCTTTCATGTTTTGTGAGCTGAACACAAAATTACATCCACTTTCTACCACAAGTCAATTAATATATATAGGTAAATAATATGCAGACACTGAAAGAACAAGATGTGACTTGTGGCTGCAGTCCAGAATGCATATGTATGCTTTTATTTTGAAAGAGACACTTTTTTCAAAAAGTTTTATTTTGACAATTTAGTTGATTAGAAAGACATGTGGGTGTCTTTGCATTAAAAATACACGTAAGCAGAGAGGTGTGCAATCTTAATAGTGAACCCCCCCCCCCTCCTTCCTCCCCCCCTCCTATTTTTATAAGAAGCCTTAGAAGTGAGCAACGTGTATATATGTGTGTGTGTGCTTTTATTTTTTCATTAAAGCCACATGTGTGTGACTGACAGACACTGTGGTGGGACATGTGAGTTACAGTCAGGATGTTCCTGTGCATTGTGTTGGCACTTCTGCCTGAGAGATTAACGACTGGAGTCATCAGTCCTGTTTGTGTGAATACCCCATAGCATGTTTTCTATGTTTCTTTATTTTGTAACTCCCCCTCCCCCTGTACTGGCTCTGTGAGGTGAATGCATGCCGCACGTGTGCATGCAGTCCAGCTTGTATCTGCTCCATGTGTAGACTCTGCACCTAAAGGGGCTATTGACTAGGATCCATAAGGGCACTGGAGGATGGTGGGGAGAGTGTAGGCGTGTCGGCCTGCGGTGTGTTAGGATTGGCCTGCACACTGGGAGGTGTGTGTTGAGGGAAAACCCGTTTAACAGGAGCAAAGAGACAGTCATGGCTCATGTGTTACACGTCGTTCATTCTCTCCTGCTCTGGATCATGTATCCTCTTCGAAAGAGAAAATGTCTCCTTTAAAAAAAATAGAAGTTGGTTGTTACATGGGTCAGTGCTGCAAAGGCTTTCTTGAAAGTGTGTGCTCATCACGTGTAGGGGATGGGGGGAGGAATGGGGAGACAGAGACAAAAGGCTTGAGGGGATGAATAACTGCAGAGGTCATCAGAGGCATTTCAGGATTTCTAAAAAAGATTCAAAGAAGAAAGTAGAGGGCGAACTTCACCCTGTTGCTTCTTCCTCCAGCATCTGGCTCAAGTCAGCTGCTGCCCGAGACTTGGCTACATCCAAACTTCTATGTTTTTCGATCACACACATGTTTTTGCTCCTTATAAGGAAATGCAGTGTGAAAACACCTATCACATGACCAATGGCCTAGTCTGTGCATTCGTGTGCCGGTGTAAACAGGAATTGAAAAATATCTTGTCTCCTAAACATGGAATCAGTTGTATCGTTGTAAAAATGCCCAAATTTAACTGCTGTTTAGCAAAGTAAACATGGTCATCAACTCTTGTAATTATTTATCCATGTTGACTTCTACACTGGTAGCAGAGGCTAATGCCGGTTGCTTTCTTCCGGAAGGGGGTCATGTGATAGGAGCCCGATGAATCAGCGAAGGCTACGTTGTTGCCTAAAGATCCAATCAGCAAGCAGTTGTCAGTGTCCACGTCATAGTTTCCAAACCTTTCTGTTCCTGCCCATTCAGACCAAAACTTATCCCCAGAGTTTTCAAACTAAAACGATGCCAGCAGCAAGTTTCAAACTTCTCAGTTTAAGTGCCTCTAAAACTCCAGAGTAGTGTAGACACCAGGCAGAGTTGACAGGCAGCGTTTTCAAATGAACAGTTTGCTTCTGTTGATTAAATTCAAATTCAGTCCAGCTCGTCTCTTTTCCTAATCCAAATCACACTGGAGATCATTTTCAGCATGACTTTAATGGAAACAGTAACTGGTTGCATGACAGGGTGGACGATCAGGCGCATAGGTAATTGATTTAGTGTGAAGGAGAACGGGACTAAAGGGCTGTAGAGCTTATTTTAATCAGACTGCTTCTTTTAATATCTCCCTGGGGGATGTGAAGTAATGAAAAGGGAAAGAAAAGTACAGCAGTAGATGGCGGTAATGCCCCTTGACGTTGGTATCCAGCCGCCAATAAACCAAACAAAGAAGAAGAAGATGTGACACAGTAACTCTCCTGTTCTCTCACTTCCAATGAATGTCAATGAAGCATGTTTGATTGACAGTCCCCTGAACAGTCCCCTGAACTTTCCTCTATAGCGCCTTCATGTGTTTGACATTTGTTGTTTTCAGTTAAATATCTCAACTACTGTCGGACGAACTGTGATTATATGGTTCAGATCTTCATGTTGCTTTATTCCAGCCTCAGCTGGACACAGTGTTTACTGCTAGTTACCAAATGTTAGTGATGCTAACATACAGATAGTAAACTTGGTAAAACACCTGCTAAACATCAGCATATCAGCATTAGTTCATAGTACTATTGTGTTCAAGTACAGCCTCACAGAGCAGCCAGCATGGATGAGAGTCTTCTGGGTTGACCTGATAACAAATGGTTAGGGTATATACCATACACTGTACGCTCCCATACAGAAAGCCAAACCACTTTGATCGCCAATCTTTCTATACAATCTATGGTGTGTATACCACACTGGTGTTTAAGCCTTAAGCAGCAGGTTTCTGGTTTGACTCCTGGCTGATCGGATCAATGACTGCAAGTCATCCTCTCTCTCTCATCCAGTTTCTCTGTCTGTCCTTCATTGACTATCAAAAAAAGGCACAAAACACTTTTATCCATCCATTTACCAGCACTGCTTCCCAAGCTACAGCCATGTCCCAACTGTGGTCAAAATCACAAAATATAAGATTAGATCAGATTTGATCAGAGAAAATAAATGATTCAGCTTCCAGTGTCTGTCCCTGTACTCTGAGTCAGCATTTTCAACACAACTGCAGTGTGCTCCCTCATCAATGGTTAAACTCCTGGTGAGAGAGAGGGAGATGAGTTTGAACCCTTAACCTGGCATTAGACTGTTACACGTTATCTTCCCTCCGTGTGTGTGTGTGTGTGTGTGTGTGTGTGTGTGTGTGTGTGTGTGTGTGTGTGTGTGTGTGTGTGTGTGTGTGTGTGTGTGTGTGTGTGTGTGTGTGTGTGTGTGTGCGCGCGTGCGCGTGCAAGTGAGCACTTTGCACATATGATGTCACACTCAGTGCTAGCTAACCAGGAGGTGTGTGCCTGCACTTGATTGGCCGATTGATTTATGGTTGAAACTAGTTTTAGAGCAGTTTAGAAAAAAATTGTATTTACAGTTCCTGTAGATTTTCTCATCTGATGATAAAGAACAAAATGTGTACATGTGTATATATATATTTTATCAGTATAGATGATGGATGGATGGATACACGCACACATTAGTTTTTTCTGAAGCTGTCATCTGAGGTCAGCCAGGCGCCCATAGACAGACAGACAAAGGAACAAAGGATCACATACACACACTGATTTTTCCATTGTCAGAACGTTGTTGAGGACAGACAGAACACACACACCCTCAAACAGGCTTGTGTTTTATCAGCTTCCAAAGCAGTGGCCCTCTCAATGGCATGTTTTTGTGTATATCATGCTGCTGACACACAATAGATGCCCACCCCCCACGTGCCTCTCTGAATGAAGAGAAGTCAATTTGAGGGTCTCTGGTTTCACTAATAACCACCACAGGAACTAACTCAACTTAATTGAGAGAAGATTTAATTAGATGATTATGGTTGCATGTATAATAGGTGTGTTTGTGTTATGAGGCAGCCACAGTGACTGTTTCTCTTGTGCTTGTCATTAACTCATCAGCTCACCATTAGAGGCAAAAGAGTAACTTTGTATTTCCTTTTTTTCCACAGACATGGTGGTGTTGGGGCAAATGTCACAGTTCGGTCCCTGGCCTCACTTAACTCGCTGCCCCCGGCGGTGGCTGAGTTTGTCAAGGGGGCAGTGGAGGAGTGTAAGCCCACCGGTGTTCATGTAGTAACAGGGACACCGGAGGAAGCGGCCAACATCCTCGCAGGGCTGGAGAAGGAGGGGATGGTCAAGAAGCTATCCAAATATGACAACTGGTAGGAGCTTTGTATACAGAGTCAGTGGGGCATTTGTTTTAGGCCTCATCTATTCTATTGTATTCATATTTGATCCCTCTTAGTCTTTTCTTGCATCACACCCAGATTTTAACCCTCTGTCCCTCAGCTGGTTGGCACGTACAGACCCAAAAGATGTTGCTCGAGTGGAGAGCAAGACTGTGATTGTGACCAAGAACCAGAGGGACACCATCCCCATCCCTGCCGATGGCGTGAAGAGCCAGCTCGGCAGCTGGATGTGTGAGTCGGACTGGCAGAAAGCCAGAGAGGACAGATTCCCCGGCTGCATGGCAGGTATGTCGTTGGATAGTGGATCTGACTTTCAGTTTGGTCATTGAATTTAAACATGATCAGACTATTTAAAAAATAAATGAGAATAAAATGGGATGATTTAGCTTTAAAGTCTTGAACTAAAATGTAACACCAGACAGAGCAGCCGTTTTCAGTTCACCCACTGATGGGTGTGCTGGTGTAATGGGTCACTGGAGTCGAAACGGCACCGGTTTCCAGGTTGAACGACATGTTTGCTAGAAACAGTGTGCAATGGGCTTGGCGGTACGCTTTCTCTCGTTTGGTGGGTGTATTAGAGATGTGACGTATAAACCCCCATGCACACAATTGAATCTTAAGTTCTCTATGAATGCAGGAGCTGCATCCTGTTCACTTGAATTGAAGATGTTGAAAGCACGACGACAAAAAGACAACAAAAGCAGACTGTAAAACTTACATTTGTAAACTTCTTATTTCTTGACTGGCTTCACTTCTTTGTTGGTGTATTGCTGCACTTCTTTTCTACTTTTGTGTCACCACCAACTGTCGCTCAGTGGGACTGCGTGAAATTCTGCTGGAACGTGTTTTTTTGTCAAACATGACATTGTGTGCTAGGCTGGAGATATAGTTGCTTTTTAATCATACGTTTCTGAAGACAACGAGATGCATCATGGGCATAATTGTTCACATACTTTCTGGGAACTACGCTTGTTACTGTTCCACTAGAGGGCAGCAGGGCACGCCACAGAACTCAGACCATGTAGAACAGGGGTGCAGAACGGCTTAATAGAAAAAAGGTTCCCCTGTGTGTATTGCATCTTGCAGACACATAGCAATAATTTCTGACTTGCACAAACGATAGAGATATATCGAACCTAACATACTTTAAAGGGATCTGGAGTCCATAAAGAAAAGGCTGGGGTGTCTTCAGCCCAAAAAGACCTCAATTTCAACACTTGTCTGTGTTGAAACAATGTGTCTTGTTGTGCAAAGATAACCTGTATTCTGTTGTATAAACTTCTCCTTTCCCTCTGCAGGTCGGACCATGTATGTGATTCCCTTCAGTATGGGTCCTGTTGGCTCCACTCTGAGTAAATATGGCGTCCAGGTATAGTTACTGTGCTCCTGTCGAGACTTCATACAAATCAATGCTTTGTTTCATCGCTGTACTTTATCATATATACTCTAATAGACGACTACAGTAAAGTCTCAGGTTGTCGATCAGGGTGTAAACGTTCTTCTTCACTTCCACTTCTTCAAGGTGACGGACTCGCCGTACGTCGTGGCCAGTATGGGGATCATGACACGCATGGGGACACCAGTCCTGAACAAATTGGCAGAAGGAGAGGAGTTTGTCCGCTGCCAGCACTCTCTGGGACGACCTTTACCACTCAGAGGTACACAAAGAGCCTGAAACAAGTTCTAGTCCTTTGTATAAACTTAATACGATTTTTCAAATTCCCCTCTCTTCCTCTTTTCCTGTTTTCCAGCCCCTCTGGTCAACTCATGGCCCTGTAACCCAGAGAAGGTGCTGATATCTCACCTGCCGGACACCAGGCAGATTATGTCCTTCGGCAGCGGCTACGGAGGAAACTCTCTCTTGGGAAAGAAGTGCTTCGCCCTCCGCATTGCCTCCCGCATCGCCAAGGACGAGGGCTGGCTGGCAGAGCACATGCTGGTGAGGATGAAGGATGTGATGTTGTGACAGGAAATTCACTGGGAAACTGTGCTGATGCTCAAGTAAAAATGATGATTTAAATGTTTTTATTCTCCGCTCCATGCTCTCCTCAGATCCTGGGTATTACCAACCCCCAGGGAGTGAAGCGTTACGTAGCGGCAGCCTTCCCCAGCGCCTGCGGTAAAACCAACCTGGCCATGATGAAACCAACTTTGCCAGGCTGGAAGGTCGAGTGTGTGGGAGACGACATTGCGTGGATGAAGTTTGACAGCCAAGGTGAGAAGGAGGGGACTCGCTCGGTCGCTCCATGTGCAAAAATGTATCAAATCTTAAGTGTCAATCCCATGAACCATCTGCAATCATTGCAGGTAAACTGAGGGCCATCAACCCAGAGAACGGTTTCTTCGGCGTGGCTCCAGGCACCTCGGACAAGACCAACCCCTACGCCATGGCCACCATCGGCAAAAACACAGTGTTCACCAACGTCGGTGAGACCAGCGATGGAGGAGTGTGGTGGGAGGGACTTCCCCCCCCTGCCGCCGGCATCACACTCACAGACTGGCATGGCAAAACCTGGAAGCAAGGTATTATCAGTTAGAGGAAGGTCATTAAGTTTAAGTGTCCTGTTTTTATGGTGCAGCTTTACTGACAGAGATATCCTTCCCCCACTTATGATTATTAATAGACTTATCTGCAGACAAGAAAATGGATCTGGTTCGTTTAAAGCTGCAGGAGTAGGAATCAGTTTGTCTTAAATGGCAGACTTTCTCATTGATCATTAACTTAACAATAGTAATTTGAGCATATTTTTGTTTGTGGTGAGGATCTGACAGAGTTTGCACCACGATATTTAAATGTACAGTCGGTGTAATTAAATATTGTCAAGAACACATCCCAAACTCTTCATTTCCTTTTTGTAAACAGGAAGTTCGACCCCTTGTGCCCACCCCAACTCCCGCTTCTGCGCCCCAGCGGCTCAGTGTCCCATCATCGACCCCCAGTGGGAGAGCGAGGAGGGGGTCCCCATCGATGCCATCATCTTCGGAGGCAGGAGGCCAGAAGGTTAGTGCCACTTCTATATACACGTTAAGGAGTTTTTAATTATCACTTTTTATTTTGTATCTATTTACTTACTTAACTTGCCTTTACTGTGTGTGTGTTTGTGATTAAGTTTTTAAATGGTGCTCAATTTGTTTTATTTTTAAAAAGACATTAGTAGCGGTGTATTGATATAATGTTTGTTTGTGTAGGAGTCCCTCTGGTCTATGAGTCTTTCAACTGGCAACACGGCGTCTTTGTTGGAGCCGCGATGAGGTCTGAGGCCACGGCAGCTGCCGAACACCAAGGTACAGACTCGCACACCTCTGACTTTTTTATGGTGTTTTCCTGATTTTAAAGCTATGAGAAAAGACTTGTGCTTTAGGGTTCATTTTCTTCAAATAATTACTTTATTGTAGAAATCACTTGCAACACTACAAAGTTAAGATATTGGGATGATAAGGAAGTGGATTCTTTCAATTACTAAAGTTATTTCTTGATCAGAATTACAAGGCGTTTCATGTTTTCCTTCAGGTAAAGCTATTATGCATGACCCCTTCGCCATGCGACCATTCTTCGGCTACAACTTTGGCGACTACCTCGCTCACTGGCTGAGCATGCAGAGCCGCAAGGCCCCCACTCAGCTGCCCAAGATCTTCCACGTCAACTGGTTCAGAAAGAACCCCAGCGGATCTTTCCTCTGGCCCGGCTTTGGCGAGAATGCCCGCGTGCTGGAGTGGATCTTCAAGCGCTGCAGCCGGGAGAGGGAGGACGAGGCGGCCAAGAAGAGCATCATCGGCTGGCTGCCGGTAGACGGCGCCATCAACACTGAAGGCCTCGGCAGCAGCATCGATATGGGAGCCCTGTTTGATGTGCCCAAGGCTTTCTGGCAGAATGAGACCAAAGAGCTGAGATCGTACTTCACGCAGCAGGTCGGTGCTGATCTGCCGGCTCAGATTGGGGCTGAGCTGAAGGCACTGGAGGACAGGGTGCACAAGTAAAACCATAGTGACGACACAAACAAGGTGGTCGTCCCTGGTGACACAGGATCACATCATTATGGTGCAATCAGAGTCACTGCCTGGGTTTATATACACACAGAGAATGAAGCTGTGAAAAAGGTTAGCTTTGCAAACCGGCTCTGGTTTAATGCGTATGAACATGAAATAAGAATTTGTTTGACGTGCTCGACTAAAAGATAAGATCAAGATACTAAACCTCTTTCTTGACTTAGGACTGTAAAGGTAGACGTGTTTAGTCACTGGTTGACAATGAAGGTACGCTTCAGAAAGACCAACACTCAGGCCAGTATTTATATTTCTCTGTGTTTAAAAAAACACAGTCAGTGACTCTTCTTGTCGGGGAGAGAAATCAGTAAAGAATGAATCGGGGGGGGGGGGGGGAGAAGTTAATCTACAATGCAAAACCTACATCACACTGCGACACTGACAGACTGGTGCTAGGTCAGTGGTGGCAGGGAGGTTTGACTCGACATGAGGGATTTTATTCCCGAAGGTCAGAGGAGCTAATGTCCCTCCCTGCATCCACTCACACAACCTGTCGCAGTACTGGAGCAAAGTCTTCATGGCCTACTTGTGCCTTTTTTCAGCTTAACAATAGATTCCAGGCTGCTAATGTTTACAGGCTGAAGCACAAAGATCTTTTCAGACCAATTTTTGACCAAAAAGTAGAAAAATGTTTATCATAGAGGTTTTGAATGCTTTAAAATGTCCTTAAGGGGTCAAAAAGTTAATTAACTGCTCAGCACATTTCCACTGGGCTGACATTTACTATGCATCACTCATCTGGCCGCTTATGTAATGTTTAATGATTAAAGTGTTTGATTCCGGGTGACATGTGAAATGTTGGACCAATAAATGCAACTGATATTTGTCAAAGGTGTATGCCGAGGTTGTTATTACAGTGCAATGAATAAATATTTTCACACACGCAGATGACGTCTCCTACTCATTTTTTTCTGTGAGTGAAAATAAAGCTGTAAGAAGATCTGATGCAGAGATGGATGAGCAGATGACATTTACATGCCATGTCAGAAAATAATCTGAATGAATATCAGACAATTAAATTACAAGTTTACGTACAATTTAAAGTACTCTGATGATTTGTGCAGACCTGCTGCTGGTCTCACATTCATTTTCACACTCATTGAAACTTCTGTTTGAAACTTTCTGGTGATTAGTTCAGATAAGTTATTGTATTGAGTAATCACACAACATCTGCTGTGAGCTCAGCACACAAATGAAACTTGGCAGAAACAAAGTTGAGAATAACTGAGGCGATGCTTGAAGTTGTAAATAAAAGTCAGCTGAAATGAAAGGCAAAACAAGCAGTGTCAAAATGGTTAAAAAAATTATGACATTGATATCAACCAAAAGGCATTGCTTTGAAAACGTGGGAGCTGAAATATAAAAGTGGAACTCGGAGATGAAATGCATTTGATGATGAAGCTGAGAAGTGAAGCATGTTGGTTAAAAAGCTGAAAGGTAAATAATAAATTGCCAAAAGTGGAACTGGTGGAATACTGGAACAAAAAGTGAAATAAACTGCCACTGTGGACTGTTGAATAAAAACTCTTAGTAAAAAATGTTGGACAGCTGAAGGCATAAAATCAGTCTGTGTGTGTGTGTGTGTAGTTGTGCCTTTTCTTTCCAGCATAAACACTGACCTTGTGGGGCCAGTAAGACTTCATCGGGACCCTGTGCCCAGTCCGGCCCTAATCTGGGTAAACGTCATTTCTGATGTCCAGGTTAAGGTTATTGGTGAGAAGTGAGTTGTGGTTAGGGTAAGGTTAGTGTTAGGTATAAAGTGGTCATGGTTAAGGATCAGGATTTTGGTTGGGCAGTTCTAGTAAGGATAGCTGCAGCAGTAGTAGTATCTTAGTTTGAAAAGGCACACAGCCTTATCCCAAAAGTATACATGTTGCAAAGATTATAATTGACTGAAGGGGGGGGGGTCCCGTTGACTTCAATTGTATTGGATTTGGCTGCAACACTGTTTACCCCTGAGACTCCTCTAGTGTTTTGTGGACTCAAACACTTCACCCATATAATTAATCAATCAGTTTCCACAAGTCATAAATCATCACATACAAAATAATCACTTATTGTGCTCCAGACACAGACCTATAGCGAAAGGTGGTTTGTTGTTACTCCTGCTATTCACTAAAAAACTGTAATGCATATCGCATAACTCTGTCATCTGCCTCGACTGGTTTGATTGGGGGGAGAGAAGAGAGAGATCAGGACCAGTTGTGTAAATGTTGTATTTATAATAATCAGTAGGGATCAGGAATACTTTTGCCCCTTATCAATACTTATCTCCACCAATTGAAAATGTATTATAATAACCATTTTGCACATATACTTCTTACAGACTGTTGAACGTGAGTATGTGCTTAATGTTATCTGAATCCCAGTGCAGTTCTACATTCATGTGCTATGTCTTATAGATGTCTTCATCTTTATACAGCAAAAAGAGCAGAGATGTTGTTAAAATGGTTAAAGAGAAATTTAATGAGACTTTGAACATAAAAGATTTACGAACAAAACAAGAACATTTAATTGGTCACATCCTTCTCCGCATCCTCCAGGTGGACCAAGTGCTTCTCCTTCTTCATCAGCCTCACTCCTTTAGAGGGAAGGAAAACACAGGTCGTCAGTGTCGAAGCGAGGAACCACTGGGATGTTTGAATGCAACATCAGGGGCAATGATAAAAATACAATTTAAGCTGTTATAGAGATCAATCAGAAGACTCCTATACATCCTTTGTATAGGAGTATAACAGTTTGTGAAGTGTAGCCGAAGTGCCCTTCAGGCATCGTGGCAAAAGCAGCGGACACATAAACTTCACCTGTTCCCTGATGGAATACTGTAGGAATAATAACAATGAAGGGCACTTCAGATTTAATAAACGTTGCTGTTGTTGGTTATATCCCTTAAAGTCTGCATCCAGTTTGCAGGTTGGTATCCAAAGACTACATTCACAATACAAGTGTTCAAAAATGCTCTCAGGGTTGGCCACTAGAGGGCAGCGACTACCTCACTCAGGTTAAAGAAACATGACATAGAATAATAAAATTGTAATAATAAACTTTATTTCTATTGCTCTTATTTTAACAAGGTTTCAAAAAGTTGCATTGAAGTGCAAACATTGATTTAACCTTTATCATTTTTATTTAAATTACCAGATTTTACACATTTAATCACATACATCCTAAAATATACTGTAATTTATTTGTACATATATTATTTTTTTTGTTGAATGTTTTTTATTTTATTTCCCTAAGCTATGTGATTTTAACAGAACCATTTTCATTCACATGCACATGATCAACATCTGACTGGGATATATCTGCTTGTACTGGTTCATTACTAAGACTTGAAATGATAAAGACTGAATCCTCTGAAGGCAAACAACAAATCTGAAGGATCAGCCATTACAGTCTTTTATTCTTCCTGGACCTGCTCAGTAACTTGTCACCCAAACTGAGATCAGCCTTCTGACGCCGTATGTTCCACATGTCTGCTCTCTCATTGACTTTTTACACTGGCTCTAATATGGAGGAGAGGCTGATCCACAAAGACCCCAAGGACCAACGTAAGCCCAGACTATTGATAAGGAGGGAGGGGAGAAGACACTCAAGTCCAGCACCATCCCACACAGAGTATCCACCAAACACATCCATTAAGAGACAAACTTCTCCTCCTGGTCAAATGCCTGCACGTTCAGAACAGAAAGCTGCACGGCTTAAAGGAAAGTAAACCTCGCTGGCTGCGTGTTAGGTCACATCATTGCACGTTTAAGAAGAAACCTTGAAAAACCTGCATCACGTGAATAGTCAATGGTGTGAATAGTAGGCCACCTAATAAAGACAGAGTAGAATGGACTGGTGGAGCCCCCAAAGGGTGTCCAGATTGTTCCAGGAGCCAGTGTTTCATTTTTCATTTGTGTTATATGTAGACACAAAGCTCCAGAGGGCAGCAAAGATTTATATTACCTCTTTATGTTGAATTTAAGTAAATGTTATTCATACTTAAAGTCTGAGACATGAACAGTGGTTTGGTTTTGACGGCCTTGTAATGTAAATAATCATACTCTTAAGTTACAGTTCAATGAATTAAGGAAATCATGGTTAAGCCTTGTGTCTTTCTGTGTGTGTGTGTGTGTGTGTGTGTGTGTGTGTGTGTGTGTGTGTGTGTGTGTGTGTGTGTGTGTGTGTGTGTGTGTGTTCATCATGACCTGGTATATGCGGATGACAGTTGAGGACGGGTGTGTCCTTTCTGCGAGGTTTCTTCAGCTGCTCTTCCTCCTGATTCTCTGAACAGACAACCACGCCCTTGTCTTCATCATCCTTCCTGTCCACCGAGCTGTCCAGCGCCCCCTGGTCTGTCACACAGGACAACAAAGCATTACACTTTAAACAAACTTCACCACTGTACCTGTCCCTAGTGGAGACAGATTTGTATTGGTCAAACTTAAACTTAAAGCGACACTATGTAGCTTTTACTGGGCAACAGCGCCCTCTGCAGCCACATGTGGTGATTATTTAATAAATTAGATATTATATAGAGCAAGAACAGATGTTCAGGATGAGAAGTGCAGCTGAGAGCAGAACAATTCTCCCAATTCCAACTCTCTCCATTTTGGTTCGAAAACAAAGAGATTTTCTGATGTTTTTCAGAGTGTGAGTTCATCCATTATAGAAGGGAAGATGTTTTTGTTTCCCAGTACTGAACCATGTCGATATCCGACATTTACAAATCTATAATCATGCAGAATTTATTTCTCCTTTACTCTAAATTTCCCAACTGTTACTGCCTTGTTTTCCATATTCTCATTTTTTCCACTGTGCCTCCAGTCAGTATGTTACTGGTTCTATACAATGATATTACAGTGTTAAGTTGCATTGTAATATCATTAATAATAATAATTCCACCTGCAATTTATTGAAAACTGCATCGGTGAAAAGGAGGAAAATAACTTCATACCATAAGTATGTTTATCGAAAGAACAATGTAAAGTGTCTTTTAATTTAAATCAATGTTATTATTATTATTATTATTATTATTATTATTATTATCTCTCCGTACTCACAGTGTTTGCTGTCCTGTGTCATCAGACGATGTTCAGGTTCCAGGGTTGACCTCATACAGCTAGTCGTCATCTCAGGTCCTCTGGGCTTTCTGCACAGATCACATAACATACACACGCACACACACACACACACACAGACACACACACACACACACAGACACACACACACACACACGCACACGCACACACACACACACAAGCTGTGAGACGGAGGGGAAGTAAAAGCGTGCGGGTTGGACAGAGGAATATACTGTAGATAAGAGACAAAGAAAAAGACACCTCTGTGTGTCTGGTTAAACACATACACACACAGAGAAGACATTGTATTGACTTATATTCATATTCTGGAGAGACTTGACTTGAACCTTAACCATATGTCTCCACTTTGAATGTAATCATTTACGTTATAGGGACTTGCATTTTGTCCCCATTAGGAAGACAAGTCCCTGTAACACACACACACATAATCCATTATTCATTAGTGGATCTTATCACAAAGGTGAAAGCTCAGATTTTTGTCTAGTAAGTATATTATTGTCAGTTGTATTTCATTTTCTTTTGGACTAAAAGGACAACTGACTCTCACATTGCAGTGACACTGAAGAAAACCAGGAGTAAAAACTAAAAAGAAACAAAAGTGACTGAAGACAGAAGCAAAGAAAAAGAAAACATAGAAAAAAGAATACATGAGTATATCAAAGTAAAATAAAGACAAACACCAATCAGAATCAAGAATCAAGAATCAAAGCAGGTTGTTTTCCTACCTCAGTCTCAGCAGTGTGACCCAGACAGACGGGAGCGGTGTGACTCTGGGTTATGAAGGTCGGAGGAGGAGCATCCTCCCCCATCTGCATCTATCATCTGCCACAGAGACCCTCCCCTCCTCCTCCCTAAAGAGGAGCTGCTGAATATCAACAGATGTCTAATGTCCTTTTGTGATCTTTATGCAAATTTGACAATAATCTTAGCAGTATCTTAAAAGTAAAATAAACAGTGCGACATGTTTTTGGGGTTGAAATAGACGAATAGTTGAATATGATCTGCATAGAAGTGATTTCTTGTATCTGTGAAGTTGACTATTTCTGACTCGAAAGGAAGTCGTGAACAAAACAAAATATAGTGTCGTAAATTCTGAATGAAGCAGTGTGTTGTGTAACCACTGCCTCTAGTGTTATTGAGTACAATTCATTTTGTAACGTGTGGAGGAGAACAGGAGCAACACATCGGTTCTCGTCACGTTCTCTGTAGGGCAGGTCAGTTACGTGAGCTGTTCTCTACAAATAAAACCCTTGTGACGCTCCGCACACACCAACGCCTTTTGAAGTCTTGATGAGCCACTGCTCCCTAGTAATTGATACAACGTGCTTCACTTTGAAGTGCTTGCTGTTCTTCGCCGCAGCTTTTGTTCCCAAAACCTCCTCTGTGTTTTAGATAATTAAACAGAGACACAAGGAGAACAAATATGTTTCACCGTTGTTTATTGGGTTATTTGTCGTGGTATTATTCACATGAAGGACAGTGCATTCACTAAGCAGATGCAGAGTGTGTAATAATATATATTTCATTTATATTCACATATTTTACCTCTTACATGAGTATTTTGACTATTGACAAACACCCTCGTCTATGCCATTACAAATTCTGTTTTTTGGGGTTTTGCTTGAGATCCTAGGATTATTTTACCAAAAAGACAGTTGCCCAGACACATAGCAAAATAAAAAAAAAATTATAGCATAATTAAGCTCTATTCAAAATAAAAGTTATTGTGTTTATTTATTACATAGACTATATATAAAGATGGACAATATGACTGTCCCTTAAAAGCCAAAGTGTCTCAATCACCACCTGGTGGCTGGCAACAGAATAGGTCATGAATTCTGCCTCCTCCATGTAAATAGTTGGGACATGGACCAAACTAAAAAGTCAAAGTTGGTTTCTGTCATTCTGGTATTTGTTTTTTATCAAACTGGTATTTTTAAGTTTGTGTTTTTCCAGTAAGTTTGTTTCAATTCGTTTAATTTAATGCTTTAGAAATGAGGGGAATCGTCATGATTGAAAGATGAGACTGAGTCATGATTGGTCGATCACATATATTGGACCTCTGGCCCTCGAAACCTCCAAATTCATACTTGTTAGACAGACTTATTATTGTGTTACAGACTTTATTAAACATACAGGAGCTCTGGCACACATTGGTAATTAGTTCTATTTTCTCAGCGTATCAGTTGCTTTCTCCTGTTGTCTCTCCCATGAACTCATTGATCCATGAAGACATCTGTATCAGTCTTCCATTAGTGAGTTCAACATTTAACTACATTGGTTCAGAGAAAGAGCCCAGGCCCTTGCAGCTACTCTCTGATCCAGAGGGAGACTGCCTGGGCGAGTTCTCGTTCCACGTGCTGCAGGAGGAGATGTGGTCGCTCTGCACATCAGCTGAGGTCCAGGGCAGCAGGCAGCACTGAGTGGATACCGTCCTGTTGGGGGTGAGGCCTGATGATGTGCGCACTGCTCCAGGTAGAAAGAGTTGAGAGCACAGGAGAGACTGCTCCTCCAGAAGTCTTTGCATCTTCTGCTTAAAAACAAAGGAGAATTAAGAAATGTTCATGTAACACAAAAGTGGTAAAACAAATCATTTGTAGACTTCTTTACTCATACGGGACAAAAATAATGAAATTTAAGCTGTTTTCAGACATGAACTCCAGGAAAATAGGGTCTGGGCATTTTCCAGAGTTTGCCTTTCACATATAAAGAACAGTGCTTGTCCCCAAAAGCTGTCAAATCTTCTCGTCTCTTTCCAATCTGACATCTTTGGCAGCATTTTCTAAGGGTATGACGCCTCTTTTGAGATTTGCATTGTTTTAGTTGTTTTCAAATCCAGTGTGTTACCGTTTTCAAGCTGTCATCACAGTGATGGGTGAGTTGATTCAAATGCGTCTCCAGCTCTGCAGCTTCCTGCTTCACTGCTCCTCTCAGCACCTCGAGGTCCTGAATCTTCTCCCTGTCCACACACACACACAGACCAGGTTTTTGCAGCAAGTGAAAGCTAAACTGTTACAAGACATTACTTCTTAAATCTCCTAAAATGCTGTACAGTATATAAAATGATTGGTTTTACTATAATAAAGTACATTAGGATCACCTGACAGTGTCTGAAATTAAAACTCTCAAATATTCTGCTCACTGCTGGTGTTCACTGTTCAATGAAAATGATAGAGATGGAAGATGAACTTGAAAATGAGAGTATTTTGTCACTGAGGGGAGGGGAATCCTCTTGCTCTAATATCTTTGACTCCATGTGCACATCTGTCCCAAGCAGAACATCTGTGGCCCAACAAGTGTGAAATAAAGCCAAATAAAACACCATAGACCACAGCCTGCACATGTCAGTGTCCTACAGAGTATAAACTATACATGAACTATAGTGTGTACCTGTCCTGGTCAGAGAGAGAGCTGTAAACTGAAGCCTGGTCCTCAGACAGCTGCTCCTCCATGTTGCTTTGCACAGAGCGAAAGTGCTGCAGACACAGCATCAACTCCTCCAAATCACCCAGAGAGAACTGTGGAGAACATGCACACGAGTTATCGAATGAGAAAACATTTTCAGGCTTAATTACACTTTCACAATGTGGATATTAAATCCACAATCATATTCTAGACAGAACAACAGTGTGCGGAAAATCACTTTTAGCATTCAATCTCTAGTTTGTTGTTCCATCAAAAGCAAAAGCAATTGACCAGATCACGTTTACTCCATTCACTGTAATTGCTTTTCAGATGGCTTTTCCAACATATTCTTTATATGATCACTTTTCCATAAAAGCACTTGGTGACGGATAAAGGAAGACCATGGTTGTTGCAGTTAAATGGATAAGTCACAGACGTAGGCTTTTTAGGAAACGATTAAAACATAATGATATTTTGAAATAAAAAAAGACCTTTGTTGTTGTATGTATTTGAATGTCCTGTAAATTTAATGTGAGTGTCATTTACAGATGTCGCTGAGTAACAGTGAATTCAGAGAAAACACAAAAACTGAGAGTAGAAGACGAGGAGACAGCTTCACAAGCTCCACAGGCAAATGAGACATTCATGTGTTAATTAGGTGCCGGCTCTGAAAAGGGCTCCATCTCAAGAACTATGGTAATGTGACTTCAAATATACTGTTCGTGACTCAATGGACGATGGACACGTCGTGGCTCGCTCCTGTTTCTGTCATTGGTCAATGCAGAACTCAACAGCGCTGCCCAAAAGAAACTCTTTCACTGACTAATAAGGATGATTATGGGCTTGGTCGTTCATTTGTGTTTTACTTGGTGCCTCAATATTCAATCTGAAGCAACAGACGCACACAGAAACGCTGTGCATCATACAACGCACTGTGTTGCGACACATTCCTCCCAGAACCGTTATTGAAATTTACCCCAACCACGCTCTGGTCTTTGTCCAGTTCTCTCACACCCGACATACTGACTAATACATCTATATTTTCTAATAGTGTCAACATTAAGGGAAGTAGGTGACAGCTGAATGCTTTTAGGAAGTAGGAAATTTGATTGTAGCTCGTATATATGATATGAGCATGTCAGGAACTTTAAATGCTTGTGTGGGCTTTTTTGGATTATCCTGATTTTAAAATTAATGTATTAGCCTATGCGCCTGCATAGGCTGGGTGCATACCTACGGCTTAGCTTTGACGCAGAATTATGTTCCTTAGTTTTGTCAGCTCGCTACCTGTGTAGTTTTGTTAGTTTTCATCACCTGCTTGCCTGCCCGTCTGCCTCTATAACAGACAAGTAGTTTTTTTTTTCACTCACTGTTATTTTCTGCAATTTGGGTCTTGCTATATTCAAAACAAGACAGAGATGATAATATCATAATCTTATGACCACAACGTCACATCTTACAGAGCTGCAAAATTTCAATGTAACTGCAATTCTAAACCACTTCCCGCAGATATTGAAACCTGACAGATTTGCGACAGAACACTTCAATACTCAAATCTCAACAGGATGTGTCATGACTCACAGGACTGTGCTGATTGTGGTAAGTATTCTGAGTACAGCAGGTACAGTGATCGTCACAGGAGGAGCAGCATGCCATGCTGACGGACTGATTGCCCTCCCAAAGGTTCTCCTTATGTTTATTTCCACTCCTGTCCACCTCCTCCTCCTTATCAGACCACAGTGCTGTATCCACAGAGGCTGACACAGTCCGATAATCTTTAGTCATCCCAGGGGAAATGTCAAACGACTGAGAGTCAGTAGACATCAGAGGGAAAGATTGAGATGAAGAGAAGGTCAGTGTAGATCTTTGTGTCATTTCTGAGGTGGTCGCCTCACGTGGGACAGTATGAGTAGCCTGACGTGATAACTTCTGGATGTTTCGTTGAATTTGCACGTCTGTCCATACCTGGACAGCTCGAAAGGGGTTGGAGGTGTCCAAAGGGAAAACACTAGGGAGAGGAGAGGTGTGTTTAGAGTCATCAACATAAGGAACATCCTTCCTCTGGACGATATGAGAAGACAGAGATGAAGACAGCTGAACAGACACTGAGCGGTTTGATAGCCTGAGGTCTGAGTTTGCAGGCAAGGATATGAATGGAGCTACAGCCAAGGAGGGGGGTGTATCTGAGGATGCAGTCGTTGTTATTTCTGGGTTCTGGTCAGTGCTCGTTGTTGCTGAGGATAAAAAAGGTAAAGATAAAGCTTTGACTGTGGACGAAGTCGAATCCAGAGCAGCTGAGCCGATATGCCAAGAGGAATTCTCAGGAGATTCCACTTCAGAGCTGCTTGACCCGCTGAGCTCATGGGTTGGATTCAAAACCTGAATGGGTTCCGCCCAATAGACCCGACCTTCAGTTTCAAGCTGCTGAAAAAAATTGTCCACATCCACGGTTTCACCATCCAAGCTGTCTACAGAGGTTTCAAATACCAGATCTAAGTCCTCAGTTTCGATTAGATCCTTTGGTTCCACTTCAGTTCTTCTTTGTAATTCTGGAAGTTTGTTTAAAACAAAATAACTTCTTGGTGATTCACTTTCTGTTCCATTGATTTCTTCACTTAACTCTTCCGGTTTGGTTTCAGCTGAAAACTCATCACATAGACTATGGGAGAGGACCTGTGGATCCATTACTGTTTGGTTACATAGTTCCTCAGAGGCAAATTCAAAACCCTCTGTCAGATCTGCAGAACTCTCTTTATCTGCAGTATCTTGAGTCTGCACAGTGTCAGTATGCGTCTCCCCCTCCCCCTTTCTCCTTCTCTGTGGGCTGCCCTCTGTGTCCAAAGAGAGCTGATCCATCTTTACAGAAATAACATCTTGGACAGTAGAGGATGGAATAAAATCTGTGTTATCATCATGAGAACTTGATTGGCCCTGTTGGGCGATGGACTGCTCTGTTAGGTCTGATTTTCTTACAGGAGCTGAATCTATCAGATCTGTATGTGGATGTGATTGTGAGGATAGAGCAGAAAGACAAACTGGAAAGAAAGTCTCACGAGAAAGGTGGGACAGTGTGGGATAACCTTCTTCAAATTTAAAGGAGTCCAGAAAAGAAAGGGATGGATGTGAGAAATTATCCTCTTCCTTTTCCAATTGAAAGGAGAGAGAAAGGGATGTGTCATCCTGTTCCTTTTGTGTATTGGTAGGTTCTTCAGAGAGACCTATTCCATCCGAGTGTGAGAAAACAGAATCTTTTGACTCGTTTTCTGGACTCTGTGAGAAGGATTCAGTTAGTTGGGAAGAGTCAAAATAGGATGGACAATGAAAATCGTGAAGGGCAAAGGGAAGCAGAGATGATAAGCTACCGGACACAGCTAGAGAGTTTTCATGCAGAACCTCAGTCCATTCTGACTGTGTGTTCCCTGGACTCCCAAAGGAGAAGTCAGACTGCGTAGAAGGCACAGCAATCAGGGTAGAAGGTGGACAATCCAAATTTGGAGAAGGAGATGGAGGGACACTTGTCATGGTAGGGCATGCTATGTCTTGTAAGTCCTGAGGAAGAGTAGAGAGGTAGGGGTATGGGGCATCCTTGTCTTCAGAGTCAGCTTGTATGGAGGAGGCAGTAGGGGAGACAGAGATACATAAGGCAGCAGAAGTCAGAGTTGGTGACTGGGAGCGAGTTCTGTGGTGTAACTCAAGGTACTCCAATCTGGACGATGAAGCAGGTGAAGACAAAACCTGATGTGGTGGTATCTCTATTTCCGAGCATGGTGGGTCATATTTTGATGGCTCTGGGAAAGGACAGGGTGAGGAAAGGTGAAATTTTTCACCACCAGACGAGATCAGAGATGGAGAAAGGGGATGAGATGAGGAGTTATGTTGGGAACGAGAAGAGGGAGAGTCCGGCATCTCACTTCTCTGGCTGCCAGGGTTCCTTCCTGATGGATCTGGCAGAGCCTGCAATCAAGCAAACAACACAAACAGTCAGAAAAATGTTATTGAATTTAATAATTTGGCAGTTGTAGTCTTTGGGCCTATTGTCCTAAACAAATAAACCTTTTGCTATAATTGTTGCCTTTGACTTACCTCTTCCATTTCAAACAATTCATTGGCCTGCTCTCGGCTCTTCTTTCTCTCTAAAAAGGTGTTGGCTGTCAGGGGGGGACCTTCCGTCAGGTGCCCAGGACTGAGTGCTCTCTCTTGGCCGTTGAAAGAAACCATGTGAGGCTGGAGTTGAGGGTTTAGTCTAGCTCCTTGTCCGTCTGCCAGAAGTCCAGGTTTGACTCTTTCTAAGGTGGCTTTCTCTTCTCCAAGGCTGGGTGGAGGTTGCAGTGACTCAGACGCAGTGTATTGAGCACAGGTGGAAGAAGGTGTGGATATTTCCTGGGTTTTATTGTTGTGGGTTTGGCAGAGGGACTTTTTTGATGCTTGTCTGAACCGAAGGCCGATGCGCCTCCTCCTCTCCCGGGCCTCAGGAGACAGGCGTCTTTCCACCGGTGCTCTCAGAGAGGAGGAGGATGATGACACCACCAAGGAACAGAATTTTGTCGTAACATGCTGGAGAACCTCGAGTTCTCTAAAACGATCTGAAAAAGAAGATAGAATTGTCTTGCTACGATTAAACCTGATCATCCATGTATTACTTGCTGGAAGTTCTTTTCCACACACGTAGTACTTAAACTTTGACTTACTGCTCACATCTGGGTTCTCCAGGTCCAGTCGATTCTTCTGGGCCCCCAAAAACACCTGGAGACTTATCCCTCTCGCCTGAGACTGAAAATTGATGAATCGAGCCGGAATGCGTCCGGACAGGTCAGGTTCGTCGCGGCCGAAGCCCAGTTCGAAGAGAAGCTCCTCTGGGTCATCCTTCCACAGGTTGAGCACATCCATCACTCTGCCAACAGGAGAATGGCAATACAGCATTTCATAAAAGAGAGTACATCAGTCCTCTACGAATCCAAAGCCTGATAAATCTTAAGCATTAGTGCCATAGAGCTTCACTGTTTTCCTGCCCTGAACAATGCTGTAATTCCTGTTTGAGTAACGTTTGCTAACACTACTGTGACCAGCTGCTTTACGAAAATATTGAACCCTTGTAAAAAATGAAACTAAATGAAGCTCAACATTTATGTAACAACGATGGATCACATGAAAGCTGGTGGCTGGCTGCAACATTGGTCCTAAACTTCACTCCTCCATGTTAGCAGATGGGACATAAGCTAAACAAAATAGTAAACAAGAGGGTTTTTGTCTATTCAAGTACTCATTAATGACACTCAGTTAAGCCACTCATAGATAGTTCAAAGTGGAGAAATTTTAAAGTTCACACTGTTAGATCAAGAACCTTTTGGGTTACTGTAAATCTATAGATTAAATATAAACCATAACCCCTTGAATGATGCATTAGGATACAAAGACTTGGTGAAATGTGGGTTGTTGTTTTAAAATCTATTGCCTGACTTGTAACTTATAGCCAATGGTATGTAAACTAACCCATCCTGCTGCAGTTTTCAAAATCAACTTGTCTTTGTATTTCTCTCCAAGCACATAAACAAAGCAACCAACTGTATAAACATAGTAATTTTGGTGTATGATTTGAATTAAAGCAGACCTACAACACATAACAGAAAATAAGGCAGTTATACATAATGGATAAGTTGTATACTCACGTTTTGCTCCCGTTCATAACTCTGTCTTTTAAACTACAGCTGCTCTCTGCTGATTGATATTTTTCTGTGCCGTGGTGAAGCATTCTAATAACTTACGTCACATCCTTTCACAATCTATGCAAACCGTGCTGTTCGTGCACCGAGGGGAGATGAGGCTTATTTGCCAGGTAAATATGACCTGTCGGTATGTCCATCTGTCCAGAAGCTGTTACCACAGCATAAAACCAACAACACTCAGTGAGAGACACCCTGCATTAGTAGGTGACCTATTCATGATGTTCAAATTGACCGCAAAACATGTGTTCACTAAAAAGAAATAGTCATACGACACATGATATTAAAAGAAATTAGTAAAATGTTCTTTTTAAGACTTTCTGTGAAGCTCATGTCAACACCATATTACAGGACAGTGACTGAAGTGCCGTCTAATCACCCATTTTGCATAAGTTATCAGATCTTCAACAGGCATTTGGTTTTTGTAACCACAGTGTACTTAATGTCTTTATGACAGATGTTCTTCTTCCTCTGTCTCACACACACACACCAGCAACACTAGTCAAACTCTTTCAATCCCAAACAATTGAAATGCAAAATCAACTAATGGCATTCAGAGTGTTTACCTCGAGCAAGGCCAAACAGTCCCTTATGTTTAATCAAGCCACAGCAAATCGCACATAGTGATAAATATCCTGCCTAAATATGCTGGATTCATCAAGACTCATTACATTATTCCAAGGTGTTTTTTTTTGATTTTCACCTTTCTCACAATGTTAAAGAAAGTGAAAAAAAATGTAATGAGTTCTTTCTCGGCCTATGTTCCATCTTTCCACCAAGTCTTGAGGAAAACTTGGCGGACATTAAAAAAAAGAATTATGAAGGAAATGGCTGAAGCTCCTGAATCTGAAAAACAGTTTGAGAGGCCGCCTGAGCAGAAACTTGTGACTTGTCTGTATTTTCAACTCTTGAAGCAATCTCACATTCACAAATCTCATAACACACAGAAGGATTGAGACTCACATTTGTCAATAGTGTTGCTAAAATAATGGCCCCATAGATCTCTTCTTAAAATGAAATCAACAGGTGTGTGATGAGGGAGGGATTCAGGAACAACATATGTGAGAAAGGGGGTGAGTGAGAAAAAATCACGTAAATATGATTTTTAATCCAGATTTCGTGTTGGCAGCAGGGAGGCCACATAGGCTCCCTCCCTGCTGAAGGAGGAGGAGTGGACAGAGGGAAAAGAGCAATTTGCCATTCCCATGGTTTCCTCTGCCACCATTTGCATGCTACTAGAACCAGATGGGCTCAGGGCAGGATTTATAATACTCGACCACATGCAAAAAATACTTTAATAGAGAAACAAGGTTTAGCTTTTTTTCTGTAAATTTACACAACACACTATCAAATAATATGAAATGTGTTTCATTAAAGAGCATCTGTTAAATTAATTTAACAGAGTTATGTAACAGTATTCGACTGTGAAGCAGCAGCCACTCTATGTGCATGCATGATACCTACTGTACATCTGCATTTTTCTTATTCCCTTATAACTTCGCTTACATAGTCTAGGTATTTCATTTCTACTCGTTTTTTTTTTTTTCCAGGAAGCTGATCATTGTCATGGCTTTACTCGCCACCTCATTCCACTCCATCTAAAAGCTGGAAACGCCACGACAGAAGTGCCCCGAGCCAAACACACATCGTACTCACCATCATGCACCACCAAATCCCACAAAGACCATTAGGACTCATGAAGAGAAATGCACCTCAACGCAACAGAGAGAGGATTCCCATTGGTTTGTACCTGCAGCTTCCCTCAGCAGCCAGTGCTTTGCATTTCCCCAGCAAACACAGGTCAAGTTTCATTAAGAGGAGGGACAGAGGCCACGGACACACACAACCCTCATCTGGTGCCTCTCTGATTTGCTGGACCAGTGGTAGTTTTTCCTAAGAATCCGCAAGGAGGAACTGCCAATACACACTCAACCAATCGTGAGTCATTCTCAGCTGTCAATCGTGATGTTTCCTCTTGTTTAAAAGCATCAAATAACCAATTAAACCAAACTTAATGGGAAAATGAATATTTGAACAAACGTGTGATATAACTACCTGAACTGACTCGAAAACATTATTTCACGTTCACGTTTGACTTGTTTGGTCCATGTCCCATCAACTGCAGCCAGCCACCAGGGAGCGATGGAGACACTTTGGCTGCACTTTAGGAGTCGCCCATCTTTACATACACTTTAAACTAGTAAATTAAATCAAATGACAAGCTGCTGTACAAAAAAAAAATCTTTACTTTTATTCAACAGAAAACAAACTTAGACAAAAACCTTAAACAGTCACTTAAAACAATTGTTTTTACATCAACATGTTAACTCGTGTATAACAGATGTTCAGCTGAACTTGTCCTTACACACAACCTCCTACTTTGTTGCTTCTTCTCTTCTCAACAGGAGCTTCTTTTTTTTTTTTTTTACATCTCTTTAATTCGTACATGAATTATTTATAATTGCGTTCAGTCTATTTTCCCCTCTTAAATTTGCCTGGTGTGGATCCAGTCTTCTGCTTTTTCTTCGCTGATCCTTTAACCTCAGGTTCCTAAGTGAGACAAAGCAAATACAAAAATATCAAACGAGTTCAACATTCAGAAAATAACTGAAAATGTGCAACAGCAACTCAAAGAAAAAAAGTTGACAATATAGACAGGCGTCAAAATAAAGCAGCTTATTTAATAATATGCAACTTTGTCTTCACGGTAAAACGGTAAAAGACAGACAAGGGATAAGAAATTAACAAACTGCTGTAAGGGGGATAAATCAGGTACTGGTTGAGTCAGATCATTTAGTTTGGAAACACATGGACACAAGTGTATTTTCATTAAGGTACCTTTCGCTTGGAGGACAGAGATCCAGTGACAGAGAAGAAAGAGTCCAGTCGTCCTTGTGTGCTGCCCTGTCGACTCTTCAGGATCTTCTTATAGCCGTTACGAATCCTGTCCTCACTACAAACAGATACACAAATAAATGGCTCAATAAATAAAAACCTGTATTTCATCCTTGATACAATGTTATTGTCAATGGAAGCTTCCTTCAGTGTTTTAAAGGCAGGATGAAGACAATATGAGGCAATGTAGACCATTAACAAGCAACAAGACAACTTACAACTAAGACTAGTGACTACAAATTAGCTCCAAAAGAATATTAACACTAAACTTCATATTATATTTACAAAAGGTTGTGAACCTCAGTGATGTCAGGACCATAATCTCTGCCTCTACTCCACAGTGTTAACATTTTGACTATTATTTACTACTGCCGTGTCAACTGTAAAATCGATTTGTTTGCTTTTAAAAATAAAGCCCAAACAGCCAATATTTTTTGTTTTAACAGGTTGAAAACGCAACTAGAATATCACTCAGAAGAGCGCATATGACGGCCGGGGCCAAATAGTCCCTTTAAATTCATCATGTGATCCACTACCCATCGCAAAGGGGTAGTGGGCAAAGACATAACTTTTGAAATCAGTCATACATTACTTCAAAAGACTGAGTGTGGCAGAAAAAGTAAGCATCAAGCTCTGTATTTACATGGTCAACAGTGCAGTCTACTGGTCAAATGATGCACAACATGTGATGACTCACCTGAACTGTTTCTCATTACACATATACTGGACCAGATCTTCCTGATCAGGCTCGACCCACTTCAAATCCACTGTGGAACAATCCACCACCTCGGGCGCCAGAAACAAGCCCCTGGCCTCTTTGTACAGCCAGTTCTCTGGAACTGGGTGCTTCTGCATGAAGGCAAACGAGACACAAAACACAGAATCAGAACCAAAGCTCCTCTGTCCTGGAGCTGAGCGACAGGAACGTGGCAAACATCCACTCACGCTGGTGTCGATGTTTTCCAGGATCTCCTCGATGGAGCCGTGCTGTCTGATCAGGTCGATGGCCCTCTTGGGGCCGATCCCCCTGATGGTGCCACAGTAGTCACAGCCCAGCAGAATACACAGGTCTATGAACTAGGACGGACAACAGAAAGAAGAAGGTGTCAATGCAAGGAGTTGCTTAATATCACTCCTGGTGTAGATGGCACTTTCACTTTCACAGCACATACTGTTGTAATGAAAAGGACATTACTGGTTTTGTGACATTTATATGAAAATTGCAAAATGTTTATGAAAAGAGAGGATGCATTTTCCCCCCCATTTTATCCCAGATGAAAAATTGCTCTGAATTACAAAGAATAATGATTTACTTTAAGTCAGAAAAAAACTAACCTGTTCATTGGTCAGGCCGATGTCCTGCAGGATTCGATTGAAGTGGAATTCTTGGATTGGAAGTTTCCTGAAACACATAAAAAAGTAATATTTTATTTAGTGCATAGTTTACTGGTAGATTTAATGACTGTTGTTTGTGTTGTCGCCCTGAGCATAACATCCACTCATCCGAATAAATACAACTATCTAAACTCAAATGGTTTCATTAGAAGAAAGGCTGGTGATGATAAATGTTAGGTGCCTATTGGCTGATGATAAAATAAAACAACTCTGCCATCATCAAGGTTTTTCTATACGACTCAATATTATGGTTTTATGACTGCAGAGTTTCTCTTGGCTTACAAACACCAAGGAGAATAACATCTTCACCTTGTTTATGTTTTAATGGGATGTCTGTATCCACTACACCTTAGAATTGAGAAAGATTATTTTGCCACTAAATCAATCAACAAATAATCCAATCCAATCAGACTGATGTCAAATTTCATCAAGTATAGAAATGAAATTGAGTCATAAGTTACACGAAATGTTGCCACAACCAAACCAAGGGAAAACATCCAGTAATCTCCAAACATCTTAGTTCTTCAGCTGACAGTGAAATATCAATAATACAGTGTGTTACATTACTTTGCTTCACTGGAGGTGAGGTGTCTGAGCAGGACATTGGTGCCAAAGGTCAGACCGTCCATGTCTTCTGTTGCCGTGGCAAACACCTTCCCTGCTTTAACCAGAGCGGCACAGCTGGCCTCTGCCTCGCACGGAGCCTAAAATACAATCACATTTCTCATTATTATTGACTCAGACTTCAGTGTTTCTACAGATGTACTGAGGGTGAGGATGTTCCTATTCTGATGACGAAGCAACATAAGCAGCATATTGAAATTCATAAACATTATCTACAACAGGTAATGGTGCATTGTTCTTGGTAGTTTTCTGGAATGCTAAAAATGTAAATTTATACCAGCTTGTAAAACTGTCAGTACAAATGTGGACATGTTCTTAAAGCCAGTGAAAGTTGGAATAAGTTGAATCTTGATCTGACCTCGATGTAGGGGACGCCCATCAGGGTCAGCAGCTTCTTGCACTCGTCATTATGGTGTTTGGTGACTTTCACCAGACGTTTGGAGAATTTGTCAATATTCTCTTGTTCCCCTGAGTTGAGAGAAAAAGATAATTTATTATAAAACCAAAATCATGCAGCTCTACTCTTGTGTAGATAAAGCTTGTACAATAAGATCAATGCCACCCTTTATGCTAATGCCAATTTGCTAATACAGTAAACACAGACTAGAACCACTCATGACTATTATTTAAGTGTGAAAATAATGAATTATACCCATTTCCTGAGCTTGAGCGAGCATCTTCTCAGCTTCTGCCCTCCTCTCGCCTCTCTTCTCCAGCTGGGGGTGAGGAGAAGGACACACACAGAGAAAGAGGTAAGTTACAAAAATATAACATCATTAATCATTATAAATAAGAGGTTGGGAGCAAATGAAACTGTCTGTAAGATGTTGCCTGATTTGTTTCTCTAAATAGACAATAAAAGTATAAAAACAGTTTAAAAATGTGATTCATCAGACAAATAACTGAATTTCAGAAACTAAGATGATCGTTAAACATGATAAAGAAGCTTAACTTTGATCTTACAAAACACTGATAAAACCACATGGTTTGACTCTTAGGTGTTGGATATTATATTACAGAGTTCACTCAGGTTGATACTTTAACGAGGGAAAAGCACCAGAGGAAGCCAGAGCCACACGAACCTCTGCTGACTTGAGCTGTGGAGGCTTGCCATCAAACACGTACACAGGTTTGATCCCGTGTTCCAGCATGCGGATCGTCCGGTAGAACATCCCCATCAGGTGGCTGAGGAGAGAAAGCAGGAGGCAAACATATCAGCATTGTGCCCAGACTCAAACTGCCTGATCTGGGATCAAACCAAGAACTACTGCAGTTCTCCCAGGTTTTCTATTAGGACTCCTCTGTGTGAATTTTGAAAGTGCCTGTATGTTGGGGGCTGCACCTTGTCGTCTCTCCATCTTCATTCTGCAGAACGTTTCCGTCCTGTCGCACAGCGATCAGGAACTGGTAGATGCACATGGAGGCATCTATGGCAATTTTTCTGCCTGTAGAGTTAAGAAGAACCATCAGCAAGTTATTCAATATGTACCAAAAAAACTGGGGTTGTCAGAAATATTGGCATCAAGTACAATAATTTCATTCAATTCCTGATTGAGGTCTTTCACCTATTTAATTGATATTATGTAAGATAAGCTTTACTGATCCCTCGACTGGGAAATTCCCTTGTTAGAGCAGTAAACACTCAAAATAAGGAAGACAAGAGAGCATGTTTTATTTTAAAATACAATGAAATAGACCACAAAATAAAAGAATATACAGATATGGACTTAATATATAAATCTCAGACAGAATATTACAGGTGGATAAAGAATTGGAACAAAGTACAATGGCACAGGATGAGAAACATTGTATTACATGGTATAATTTTAATTGCACAGCTTTGACAAATATGATATATATAGCCTATTATAGGCATAGGCAAATATATAGGCAGGTACATTATACAATATTATAAGAAGATAGAAATTTAATTTATATTATACATATGAGCAATTTCACGAGCAATTTAATGTATATGGATGAAGATATTGGTACATTTTAAAAGATAAAATGTACAATTGATTTCCATAGTTTTAAGTGATGTCATGTGTTTACAACAACACTAATACTTTCAGCTTGGTATTACTCTATCACATCTACTGAAGTGGTATCTACAGTTAAGACCAGAGCTGCATTAGGATAAATAGATATTGTGTTTGTAACCTTGATTTAACTCAGTTTAACACTGTTACTGCATCACTTTGACAGGTGGCTGTTTGACTACAGTTTAATCCTTGGCTCGATTAACTGACTACAAGCTGCCATGGCTGCCATTTTTTTTTGCAAGTGATTAAGCTTTATTTGGATCCTTCTTCCATCTTTGCTGAATCCCAGTGTCACCTGATACACGACTGATCCAGTTCACCCACGAGAGATACAAACTAAAAAGTGGCCGCATCGTGAATGAAAACTCGTACCGAAGTAGTTCTTGATGTCTTGTTCCTTGATGGCTCCGGGGGACTGGTCCGCGATCAGCTTGGTGAGCCCGTGTATTCCCATGGTGTTCTGACGTCTGAAGTGATATTTACAATGTCATTATGTCACATTCATTTCAAGCTGAACACTTTCTATGGCCTGGAGAACTGATGCGATACAGAGCTAGGTCGCTAACTTCGCTGCAGAGTGAGGGAATGTTGCTAAACTGCGGTTAGCAGAGGGGCTACAACATTAATAGCACACATGCAATGGTTTGTTTGCTAATAGCATGAAGTAGCCTCTGATATTTTAAACTGCACGTGTTAGATTCGGTTAAAACCTGTTTAAAGCGGACTCACATGTTAGCTGCAGCTCTGATGCTCCTTCACTCGCTCTGTGGCGCGGGGACCTGCTTCTCGTTCGCGGGAAACCAAATCGCAGACATTGCCTGTCGATCTGTCGAGCGGAGCGTCCCCGAAGGAGCCTGAGAAGGAGCGCGTCGATGGTGCAGGTGCGATTACACTGGTCTGACTTCGAACGAGGAAGTCCAGGCATGCCTCTGATTGGCTGGTCGAGGCTCAAGGATATCCGGTCAACACAGCTAAATGATCGTCGTTCAAGTCGCAGCTCGGATCGTTAAAATGACGCCTTTTTGGCGTCGTTAAATCACGAAAACTGACGAGATCCTTTACAAATAGCCCGCGAGAGGGACGTGTCACCGGAGTGAGAGCAAGCGGTAACGTATGAGGTGTGTTTGTGTCTTGTTTCTCCGCCCCTTCCGGAAGACTTCAACCATCCGTCGTTATTTTTTATTTTCTGAGGTGACGTGGAGTCGAACCCCTTCTTCAGGCTCGGGTGTCAGTAAAAGTACTCGGTGTACCCGGATATGCACGGGATGGATGGAGGACACCGCACCGAGGCTTTCCAGGATGTTCACCTGTAAATCGGCACATTGAGCTCCAGTGTACCGGAGCCCGGGGGAGAGAGTCGGGGCCTAGAGTCGAGAGGAATCCGGCGGACAGACACGTTTAGTCGGATCTGTGGCATCGAAGCTGACGTGACACCGCTGACAAACCGGTAGAGCAAGTCTTGGCTAACCCCTCCACCGCAGTAATATGAGGGCTGACATGTCTCTTTTTATTAAAACCACAGATTGCATATCAATATCACTGCTGTTGATCAGTTGGTTAGATATAAATCCATGATGCTCTTCATCAAAGTCCAGCGTCCTTCTACTGAAGCGGTGAAACTGTAATCTGTGGCAGCTTCAAAAACTTGCTCTTTCCCTTGCTACTGTAAATTGAGGAAGTGACTGATTTTGCCTTCACTACACTTTAGTGTAAATGGTTAAAAAAAGCATGACTCCATTTGTTGTTGCTTTTTAGAGCATGATGAGATCTCTAAGCTCCAGCCATCCCCGGACACTGCTCATCACCTGGCTCATACCATCCCCACAGTGAGGCAGCATTAGGATGCACTCCTCTGTGGAGTTTATTTAACAGCCACTCTACCCTAAAGGCCTGCTTGACAGAGGCCATGTTGATACAGTCGTTCCTTCAGTGCTGAGTTTGGCTGAGCAAACATCTCCAGGAAGAGAGCTGGTGATTCCAAGCTTCAGCCACTTCACAGCCACTGCTGTTCTCCTGGGAGAGTCTTGGTGGCTTCCCTGGTGCTAAGAAAAATCCGAAGGCCCAGTTGTGATGATAAAGAAGAGAGTTATAACCGATGACAGTGAGATAATTGACGAGTGATCAGCTTTTCGAGCCTTCCTCTTAAACTCCAGAGAGAGTTTACCCAAGCCAGCGTGAAGTTGTTTTATTCTGAAACCTGCTGATTTTAGTGTCACCAGTAAATGCATTTGTTATGATTGTAACATAACCATCAGGCTGGCTTGTACTGTATGTAGTAAATGGAGGTATATGGAGCACAGTGCTGGATAGAGAATATGATCAACTAGATTTGACTTGCATCACAACTACAGGATACACACTTTGATACGTGTGATGTTCATGCTTCTATGATGCAGCCTTTTTTACTTCCTCGTTTTATATTTTTATATATTTACTGAAGGATCATTCGTTACTGTAGCATCATCATTCTCTTGTCAATGTTAAGTGTTAAATACATTTTAGGGTGTACATTTCATATTCAGGTAACCAAATTTATTGTAGATAAACTTTTAAAAAATTGATTTGAGCACTTATCATACCTATAGATTGTGGATTCTCCTACAAAGGTATCTCTGGGCAATATATCAAATTTCCTTTTTATAATAGAGTAGCAGTGCTTATCTAATTCCTGTCAAAAAAGCATCCACTGATGAACTGCATTATAATTCATGGTGGTTACACAATGATAGTTTTTCTCAATTTTTCGAACTCACGTTGCATAAAACTCTTTGTGACTTGATGTAAACGTTGTTGCACATCAGTGCTTTACTACATGGAAATTAGTTTCTAAACATTTTTAAATGACGAACTGTCTCATCTCTCCTGCAGGGGTAATGCAGCGCGGAGTCGGACACCTGCAGGGGGGCTGCAAGAAGACGATGGGGCTGCAATGCATCTTGATCCTGTGCTTGGTCTCAAGCTGCATCGCGGGCTACAAGCAGGGGGACAACGTGACTATCTATGTCAACAAAGTGGGCCCTTATCATAACCCCCAAGAGACCTATCACTACTACACCCTGCCAGTCTGCAGGCCAGAGAAGGTCAGTCTCAACCCTGTTTCACAGAGTGTTCTGGACGGTTGTCACAAACGCATCTCAAATTGTAGTTTTGCCATGTTAACTTTGAATAATATAATCAAAAACACAAGGTAATAACATATCATTTTTCATTTACTTTCATTCGCTTCTGTTAACTTGTTTTCTGTGTTTTGCTGTTGTCAAGATTTAATTCATGGCTCATGGGTGTTATACTGTTACACACGGGAGCCCAACATTACAATAGTAATAACTTATCATCCACCACTATATGATATAATACTTCAACAAGGAGAACGCAGAGATGTAGTGTGACTGCATTCTCTGCGGTTTTCACTTTGTACTACACCCTGTATGTTATTGTAATGTTTCTCCCTCAGGTACACCACAAGTCCCTGAGTCTGGGAGAAGTGTTGGATGGTGACAGAATGGCAGAGTCATTATATCACCTCCGCTTCAGAGAGAACGTGGAGAAAAAGACTCTCTGTCAACTCACTCTTTCAGAGAAACAGGTATTTGTGTGTTTTAGTTTACAAAAGCCGGGGACAGCATTAGTAGATATTTTGGGTCAAGTGACAATACCCTCAGAAAATTCTAATAAGAATCAAATTACTTCATATTTTAATGAACAATTTAAATCATCTAGGAGTTGAGTCATAATTCAGTCCATGGATGGTGGATGTTGTAAGAAAAGGACCATTTAATATATGCACTTTTTCAAATCCGGTCATTTTCTTTATCCATGCCATGTAGGGAAAAAAAGCCATAATTACAGTGACACATCCATAATTAAAACCAACAACCGAGCAAAGGACATCAGAGATATTAGCATCAGGTTGGACGAAATAATAACAACAATAGAAAATATTTCATTGACCATATCTCCTTCTTGAGATCTTTCAAAGTCTTGATACTTGTAGAGCTGATTTAACAGATTACATATCAAGTTATTTGTGAAACCTTGAGTACAGTATAACTTAACCAGATCAGTTATAGCGGCTTGGTTCTCTCACTCAATGAACCTCAAGGACCTTTTGCAGTGATACTCAGCTGGGGTCGGTAGTCTGGATCCAGGGGATGGAGTGGGTTGGGATTCCTTTTTTCCTCAGTGATATAGAGTGTAGGTTGTTATCGGAACGCTGTCTGTTCTCTGTATCCTTGATCATGACGCATGATGTGTGATCCACGGTGTATTTTGTGTGCGTCAGGTGGACCAGCTTCGAGAGGCCATCGAGGAGCTGTACTACTTTGAATTTGTCCTGGATGACATTCCAATCTGGGGTTTTGTGGGATACATTGAAGAGAGTGGCTTTCTGCCTCACAGCCACAAGGTAAACCTGTTGTAGTACTGATGGTTTGTGAGATATGTGGAGCCGACTGAAACGCGTGAGAGACATTCTGATCCTGAACCTGTCTCTCTGCCTCCAGGTGGGTTTGTGGACTCACCTTGATTTCAACATCGAGTACAACAGTGACTCGGTGATCTTCGCCAACGTCTCTGTAAAAGACGTCAAACCCGTTCCCCTGGAGGAGGGGGCGGGCACAGCAGTCGGTGGCGTTGGTTTGGGCGGAGGCAGCCTGACTGTCACCCACACTTATAGCGTGCACTGGTTCGAGTCCCCTCTGCCTCATTCCCGCAGAGCCGAGCGCCTCCTGGACTACTCATTCTTCCCCAAAACGCTGGAGATCCACTGGCTGTCCATCATCAACTCGCTGGTGCTGGTGGTGCTGCTGCTGGGCTTCGTCATCATCATCCTCATGCGGGTCCTCAAGAATGATTTTGCCAGGTCAGTTTGCAAAGCAGCTTATATAAGATATACATTTTATATGAAACTGGATAAAAGGCCAGCTAGAAATACTGTGGGTTACATACCAACCTGAGGGGGACAAATAAAGACAGTATCTTCAATATGTGGAACTATTTCCCCCAATTTTGCAAATGTGAGGAAAAAATTGTAATAATAGAGAAAGAAATTACAAAATCTTAAGCTGTAATTAATATAATATGATCTAGTTTTCATCTTTACTTTAAAAAGAAATGGTTTAAATTCACTCCCAAGTAGCAATTAAAAGGTCTTAATGTTTGCATATCATCTTTTGGACATAAAGATGTGAATCATACATCATTTCTAGTCTTTCCTTCAACCACCTTTCCTTTTTACACACATTTAAATTATTCTGCAATATAAACAAAAGCTAAATATGGCTGCATGCTGTGGATGTGAGCGGCAATAATTAGAGTTTTAAGCAGATAATTGGTTTTAAATGCCAAACCACTGATATGGTGAACTGTAGGGAGTATTTTCCTGTCGTCTTTCATTTATTCAGTTTATATAACGTCACTTTTCCCTTCGCCTGCAGATACAACGTGGAGGAGGAGGGCGGCTGTGATGATCTGGACCAGGGAGACAACGGCTGGAAGATCATTCACACTGACGTCTTCAGGTTTCCCCCTTACAAAAGCCTGCTGTGTGCTGTGCTGGGAGTGGGGGCCCAGTTCCTTACCCTGGCCACGGGTGAGTACACACACGCGCACACACATGCACGCACACACACACTGCTCTGTTAAATTCCAAAACAGTATCAGCACTGCTATTGTTCTTTTAGAAAATCGAGGAGACTCGTTTTCTGAGCACTAGTGACCTGTAGAAACCGTCTTTTTACTCAAACCTGATAAAGGAAGGCTTACATAGTGTGACACTGTACATATGAACACACCTCAGATGCAAATACCACCCTAATGTCTCTTCATCTTTCCAGGGATCATCATCATGGCACTGTTGGGAATGTTCAACGTACACCGCCACGGCGCCATCAACTCGGCAGCTATTGTTCTGTACGCTCTGACCAGCTGTGTGTCGGGCTATGTCTCCTGTAGCTTCTACACGCAGATCAATGGCCAGCGCTGGGTGTGGAACATCATCCTCACCTCGTCTCTCTTTTCTGGTGAGTCTGATGTGAAGGGTTTGTTCCACGTCAAACTTGGGTTGTAAGAGCAGGGTCGAACTTCTACACGTTTAGGTGCTTGTGACAATGCTGCTCTACTCAGTTAGTGATTTTTCTTTTAGGAGTTTAGGTTGAGGCTGTATATTTGGCCTCTGACACAAAATACTTATTTATTAAATTGTATTTTAATTATAAAAAGCACTGATATGATGCGTCATTTTTATCAGCAGATGTTATCAAAACCATGTCTGATCTTAAGTCACCTGATCCTTCAACCCCACAGCTCCTCTTTTCCTGACGTGGAGCATCGTGAACTCCATCCACTGGTGGTGCGGCTCCACTCAGGCTCTGCCGGCCTCCACCGTGTTCCTCCTGCTGGGTGCCTGGGTGCTGGTGGGCTTCCCCCTCACAATCATCGGAGGCATCGTGGGGAAGAACCGAGCCGGCAACTTCCAGGCACCCTGCCGCACTCGCAACATCGCCCGACAAATCCCCGCACAGCCGTGGTACAAACACACAGCTGTGCACATGGCCATCGGCGGCTTCCTGCCGTTCAGGTGAGCTGGCGTCCAATGTGTAGAACTAAGTGATGCTTAGCTAACCCTGGTGGAGGTAGTAATGTAATCGAAGGACCTTTTGTAATATTTTTCATCTAGGCCCAAAATGTTCTTAAATCAAACATCTACAAATGTGTGCATTTTGAAGTCATCTTGACTGGCAAATCTGCACTTTAAACAATTTAAGGATCTATCCACCCATCTACAGCTGTTTAAAATCAATTTTCATCACACTATTTCTCCTTCAATTTTCCCTCAGTGCCATCTCAGTGGAGCTGTACTACATCTTCGCCACCGTTTGGGGCCGAGAGCACTACACCCTCTATGGCATCCTGCTGTGTGTCTACGCCATCCTCCTCTCTGTGGGCGCCTGTATCTCTGTGGCCCTCACCTACTTCCTGCTGTCGGGCGAGGACTACCAATGGTGGTGGAGGAGCGTGCTCAGCACAGGCTCCACCGGTCTCTTCATCTTCGTCTACTCCGTCTTCTACTACCACAACCGGTCGTCTATGAGTGGCCTAGTTCAGAGCACAGAGTTCTTTGGCTACTCTCTGCTCACGGCACTTGTCTTCTCGCTGATGCTGGGCAGCGTTTCCTTTTGGGCCTCGCTGGCATTTATTAGATACATCTACCATAGCCTCAAGATGGACTAGACATGAAATGTGCTCACACACACGGCTCTGAATGAACATTTCCTCATAGCACACACAGACAATCTTCATTCTCCTCTCTTGCTCTCTGTTACACCCAGAAAAATACTTGCTTGGTTAATGGGAGCAGAAACAGGGGCATTTAGCCCTTGATTTGAACTATAGGAGATATTATGGGATGGAAGGACAAATAAAGGGAAAATCATCAGGAGGTGGTTGTGAAATTATTGACTAAAATTCATGAGGTGATGTACTTCATGGTACAAGTACTTGGCAGGACTTAATTTTACTGCATACACAACTCTTACTAGTTGTTTACCCTAACACACACACACACACATCAGTCTATTCAAACATGATAGAGTTTTGCACTGGTGCTGTTGAGCGTGACATCGCCCTCCGGTGGATAACATGAACGTTGCCTTGTAGATTTAAGAGCGGCTGCGGTACGTTGGTGATGGGAGCAATATTGTCACTGTACGTTGTGGTCACCGTTGACAGATTTTTGGTTCTATTGTAAATATTGTCTTTTCAATAAAGTGCTTTGTAATACAATAATGCCAGCAAACAACCCTGGGCTGATTATTTAAACCCACGACTATTTAATGTGTCCTTTTATTTTGGTATAAGGGTTTTACAGATTCTACTTTTAGCCATTTGTAATGTAAATTCTACACTTGAAGTTCACAATTTGGACTTGTTTATGGCAAGATGTGTTTAGCATACCAAGTTCCATTTTTGGCCACAATCCTTTCTGCAATGTCACAGCAGATGTTAGCATTTAGCCACTAACGGCAAAGTCACACATCAATTGTTTATTCACCAGAAATTAAAGAATAGTATAACCATATTATCATTGTGCTCAGAGCAAAACAATCAGTGAAATGAAGACAAATGTTTCAAGTTGCTGAATTGAATGTATATTTATAGAACCAAAAAAAAAGTGTTGAAAATGTGTGCACATCTGTATCAGAACCTGCCCATACAGTTCAAAAAAATTATTAAAAAAAAAATCTAATATAGTATCCAAACTGGACCCATCTAGTAGCACCAAGCGCAAAGAACACACCAACATACATTAAATAGTTGCATATAAAAATAAAACTCAAAAACAGTAAAATACATTTGATCAGGAATCCGAACAAGGAATATGTACACCCAGCCTGTCAAAACCACCCCAGTCCTTTGCCAAATAGTCACGAAACTTGAAGAGCAGGATGCAAACACAGCTGTCAACATTCAGAGAAAGGCTAATGTACATGTGGGACTAAAGGCTGCTGTTTTGTACCATGAGTATTTCAAAAAGTTTCAGCTGTTGACAGACTCGTCTTTGGTTTCGAAGCTCGTATTGTGTCCGGTGTTGTTTGCCGTGGATGCGTTGAATGCATTGTGGTTGTATTCGTAATGGTTGATGCCCGGCGGCATGGACCAGCCGGTTGCTTGGGGCCTGGTTGGCATTGCTGTCTGGGAAGAGGCGGCGGACCAGGAGGGGTAGCCAGCGGACCCTGGGGTGCCACCCATAGCAGCCAGGTAGAAGGCCAGGTTCTGTGGGGTCGCCTTCATCATGTGCTGGTTGTAATGCTCCTTGAGCTGGGACTGGGCCTCTCCCCGATACTGAAAGATAAAACCATTATAGCATTATTGTACGCCAAAAACAGGCATATATTAATTTGCAGATCACATTAAACACATTTGAGTTTCTTTTTCTTCTGATTTAATACAAGTATTCCTATTCTTAAGTATAGTGTATGCATAAAAACAAGTGTTCTACGACAAATAATGGGAACTACTTACGGATGGGATGTGTGGGGGAATGTTGTTGTACATGGTTCCGTGAACTGGACCATCCTTGTTGAGGGTGTATTGCTCAGACACCCAGCTGGTGTCTTTCTGGTGCCTCTTCAGCTTCACCCTCCGGTTCTGAAACCAAGTCTTCACCTACAAAAGGAGACGAAGATGGTCCCAACTGATCAGACGGGTACATGCATTCAATTGTAATGCATCTGTGACCCAGCGAACTCTTGGACACCTCACCTGTTGGTAAGTCAGGCCGGTCATTTCTGCCAGGTTCTTCATTTCAGCCGGGGTGAGGTACCTCTGAACCCTGAAGCGCTGGACAAGAGTGTTCATCTGACTCTCTGAGAAGGCTGCCCGCACCTTTCCTTTAGGTTTGGTTACAGCAGGAGGGCTTGGCTTATTGGGGACAGCTATGGGCACTTGTAGAGGGGTGATGTCCTCAGCGCCATCGTTCCCTGTGACGGTGAAGGTCTCCGGCTCCTCCACAAGAGAGCTGGAAACGTCCTTGCTGGAAATGGGGCTCCTGTCGCGCTCCTCACTTTCAAGATCCCTCTTTACCCAAGTAGCAGGGTCTGTCTGGGGCAGACCTCCTTCCCTGCTGCTGCTACTCCTTGAACTCCACGAGTCTGGGCAAGAGGAGAAAAGAGATTTTTAGGTTAAGTTGAAGAGGTAATGTTTATTGTCATTTGTCAGTTAGCCGGACTATACAACAACTACAGAGCTGATTTTAGTGACTTTGAAGGATTTGGTATGGATCATATTGATAAAGGAGATTGACCCATGGTTTTTGCAAGATATAATGGAGAGGCAATGAGTTATGCTGTTGGAACTTCAATTCGGTTTGATTGGGCCATTGTAGTTAGTTTCGCACACAAACAGTGTTCCAACACACTTGGTCATTTTGATTGCTTTAAAATCATCTTTGAGGGATTTCTTTCGGTCTTCAAATACTGTGACATGGTAGATACATCATTTTGTATCAGACATAATCTTCTATTTTACTACTAAAGAACCAGTCTATGCTCAGTTTGCATTGGCGGAGAAATGCGTGCCTTTGCAGGACTCTAGCCTGGTAACATACCTGGTGAGGTGTGCGCCTCAGAGTCACTGGTGGAGTCGCTCCCGACTCGCCCGACTCCCTCCGCCCGCGCGTCGTCGTACGCAGCCCGATGCGGCCTGGCCAGGAGCAGGCGGCCCGCCTGGGCGTCCCCGAGGTGGACGACCCCGGGGCCCTGGTAATGTCGTTGCCCGCTGGCGGCTTGCTGCTCCGGGCTGCCCGGCGGGGACTCCTCCCGGGCTCTGGCGGTGGAGGTGGCGGTGTAGTAGGCCTGCGGAACCCCGGCGTTGTAGTTGCTCAGGTCGGTGACTCCGGAGTCGCTCCAGCAGCTCAGGGGATTCATGTGGTTCCCGTGGTTCCCGTGGTTCTGCTCGGGCCCGGGCTGGTACACGAGGCCGTAGGCATAGGCATGGTAAGACGGGTTGTACTTGTAGCCGATCTGCGTCTTCCAGTCGGTCATGTTCTTTATTTTATCCTCACGAATTGAATGTTTTTTTTAAAAAAAGATCGAGGATTGTTGCCAAAATTGGTCCAATTCAAGCGACACGAAGCAGCGGGACCTTCCGGGCAAACTCAGACCAATCAGACGTTGGAAGTGTCGCACTCACCTGCAGCGTGTTTATAGAGGGAAGTGTGGGCGTGCACAGGTAGGGAGGTGGGCGTCTGATTTCAACCAATCACAGGGCGGCTGTGAGGCCATTTGATTGGTCACCCAAGTTCATACGATGGTTTCCAATGCTGTTACATGTTTGTGGACCAAAAAAGGAAGAAAAGTTTTTTAAAAAGATACTAAAGTACCTTCTTATTTGTATCACTGAAGTGAGCTTAAACTATATATAAAGAAATACTGGATATATACTGTATCTTGAGGCCCAGTGTGGAAGAGAAATCGAGGATAGATAGTTAGAAATCTAATTCATATGGCATTGTTTTTAAGACATTTAGTTCGATAATTAAAACTAAAAACTAATTAAACTTTGAGATTGTGCATATTCCCACATTGGGCTGGATGATACGGCCAAAAGTGATGTTACAATAGAAACATTTCAACATCAATATATCAATTATCACGATAAATGTCACTGATATCTGCTCATGAGTGAAGTTTGTCGATTTAAAAACTTCTATATAAGCACAGAATGACAAATACCTGATAAACAACAACACATTTTACAAATCTGAGAAAGATCAATGATTTGTTTTACCTCTTCACTGTGTTTGCACAATTCAGCATTATATCAATATATATTCAACCTTTGTTGTATTGCCATTGATGAAAATTAGATCACAATAATTAGTGACAACCCTAAATCCCACATTCAATCCAATTGTCAGACAGCATTAACAGCACCTGACGAGGTATTTGAGGCTCTGATAGTTACTGCTGGTGTTATGGTGTTTGTTTTAGGAGCCGTGGGACACATCAAGTTCATTAGCGAACCCTTTTATGGTATTTAATCCATAAATTCCTGACAGTTATATGACTGTTCTCACAGTCTTTCCTTCACATCCACACACACACAAGGTTTCTGCTATAATTTCAGTCTGCATTGATCAATGCCGGCGGGTTTTGTGCCAAATGGCATATATTATACGAGAGCCACATTTTAAACATTGATCCAAGGAACTGGTGTCAGATGTATTAGTTTTGTCTCTACTACAGTACATACTTGTCATCAGTTTATACTGAATTTGATTTCATTTTTAATATCAAATTAAATTGTCAACATTAACTGTTTTGTCAGCGCACAGGCTCTAGTGTCCAACCCTTGATCATGAGTCTGTTATATCCCTTAATGACAAGATTAATTATGCTTAAATGAGATTCACTCTCTTAAACTAAGAGCATGAATAGTTTAAAAACCACTAAAAATTCTTAGCCTTATTGTAAATGATCCAAATGTATTCTAAGGCAGTGTGAGCAATACTGTACCCCTTAGTACAGTATTAAGGGGCTGTTTGAGGAAACATTTAGCCTCTAATTTAAAGCTTCAAAACACTATTTCATGTTTTCATTTCTGCAGTTATGTGCAAAGACAGTAGCTTCAAATCCCAGCAGGCCTCCATCGGGTTCACTGGGTTGAACGTGTTGATGCAGAGATCTTTCCACCCACATTTGCAATCCTTTTCACAAAGATGAGTTAGATTAGCCTGCACGTTACCATCCACTCTGCTGTTCGTGTTCAACCCTGGGCGTATTGATGTGGTAATGTTTCAGTTAGTGGCGACATTATGTGGGAACACTGGCTCTAATGGGCCGATTAGCATTTCTACTGATCTATGGGTGTGTTTGTCTGATGTCTTATGAGCACAAACATACAGGGGGGTGGAGGTAGGGCTGAATGGAGGATGGGTATAGAAGTGAGAGAGCATTAGAGTTGGTATGTGCTGAGAAGACTTAATATTTACCTTTGGTGACTATGGGCATACTGGACTGTATTTTGCAGACGTATTTGTGCCAGAGAATTTGACAAGGTGCGCTTCACTGAAAAACCCCAGTTACAAGGTACTTTACATCAGTAAAAATAAAAAGCCAAAAATTAAAAGCAATTTGAAGATCACACTACACACATAAGAACATGTTGCAATAGCTAAACAATAGTGTAAGTTTAATTGCATTATATTTGTATGGATTATTTGTATATCTGTGATGTTACTGTACCGTCATAGCAAGAACCATAGAACATAAACACACAATGTTTACCCCCTTGTATAGTAAATAGTAAAAATCTAATAAGCAGAATTTCGGAGTACATCTGAAAATCAATGCTGAATCTTGCATTTCTCAGAAAACGGATTAGTCTTCTTTGGCATTCCTTTCTTCTACGGGCTGAGAGCAGATCACTCAGTTGAGATGTGTTTTGTGAAGTGTGAGGCTATCAGTCTCTCGTTTGTTGTCTTGTTGCTTGCAAATGACCTTTCAAAAGGCTGCCCTCTCAAAACAGACCATGGAGTCCCACCCTTCCCCAGTTAACCGTGACCTGCTACAATGCCTTTCTTCACTGTATGACAGGCATGAGTTATGTTGATTTAAATCAGAGGTTGTTTTAATCAGGTGGTAAATAGCAGTACCACAATGGAAAGATACAAGAAGATCAGGTTTGTTTCCACTGTCATGGATCTGCTATTTCAATTACGCTTCAGTATTATGGTGCATTATATTACATGTGCATTTCTAAAACTTGTCCTTCCTTATACAGTTCAGAATCCTTTTGTTCACATTCTGTTATGTTGCAACCTTATGCTTAGATTGTTTGATTAAATAACCCCTTATCAATTTACAGTCAATATCCAATAATGAAAATAGCTAAAAAAGGATTTTAGAAATCTCAGGAAAAACTGAGATATCACATTACACTCCTAAGTAGTAACTAAATCTTAATCACCTGTTGCAGTCTGGTATATACACAGACGTTTTATATATCAATACCAACTGATTTACTTGATATCAGCCTACTTCTGAAATGTGAGCACATCAGATTGGACCATTAAATATTGTGACTGATAGATAGATAGATAGATAGATAGATAGATAGACAGACAGACAGACAGACAGACAGACAGACAGACAGACAGACAGACAGATAGATAGATAGATAGATAGATAGATAGATAGATAGATATAATTAAACATTATTATATGTAATTAAAGAACAGGCATATAATTTAGAGATCACATTGAACACATTTTGAGTATCACTTTCTTCAACACATTCTTTGCTTTTTCTAATTTGAATTTAGGGGATGCTTTTTTATTTGTATGTTCTAGATCTCATTTAGTTTCTGAACGAGTTGTGCTGTGACCTCCTGTCCAGCTGAGGGCGCTGTTTGTTGCCACCCGGCTGAAGACCCGCAGGTCCCTTTAACTTACCCCACGAGTGACTCGTGTCAGCCTCTGTCCCTCGTGTCGGCTCTAACCGAGCAGCTCGTGTCTGTCAGCTTCTCCTCATCGGCTCCTCTGCTCCACATCACATCTGACTCTTCAAGAAGTTTACAAAGTGAAGGTTAACTCGGCTGATCGCGGTCGAAACCGAGCCACACAGAGGCCGTGTTTACCTGTGGGGCGGACACCAGCGAGTCAGCCAACACAGTGACAGTTAGTCCGGGTTCATCAGAACCAGCAGGTGAAGGGAGGTGAAACATCTGGAGCGAACAAGATGACACAAGAACTGGAGCAGATTCTGTTGCAGCTGACACAGCCTGACAATGCCGTCATTCACCAGGTGACGCCACACGCAACTTTGTTCAAGTTAACGTCAGTGTAAGAAGTTAGCTAGCTAACTAACCCAGCTAAGTTAATACCTACAAACTGTAAAAAACTCTGCTCATCGTGTTTCGCAGCAGTGTGTTCTGTGTTTAGCTGTTTGCTGTCAGTGCAGTAACTCTTCATAAAGATGGAGAGTTAAGGCTGTGCCATGTGTTGCTGCAGCTATGTGACTGTGGCAGCCAGCCAGACTTGGTGAGATCACTCTTTCTTTTGTCCACTGTCAGGCCACAGCCCAGCTGAAGCAGGCTTTCAAAGATCCAGCCATTGTCCCAGCCCTGTGTGCTGTCATGACCGGCTCCCAGAACCCCGAGGTACTTAACGTGTTTGGAGTGAGAAGTGAAAATCTAAGCATCATCTCCAGAATGACAGATGAGTGACAGGTGTCAGCTCCCTGTCTCTGTCTAACTATGTACATAAACCAGCTCAAATCGCTTTGTTTCACTTCTTAGGTCCGTCAGTCAGCTGCAGTGATGCTGAGGCTGCGGGTGAAGAAACACTGGAGCAAGATCAGCCCGGACGACAGAGAGAGGTGCGGTCACAACCTTTTCAATGAAGACTTTAACACCGTTTGTTGAGTTGAAATGAAGTTGAACATAACTTGTGATTGGTGATGTTTGCTTTGCTCTGACAGCCTCAAGCTGGTGGTGCTGCAGGCCTTTGTGCAGGAAACAGAGTAAGTTATTCAGTCTTTTCCCTCATAGTTTATTATATCTGAATAATCATGATGTACATGCACTTTAAACACTCTGCACTATTATGTGTATTGTCTAGTGTCATTGTTTAGTCTATGTTAAGATGAGCTTTTCCGAAAAATACTTTTTTAACTCGGTTGTATGGTTATTAATTAATACATTATTTTGATTCAGAATTTCCCTGGTTTAATGTGTTTAAAGTGACATTGTCTAGACACACAGATGATACAGTTGTTACCTAAAACTTGAATAAAACTTGAATAAAGATACTCATGTCTGTGTATCTTTATTTCGCAGACACACGGTGCAGCACTCGCTTTCCCAGCTCTGTGCAGTGATGGTCAAACATGAGACACCAGACCGCTGGCCCGCTCTGCTGCAGTTCCTCAATCAGTCCACCAAGAGCAGCAACCTTCACGAGAGACAGGTACAGGGAGTCGAGCCTATTTGTGGTCGCTGTTAGTGTCCTTGCACGTGGCGTTGTGTCGGCCGTCTCGTACCTCCCGACTATTTTTGATTCGGCGCTCAGGTCGTCTAGCGTAACATTGATTGAGTCTGTGAACAGGTCCTGGAGAAAACAAGCTGGTGCCAAAACTGTTCTGTTTGTGTGTCCTCTTCGCCTTTTTCTGGCAGTGTGGTTGCATTTTGAAGACTGAAAACACTGAATCACTGTGCATCAAGTACAAGTATGAAAGGCAGAGGTGACGTGTTGATGGCACAGTTGGCGCAGAATGACCAAACCATCAAGCAAAACTGCAGCTTCAGATTCAGTGTGAAATATTTATAAGAAATCAGACTGGTGTTGTATTTGTCAATAAAATCCAATCTCCTGTGTCCTGACAGGTTGGCCTCCTGCTGCTGAACAAGGTGATGGATTCCAACCCTGAGCCTTTCAAGCCTCACTACTGCCAGCTGCTGCAGCTGTTCAGTGCCGTGCTTCAGGACCCAAGCAACCCGACGGCCCTGTACTACTGCATCCTCACCCTCACAGCCATAACTGCATACACCGGCTCAGAGGAGATGGTGAGGCAGCCTCATTGTTTTCCACTCGATATCTTGCCAGTACAGTTTCATATATAATCTATAATTAACCAACCATAATCAAAAGCTTAAACTGTATCTGACTTAAGGTCATTTAGAAGACGCGTTTCAATGTCTGAAGTGACATTTTTCTGCCCCGCAGCACCTGATGCGTTCGATCATCCCAAGTCTGATTGCGGCTCTGAAAGTCCTCATCAAGGCAGATCAGGTAAATTGTGATATGTTAAAGACATTAGATCACTGTTGCTGAAAGATTATGGATAAATCAGACCTGTTCTTTCATTGTGTTTCTCTTTGTCTGACAGGACCAAGCCAGCGAGGCCATGGAGGTGTTCAATGAGCTCATGGAGAGCGAGGTGTCCGTCATCGTCCCTCACGTTGCCGACATGGTCCGCTTCTGGTTGGAGGTAGGAGCTAATTGCCTGTATTGTATCTGTCCTCTGCAATTTTGGATTCTCAACTTGTCCCTGTAGCTGACATGTAATGTTAGTAATCTGAATTTCACTGTGTGTGTGTTTGTGTCAGGTGGGCAGTGACACCACACTGAATAACTCTTTGCGGGTGAAAGGTCTGTCCTGCGTCACCTTCCTCATCAAGTTGAAGAGCAAGGTAAAGTCGCTCCTTAGCCACTAGAAATAAATGATGAATAAATATCTTGGGATGAAAAAGAGGTGCCATACTTGCTGACACCTGCTGCTCAGTACAAACACCATAATTCACATCAATCCCCTTGTCCTCTACTTCACAGACTGTGCTGAAGCAGAAACTGCTGAACCCCATCCTGCAGGCCATCTTCCCCATACTTGTTGCAGCCCCACCACCCGGGGAGCAGGACCCAGAGGACGACGAGAACGACACTGGAGACACAGACAATGACAATCCCAAACATTGCGCTGCACAGGTGGGGGGACGTTTATTAGTGGGTATGATTTACAAAATCCATGTGTGTACTTTCAAATAAGGTTTGAACTTGTTCATTTGTTTCTGAACATCCAGATCATTGACACAATGGCGCTCCACATGCCTCCAGAGAAACTGTTCCAACAACTGGTAAGTCAACTCCCGCGCTGCTTCATGATGTCATCAAACTAGGTCTTTTATTATTGTATTGATTGAGAGACTCTTAGCGGCTAAAGTTAGATCTTGAACGTTGAAGTTCCTTTTGTTGTTTGATGCAGATTTAGGCAAAGGGTTAGTAAAGAGAACACAGTCACCTACCTGCTTCATTACAATGCCCTGTGTTGTATCTTGTGTTTCAGATGCCCTTCACTCAGTCCTGTCTCGCCAGTGATAACCCCTATCAGAAGAAGGGGGGTCTCTTGTGTCTTGCAGTACTGGCTGAAGGATGTGCTGACCACATACGCACCAAGTATGTTTATCTGACATCAAAAAATCATTTATTTTTCTTTGAGGATCCGTATTGTCTCTTGGCAAATGATAATAGTTAATATATGTTATCAGTCACTTAGATTTGAGTACATTAACCCCTCTGTGTGTGTGTACCTGTGTTAGGATGTTGTCACCAATGCTGCAGGCCGTGTGTCAGAGTCTCTCTGACAGTAATCAAGTGGTGCGCTGTGCCGGCCTTTTTGCCCTGGGACAGTTCTCTGAACACTTACAGGTGAGTCAGAACAAACATCCTCATTCAATAGTACATATCCTGCATTCTATACCTGCATCTGATTACAAAGTATTACACTTTGATATAGTTGTGTAATTGCCCCCATTTGCAAATACAAATTGGCAAAATTAAGTTACCTCTCCTTTTTTTTCTCAAACTGTACGATGCAAAAATAACACACCACTTAAGATACCCGAGATAAAATGCTAAAAATTAAACCAATAATGTTTAATAAATAACTTTCGGCAAATAGTTAATCTTCTTATCACATGAGTGTTGACAGAAATTTTGACCAAACTTGTGTGTGCTCAAACATTTTCTTTATATTTCTTATCCCATGTGAAGGTCAACACTTGTATGTGAAACAGTTAAATGCTTAGGTTATGTAATTGAGATTGTGTATGTCGGAAGTTGCACTACAATATTGGATCTGCTTACATATTATAATAATACTAATGTAGGGGCACCCCTGCAAATCTAGTAATTATCTCGTTATTAGAGTTGAATACTATGAATTTCTCTGTTTTCTGTTCTTAAATTTTTTTCCACTCTTCCTCTTTTCAGCCTGAAGTGAGTAAGTTCTGCTCGGAGTTGATGCCTTTGCTGTTGGGATACCTCTCCTCCTTGAACCACGCCAAGGTCGGCCACGTCACCAAGGCCTTTTACGCCCTCGAGAACTTCATGGAGAACTTAGGTAAGCTAAAGGAAGGTTTATAAGACTGATCCAGAAGAACCTGCACAACTTGTCCAGTAAAAGAAAACTTAAAGCTAATCAGAAAACTACACAACTACCTGTTCTTTAATTGTTCTCTCTAAATAGGGTCAGATATTGAACCGTACCTGCCCACTCTGATGGAGACCATGTTGTCCGCCCTCAACAACACTGAAAACCTCAAGATAAGGGAGCTCGCTGTGTCTGCCATCGGCGCCATAGGTAAGAGGTCACAGATTCACAAGAAAATCATCATGCATGTTTTATTTCTGGCTTACTGTATAAACTAAAGTTTAAGATTAACAACATCTCACTTTGACAGTGTTCAGTTTTCTCCCTAATTCAAGCACACACAAAAAAAAAGATTGTCATAGTTAACATGGCAGCATCACTTTGTAAGCGTATGGGTTCGTTTTACTAAAGTATTTGTTATGTGTGGGGTTGAGAGAGACAGGCAGGTTTACATTTTGGCCAAACAATATTCCAGGTCAACTCTGGTTAAAAGGCTGATAATGAAACTGTCAAGTAAAAATGTCAAACTCAAGACAAAAATATGAATCACTTTCTTCACAGCCAATGCCGCCAAAGAGCTGCTGGTTCCGTACTTCCCTCCTGTAATTGAAAACCTTAAGGGCTTCCTGACCACCACCACGGAAGAAATGAGGTCTCTACAAACTCAGTCGCTGGGTAGGTGCTGCATCTGCCTCAACAACACCCTCAGTGCATGTAGCCTGGATGACTGGATGCTGACTGTGTTTTGTTGTTGCTCTCAGACACTCTGTCTGTGTTGGCTCGTACCATTGGCAAAGATGTCTTCAGTCCTCTTGCGGCAGAGTGTATTCAGCTGGGCCTCAACCTCACGGACACCATCGATGACCCTGATCTGAGACGCTGCACGTATGTAGCTAGAGTTTTTTTTTGTGCCAAAAGCACCAAAACTGTTTTGGTGCTTTTTCTCGTATTTAGAAATAATGGTATATGCTTCTCTATCCCTCTTTTAGGTACAGTCTATATTCTGCTGTATCCACAGTCAGCCCTGAATGCCTGACTCCTCACCTCACTGCCATTACCACAGTCATGCTGCTCGCCCTCAAGTCTAATGAAGGCATCACGGTAAAAAATATATATTGTCATTGCGGCTCCTCAATGATATGAGTATAATGCAGCGCTTGACTTTTCTCCATCATGTCTCCTCAGGCTCACCTTGAGGAGGACAAGACGTTCGTACTCCTGGATGATGAAGACAATGATGACGACAAAGAAGATGAAGAAAAAGATGTAGCTGATTTCACAGAAGATGAGACCGAGGCGGATATCAACGATATTGCAGGGTAAAAGTCTCACACACGTACACACGTGCACTCATACGTATACAGAGTGAAGGTTTTTACACATTCACACAATTTTAGATTTTCAGGCTTCGTGTTGCAACATATTCGGTTTAAAATTAAAATATAGTCCCAAGCACATAGATATGAATTAAGGGATATATATCTCCACCCCGACTTCTTCTGCTGTCTCTCCATCTGACACCACGTTTCTCCATCTCTCAGGTTCAGTGTTGAGAATGCTTACATCGATGAGAAGGAGGACGCCTGTGACGCACTGGGAGAGATCGCCTTCAACACAGGGTGAGATCTTTAACACAGTTTTACACATTTTAACATTAACAGGATTCTGGCTCAGCCTTTATATTATATTTACTGCTACTCTCACACATTTTATTGTAATATTATTCATGTAGGCAAATTAAAGGTCATAACTGCAGCGATGATTCATAGTTTGAATTAAATTGTCTAATTTAGTCATATCTTCCTCAAAAGCATGTATATTTATATCGGTAAGTAGTTCTGAACTTGTTGTGCTTCCCTCTGACAGAGCTGCCTTTCAAGCTTTCCTGGAGTCGAGCTTCCAGCAGGTTTACGAGATGAGAGATGTAAGTCACTGCGTCTGGTTGTTTGGTCCAACCTTCCCTCTTTGTCTAATGGTCTGTGCTGGGCACTTTGTGGTCGGTATTCGTGTTTACATCGTGTCTGTGTCTGGGTATAAATGGAGGTGTCCGTATTCAGACTTTCAAGTGCTGATCTTGCAACATGTTCTCAGTTATTATGCAAACACTGACCTTTAAAAGATATATAATATGGCTTCTCTAAATTACTAATCTGTTATTCTGTTATTTATTTATAGATTCTGGTTAATTGTGAAATTTACAAAATACAAAAGATTTTTATATGGGTGTTGGAATGTAAGGAGTTCAGTTAAATCCAGTGAGAACCTGGTGGGAACGCTGACATGTCTGACCCTGTTAATATAGCATCAATTGACCAACTGAAACCAAACTTACCGAAAAATAACTTGATAATACATGTGTAATGAGAATCACCTAAAATATTAAATAGCATCTTTGAGAAAAAATATTTAACTCATACTTTTTAGTTTAGTCAATAAGCTAACATGTAGGAGGCAGGATTTCTAACCTATACTGCAGCCGGCCACTAGAGGACAATCAAGAAACTTTGGCTTCACTTTGGGGGGGGCTGTCTTGTCCTTTTTATATATCTATATATATATACACAGTCAAGCAACACTTTTCACGTTGCTGTAACTTGATGCTTTTCTATGCTCCCTCACTTCTCTACCTCCCTAGTTTCCCCATGAGGACGTCCGCAGGGCAGCATTTGGAGCCATGGGCCAGTTCTGTCGAGCTCAGCACAAAGCGTGGAAGGAGAGTCCCACTGAGGCCAACCACCAGGGTAAAGCTCTACTCTCAGGAACTCTAAACTGCTGATATTATTATTATTATTATTATTAGGAAACGCAGAAATGTGCAGAGCTGCTTTCTGCTGCAAACATTAACGTGTAGGTCAGCTAACTTACAGATTTCCTTATTTTCTAAGACCGTCCAACAGGTATGAATGTGTTCGCCTCAGCTTATTTTAACTGTATTTCATTGCTTAGCCCTTCTGAAGTTGCTGGACATGGTGCTGCCTTGCCTTCTGGAAACGGTTCGGACAGAGCAGGAGCGCCAGGTTGTGATGGGGGTCCTGGAAACCATGAACAACGTTATGAAGTCCTGCAAGGAGGAGGTTTTCAGAAATCCGTCACGCCTAAAGGAGATCAGTGACATCATCCGCGATGTGCTGAAGAAGAAGGTGAGAGACTAAAGGGGATCAGGAGATGACGTCATCTGCCAAAGCTAGTTCTGCTAATAACCCTCTGCTGCTGTTCTTTCTTTTCTGCCTGTCTGTTCAGATGGTTTGTCAGGATGGGGGTGCTGATGAAGCTGATGATGAGGAGCAACAGGTCAAACACCACTTCACTGCTTATGAATATTTCAGTCCATATTTACACGTCATACACAAGTGATTGTTGTCATGTTATAGTAGATAAGTAGTATTTTTATATAAGGTAGTGTCAGAATTATATTCACATCAATCTACATAATAACGCACAAAATGTCGTGAGAATTTTTGAACTGAAAATCAAGAATTTTTAAGTATTCAAATTCTACATTTTGTAGAAGAACCTTTGGCAACATTTACAGAAGTGTCAGGGACCTTTTCAATGTCATCCGTCTCTCTGGGCGCGTGTTGTTTCATGCCCAAATCCCTGCCATAACAACTCTGCGTGCTCTTTGTTGCAGGCGGAGTATGACGCCATGCTACAGGAGTTTGCCGGGGAGGGGATTCCCCTAGTGGCCGCTTCTGTCCCTGCAGACAGCTTCGCCCCATACCTCAATGACCTGCTGCCTCTGATCATGAGCAAAGCTGTGAGTCTGGACGCCCAGACGACTTTTAGAATCAGCATACTCTAACACAGTTTTTTCCAGAACTATCCCAGTCCTCTGTATTACTGTCATGTTAATCTTGACAACTGAGCTGCTCATCACATCATCATCATCATCATGTACATGCTCATATCTAAGAGACTGAGCTCATAATTGTTAAATTGCTTAAATACAAAAACTGTCATTTGGCTGCTTGACAAAGTGTTTGCTTTAACAGAAACATGAGGGCTGGGTGTCGGCGGCAGAGCAGCCTGCACAGCTCATCACTCATGAAGTCTTCTTTCAAAATTACTTGGCCCTGCAGTCATAAATAAATAAATCTCAGCTGTAGCCAGGACGGCTTTTTATCATACTGCCTGTTTTGGTCAGTAGCAGACTGATTCTGTTCTTGTTCAACAGAAATCCTCGTGCACGGTGGCAGAACGCTCCTTCTCTTTGGGCACTATTGGAGAAATCCTGGAGTCCCTTGCGGGCGTATCTGGGGGTAGGGGAGTGGCGGGCCGGCTGTCCAACCGTCTGCTGCCTGTGCTGGTAGCTGGAGTGAGGGACAGTGACGCAGAGGTTCGCAACAACAGCGTGTTTGGACTGGGATGTCTGGCCCAGGCAGCTGGACCCATCGTTGTAACGTATCCTTTTCACCCGTTGGCCCCTTCTATTTGGAGTTAGTTGTGTAATAATCATTTTCAAAGGGGTTTCCTTAGCAAAGTGTGTACCAGAGATTTTCCGATGATGCTGTCGGTGTTTTCCAACATGCTGACCAAAGAGTCCGACCTCAGGGTGATCGACAACCTGTGTGCTGCCCTCTGCAGGATGATCATGAGTAATATAGAAGCGGTTCCTCTGGAGCAGGTACAGATACAATTTACACCTCTCATTCAAGATGTTTCTATCTCTACTGTTGACAACATTTTTTTCACAAGCAGAACATTCAGCTAACGACAGAAGTGTGTTTGTTGTTGAGTGAAATCAGCTGTTGTGCTGTGTGACAGGTGGTACCAGCTCTGGTGGGTCGTCTTCCCCTCAAAGAGGACCTGGAGGAGAACAAGACGGTGTTCAGCTGCCTGGCCATGCTCTACACACACAGTCCTGATCTGGTACGGTACACAGCTCATTAACACTCACTATTAACATCCCCAGTGCAGAGACAGTGTGTGTGTGTGTTGAGATTGTGACTACTGGGAAGCTTGACATAAGAAAATATACTGTCTCTGTATGCATGTGGTCTTGAAGACTTTCCCAGAAAAATTAGGAAGTTGCAGAGATAAATAAATAGACACTGAAGGAAAAATGTGCAATATATCTACAAGCAGATACTTGGAAACACCAAATGCTTGGATTCCACTCAGAAACCTAGTGTGATGTGTGCACTTGGATAAAGTGATGAATATGCCTGTAAAACATTTGTGTCAGGAGGAGTAACCATGTGGATTTTTCAGTCTGGTAGTAAAATGGTGTCTTTTGATATTACGTGTTTCTTGAATTGTTTATTATTTTCTGTATTTCCATGGCAACAAGTTTGACTTGGTCAAATTGAGTCTTCTCACCTCAGAGCCTTTTACCAATAAGCAACAGAAAGATATCACACAGCTTTCTGTTTACAGGGAGTATACTCAACCCCTGGGTGGGTGTTAGGAGGATATGTCACATCTCCTGATGACACTTGTTTTGATTTATTTTTTTTTCCTTTTCAGGTTGTGAAGTTAATGAAGCCCATAGTTGCTGCATCCAGTGATGTGTTGGGCAACAAGGACGTTAATGAAGGTGAATATTGTTGCTTAAAATTTTGAATCAGGCTGCAAGATGTCAAGCACGGAAACTGAACAGACTGCAAAGAGAGTAAATCTAGTTTATTTTAATGTTTACTCTAACTGAAATCCACAGTCAACAATCTGCAGCGTTCTGTCTGTATCATCGCTGTTTTTCGAGCTGCTTTCACACCAGACATTTCCCTGGAATTTTCCAGAGGCGTTGTATGTAAGGATGTAAATGTGAGTCAGTACCTCTGGACGTTTTCCAAAACTATACTAGCACCCTCTTAAATTACATGTCAGGGTGAGCACATGTGAGAATACAGCAGGAAAATGTCTGGAAAATTCACAACAAGCAAGCAGGCGTGTTGATGTTTCTCACACGACTAGAAGAATCCAAAAATGGAATTGGAATGAAAAACAGGAGTCGTACACGTAGAAGACACAGACAAAGAGATCAACTTGGAAAGACAGGGCCGTTCGAGAGCTTTTGGCGATAAGAGCCGACATAGAATTTCTCAAAGAAGCTGTAGGGACGGCAAGAGACTCTCATTTACGACCAAATTACAAACATATTTGAGACTGAGGTATCGTACAAAAAAAGGCCTATGTAATGGCAAACTCAAAGGAACTTAAAAAGCAATGCCACCAGGTCATGGACATGATGGCCAGTGTGGCAAGGACAACAAAATGTGGTTTTACTCTAAATTGTACTTCATGTTCTGCCTCCAGACCCAGTTTTCCTGACTTTTTTATTTTTAGTTCCCGTCTGAAAACAAGCTTGTGTCTCTCGTCCACAGAAACCCAGAACAACGTGGCCTTGCTGATGAGGGAATTTGCGCAGCGCCACTCGGCAGACTTCCAGTTAGCTGTGATCCCTCTCGCTGGGGAGCAACAGGCCAAACTCAGCGCTGCCATCTCTGCAGCGTAGCCGACAGGGAGGCCAGCCAAAAGAAAACATTTTTATACTGGAGGTGGAAAATGGGACTGTAATTGCATATGTTCCCCAAAGCTGATCTAAGTACAGCACTTCAGATATCTACAGTAACTACTATTACCTTCAGCAGTTCTCCCCTGGAGTATGAACCATTTATTTATTTACTTATTTGCATGCCCCTTTTTGAACTTTGGTTATTTTAAGACTCCCTCTTTACCATCCTTTGGTTACATTTGTATTTAGTTTTCTTGTCATTCCTGCAAAGCACTACTCAGAACTGCTACTGTTGCCTTGTTGCTGCTGTTCACACAGATCTCTGGCTTTGCTCCAAATGTGAAGCAATAAATTTGAGCTCCTGTTAAATATAATATTTCATTCCCAGCTACAATCTGTAGTCAGCGGCTGCATGGGTTCTCCACTTGTTCTGCTTTACTCTTACGAAAGGGATTCATCTAATGGCTCAACGTCTCAGATGTGTGCTCCTGTGAAAGCTCTGAAAGCACTCACAGCTCTTCAACTAAACACATTTGAACTCAGATAACACTTGTTGTAATTATTGAACTGCTTTCTATACCTTTAGTAAACTATTAAAGGTGAGCAACTCAACCTGTGAGCATGTTGTGCAGCAGAAGTTTTCAGGTGGTCGGACTGCACCCCCGTCTCTCAAGAATGCCTTTACGGGAAATTTCTCACACACGCTCACTGGGACTCAAACATGAACTGATGTAGGATTGGTGGTCAAAGGTCAAGGTCACTGTAACGTCAACAAAACATGTTTTCGGCCATTATTCAAGAATCCACACAGATGTTTTAAGAGGATAACATGACGAAGGGATGATGTGTTGCATCCCAAAGGTCAAAGGTGAACTTCACTGTGACCTCATGATGTTCTCTAGAAACCTGTTATTGAAGGTGTCATTCAACACAGTAACTGGAGAGAATGTAACAACATTTCAGGTCAGAGTTTGTGGTTTGGGATAAGATGTGAATTTAATTGGATTAAGGTTAGGCATTAATTGGTCATGGTTAAGGTGATTTATAAGATTTCAGTCAGTCTCAATAAGGATGGCTGCACAAATCTGTGTGTGTGGCATCCACATTTGAAGTCTCATCCTCTGTTATGGTTCCATCAGAATCAGTTTTATTTGCCAAACACGTGAACACGTCACAACACATATATCCTGAGCTGGACAGACTTGATTGACCAGTGGATCCATGCAAGTGCGAGGTGATGATTCTACTTTACACACAAAACTATACAAACGTGTCATGTCACACATGAGACAGGTGCAACAGATTATTTTTCTTTTTACAAATGCAGCAATTTAGCAAAACATTAGACACAATCTTTCAATTCGGGCAGATTTAAAACTTAGACATTCAACTTGGTGTAGAACGAGAAACTGACGGCACTTTGGATCCTTTAAACAAATGCAAACTCTGCAATGGATTAGTTAAACAACTATGTTGCCCTCTTTCTAAAGATAAAGCAAATGTGCAGCTCTGTGATTTACATCAAAACACTTCAGATCTGAGATGTTGGTGCTTCTCTTCAGATATCCCGCTGTCCGTCTGCCTCAGTCGAGTCCGGCTGCTCGTTTTCCACGTCCAGTGCCATCGTCATCTGCACGGCCGTCGCTCCACTCTCCCCTGACACAGACACAGAGACAGAGAGGTGTTTGTGAGCCCACTGATATGCTCAAGAGGAAATAACAGCACCATTGATGTTTGTTTCACCACACAACGACCTGTCTAATCTGTACAGAGTAGAAACATGCAAATAAATAACCTCCGCCAAGGCCCAACAGTCCTTTAAAATAAAAAACAAGCTGCACCAAATATCACACACTCTAAGATATCAGTGTGTCTGTCTAATTTATCCATGAATCATTCTCTGGGAAAACAGTGAAGATGAAAACCAACTCACTTTTGGTTGCACAAAAACAATTATTTCCTATGTTTTATGAAGCCACACTAACAGCAACTGATGCGCAACCCAGCTGGCAAACTAAGAGTAAAAGCACTTCCAGTTAGTAAATCAGTGAAAGCTCTCTGCGGACCTGTGTATCTCTGTTTCCAGGGCATGATGTTCATTCCGGTGCGACAGAAGGAGCGGTCAGTGTGGGCCTCAGTGCTGTACAACACCTCCTGGAGCTCTTTCTCTCCGGGCTTCTGGGCTTTCACTCGCACCTACGAGAAGAAACCAAATGGGCTTTTTTGTGGTCGTTTACTTTGCTACTTAACAGAATTTTAGGATTCCACTCATCTTTAAGTCGTACCTCCAGGATGGTGATCTCCTTCTCCTTCAGCTTCCCTGCTTTGTTCTTCACCTGCGTCTTCTTGGTGTCGACCCACACCGTCCTCTCCTTCACCTCTGACCTACACACACGCACACACACATTTATATATTTAAATCTACCTGAAACATCTGTTTGTTGAAGGTTGCTCACAGCACACTCACTCCTCGATGCCCAGGTCGGCCAGTGTTGTGTCCAGGAAGGGGAAGGGTTGGTGTGCGGGGTCCAGTTCCACCTGCACGGGCAGCGTCACTGACATGGGGATGTCCCACAACAGCTCAACGCGCACCAGCTTTCCGTGTGACTCCTTGTCCGCTGGGCTGTCCCGGCTTCCGGTGGCCTCTCCCTCCTCCTCCAAGCTCTTGGTCTCATCTGCCGCCAGCTTGATGTTTGGATCACTCTCTCAAAAAAAACAAAAGACAAGATGTATCCCTTTGCCTCTTCTCTCGTCTGATCTTTACCTCTGTGCCTACTGCAACTTTTCTCTCAGTAAACACCGTCCTGGTCTGTTCTGCTCTCAGGGCCGATGATTCAAAGCTCGATGCTTGTGGAGAGAATGATACACACAGACTCATGCTCTGCCCTCCTGGCTGATATAAGCAGCTGGTGAGGATGTGTGTTATGTGTCACTCAGATGTGAGTTTCATTAGACTGTCAGGAGGCTGATGGACAGATGGTAGAGTTTGTACTGTGAGGTGTGTGTGTGTTATCGGTGGGAGTGTATTTGTTTCTGCTGTAAATTGAGGTGACGTGCTCTGATGTTTTTCTACAACTGAATATTTATGACTGATAAACAGATAAATTAGCCCACACAACGTATGAGAAAGCGTCAAGAGGTCAGTTGAGGATGAGCCTGGACGACACATTTACGACTGTGTAATGAGATCATCTAACAAATCTCCACCTCTGCTCATCACTGTCTTTCCTCCTGACAGTCTAGGTGAACAGGAGGTTGATTTATGAGCCCGTCACAGCGTCACACCACATTTTTAGTTCTTGATGAAACTAACAAAGACCTCAGCACACGGGACATGTGTAGGACATGTGTGTTGTCTGCACTGCAGGGGTCTTAAACTACCACCCTGGACGTCACATTCCATAGTTAACCATAATAAACACATTCACAGACATCAGCCTGACGTCAGCAGGGGGGGGGTGATGTAAACAGTCTGTTAGTGTTTGAAGCTGAAATAAATGAGGGACACAATAGTGGACAAAACAGTCAACCTCTATGAGATGCTTTTGTTTTATAGCAGAACATTACGTGTCAGTGAGAATGACGTTTCCTGACATACTGGCATAACCTGAATGCATCACAAGTCGTAGCAACACATTGACTGTGTGTTGATATAAATCAGGATTAGTGTCCCTATGGCTGCAGCTAAAACCTCAGCTCAGGCCTCTCGGTCACAATGAGGTGCCACAGTGGTCCAACGTACACACACACACTCTCACAGTGACATCAGCCGGCACGTTATTGTTAAGTTATGGAGGCATGAGGCAAGGCAGGAATTTTCTGATGGGGAGCGACATCATGGTCCTGATGAGAGACGACGGAGCTGATGCTCTCAAACCACAATTTCTTTGATGCTGGAGATTTAACTCTGCTTTTTAGCTCAGAAGAAGAACTACATTTTAAGCCTCATCTTCGGTGCCAATATTCTGGTATTCATCATGGATCAAGATTACTAAACACACTTGAGCTCACTGAGGATTATCACCGTGTTTGACTCAACTAACATCACAAACCGAAGTTTTATTCAAATTAACCCTCTGAGTATGTGTAGAGCTTGAGAAAAGTCAAAGATCATATGTTCCACTGAGAATGAAAACCTTTAATAGAAATGCAACTTAAAATAATTAAAAGGCTAAAAATTCACACAGCAGATACAAATTGTGAGGTAAGAAACCACAAAATAGAACCTACAACTTCATTAAGACTTTAAAAACGTCAACAATAACATGTAAAGATCTGGAAACACCATTAAAATGTGTAAAATGTTGAAATTCATAACATGAACAAATCCAAACCATAGAAAAATTGGTTAAAAACCTTTAAAAATGTAAAAATAACACTGGAAAGAAGCTAATTAATATGCCTCAATGTTAAAATTCATATAAAACATTGGATTAAAAAAGAACAAACGCAAGTAAACGTATCAGTGTTAGAACTGATGATCTCATTTGTCACTGTGTCATGTGTAAGAATAAAAATTGACAGGATTCAACAAAACGAGCATAGGAACTAATTCTGTCTACGTGAGGCCTCAGTGTGGATTACTGCAGAGGTCAGAGTCTCAGGCAGAGCTGATGGTCATGTTGCTGTAGGGTTCAGTCTGTAGGACGGTCACGTGTCTGGCAGAGAGCAGCTCTGAGGAGGAGAAGCATCAATGTGAAGCTTCAGATTAAATCAGTGTCATCTGTATTTTCATAGGATGCAAAGACAGTCAAGTACACCTTCAACTGACAAAAACTTCTCTGATGTGCAAATTAACAGCTCCATTGCTTCTCCAGTCAACATCTTGTTTTATCTTGAAAAAATATTAGTAGCTGATTGTCGATTTCCTCACCAAGCAGTTTGTAGAGCGTGTGAGCTGCAGTGGTGCGGTCAGCCTCAGGGGGCAGCAGAGAGTCAAAGGTGACCTCAGTAAACCTCTGCAGGACGGAGGAGATCCAGCTGAGAGAGAGGAGCAATGTGAGAAGTGCATGGTATGATTCAAACTATTAGTATTGTTATAAATAAAGATTCCGTTATTGAGTGTTGAAGCGCTCACACTGTGTTTGTGCACTTGTGAATGTGGAGGAAAGTCATGGTTTCACTAAGGTGTGTGTGTGTCTGAGGCACCTCAGCATGTCCCTGCTCTCTGTGTCAGTCTGCGCCTCGGGCATTTCAATGTTCTCCTCTGCTATAGGCTCCATTAGGAGCCGAGTGTCCTCCTGCGGAGACCTGCACACAAGCACACAAGCACACACACACACACACACACACACATTGATCCATCTTTTTATCCATTAAGTCGTCCGTCTGTCTAAACATCAAGAGACTCACCATCTCCCAACAGGGGTGATCACATCGCTTACAGACTTGTCCTCTCTGGAAATGTCCAGGATCACATCTAATACAGCTGTTTACACACGAAGAAACAAAGAAACACACAATGAATCGCTGACAGCTTGAAATGAACAATTTGTGTATCAGGATTTGAAAAACTAATTTAGTGTCAGAGAGAGAGAGAGAGAGAGAGGAAGAGTTCTTACATGAGCCATCAGCGGGTTGCAGTCCTGACTCACTGGATATCTAAAAGCGAGAGGGAGAGGCAGAGCTTCGTGACACAGACACAAGGTTTATAATCTAATTTGTCTGACCACTGAACTGAACACACTCAGTTGGCAGGATACAACTGCAGGCGAGCTGCGTAACCTTCATTATTCCAGCGATAGCCTCACAAGTGCTGCCTCATATACAGGCATCCAAGCAAAAGTGGAATTTGGTGAGATTATTTATCAGCTCGCCCTCCCAGATACTGTGTTTGATTTTAGGTCATTTATGTGGATATCAGACGACGACCTGAAAGACAACAAAGAAGACTTCAGTTGGTTGAACCCACCTGCTTCATGCTTGAGTGCCTCAGTATTTCTTGCTCCTGCTCAGACTCCCCTCTCGCCTCCTCTTCCTCCCCCATCTCCCCACTTTGGTTTTTCCCATGCACAGGCAGGGCAGTGAGCAAGGCACACTGTTGCCATAGCAACTGGAGGTCAGCATGAGGGAGGGCTGTGGACAGGGAATTTGGTCACCATTTTGTATTTTCTGCACAAGAGCTGAAGTGATGAGTTTGTTGGAAGTCAGTGCTGTTCACTGAGCTGTAATCAATACTAATAACACGTTTCAGAGGCTCTGCAAGGTCGTCGCTGATTAGAAAACATCTACAAACCTCCTGATGACTTCTGTTCTAGTGTCTCTAAAAACACAGAGGTCGCAGGTTGAGTTTCTGCAACATGAACAGTATATTTCCTTATGGAAATGTGTGCTAATTTGTCTTGGTAAAAACATGAAATACTTTTTCTCAGATCATCTACTTTGCCTCACGTATGAAGATCTCAAATTTACCAGATTTTGACGTTTCCCCCCCAACTTTTCAAGGTTTCCAACCATATTACTTCTATTTTTTGGGGGTACTTTGGTAGGTACAGTACAAATCCCTTGATTATGACACGGAACGTTTTTGGTGTTTTTTACCCTTCCTAGGAAACCTTTCATTACACGACACAACCATAAAGACGTAGCCTGTATCCAGCCACCATATTGTTTCAGTATTTAACCTGGCCCATTATGGACAAAGACACCGGTGCCTGTTGAAAAGCCTCCCACCAGGTCTGCTCTGCTCCCTGCCTGTTTTAGATCAGGTTTTTTCACACATCTCACTGGTCTCTCTTTCTTTATCATTTACTTTATTTCTCCTCTTTTTGTCTTCCCTCTTTGTTCTGACCTCATTAACAGTATTCTTTAATCCATATATCCATCCAGGATTTAATTATTCAAGAAAAACGTCTAAAAAGATTTATAGGCAATAGCACAGATGATTTTACAGGTGAATCATTGCACATGGTACTGACATTCACAGGGGGCGCTGAAGAGCTGAGCAGGTGTGGCCCACTTGGTCAAGTTCAGCAACACACTCGACTGAGAGAAACAAACACAATAGTAAAGTGATGCAGCAGTTTCAAACAGAAGCACACAGAGTAGAGGTGTAAAAGCTAATGATGGTGTCTCAGAGGAAATGAAAGAGGAAAGGAATGAAGAGTAGAAGGAAAGAGGGAGGACAATAAAAACAATGGATTACAATTCCAGTGGACAACTGGAGTTTAATTAACTGACACCCTGATGAAGAGACACTTTGAAGGTTCAGTCTTTGATCATCAGTTGTTCAGTGTCCGTGAAGCTTTGATCCTCTTCAATGTGTATTTATTAGTGACCAAAGACTGTATATAAAGATGGACGACACGTCTACTCTTCCTCCCACTATCCAGAAATTAAGCCAAAATATCCCAGATAACAACACTGCCATATTGCGCAAATGACAGAGCCAGTTTGCGCAGTAACAACCGAGGGATAGAGCTGCAGTATTGTGAAACAATTTATAACCAGTCTATGTACCGTACAATATATAGACTACAAACGGTGTGTGTGTGTGTGTGTGTTAGCACAGTCGTCCCTAATAAAGTGCTCATTGACTGTAATTTGTATTGCTGAGTGAAACAATCCCAGTGTGTTTCTGTACCAGATCCAGTGTCTCGGCCAGTGGTTTTACAATCTGTTCCTTCATTGCTCTGTCAGATATCTGGACCTGAGGGTCTGCAAAGATCAGCTGACGCCTGCGACTTCCAGCAGGTTTCCTGATTGGACAGACCCTGATCTGATGGCAGGGAGAGAAACACAGAGCGTCTTTACACGACCTGTGTACAGCACTGGGTCTGTGAAAGGACATCACAACTAGTAGACACATACTGGAAATTATAATCTGTGTGTTGACACACCCACATGTTCTTTCCATTACATGTGTCCAAACCAAACACAAAAAGCTTCTCATGAGTCACTCTGTGGAATGTAAATCAAGCCGATGACAACTCTGTCACTGTCATTGTTTACTTTGTGTTAGAGTTTGACAGCTATGGAAGACCACATGTATATAGTTATAAAGGTTTTCATTCATTTTATCTTTAATATTTTGTATTTAATTGAATTTAGTATCATTTCACTTTCTGATTTTTTCTCTTTTAAATGTTAAAATATACATTTAAAATATATATGTTAATTCATATTTATTGATTCATTAAGATATTTAAAAATTATATACTTGATTATTTTAATTAATTTTTTCATTTGAACAATTTATTGGTGATTAATAATTAACTAGTTATTTTTATAATCCCTCTTTTTATTGCCCATTCAAATATCAAACAATCAATTACTTTTTTAATGTAATCTATTTATTTATAGATTTACACATTTTATTTTATTTTATGATTAGTTATTCTGGTCCTCAATAGACAAAGTTAAAGAGAAAACCAAATATGTTTGGAGGTTTATCTGACAGTAAATACTGAACAATCTCATGAATAGACAGCATCACCTCTTCATTTGAATGTTCTGTCTCTTGGTCTCCTTCTGTCCTAGATGCCCCAGAGGTTGGGGTTGGCATAGCAACCCGCAGTGGAGTCATCTCTAGGCCATGAGGTGCCAGAGTAACGTCCACAGTTTGACCTGACTCCTCATCCAGCAGGAACACACTGTCCCGCTCTCCTCTCACTGCTGTTTTATTCAACCTTGAAACAAGAACACACACATGCTTATAGTAAACACACACTATACCAAATGTATTTATTTAGCTTGTTACACAATAAACAAAATCTTAATAATGAATAAGATTTAGTCACTTGTTTAATGTCTTCCTGGAAACCCTATAAAGTCAGTTCAGATCTATGGGTGTTGAATACACATACTCACTCCTCTGAGCTACTTCTGCATTAATAACATGTTAACGTACATTAACTAACGTTATTGTAATTTGCTAGTGAGCCCAGTCCCAGAACACAAACAGAAAGGAGCAAGAACTTTGTGGACTTTTTTAACAACAGCCAATCTTCACATACATCACAGTTTCATACACACTCCCCTCGTCTTTTTGTGATGTCAGAAATAACTGGACTACAATTGATTGACATCTATCGTAGTGACGGAGAAGTGAGATCAAAATGTTTAGACTCTGAATCACTTTTACAGTGCATTTAGGATCGTGGTTGTTATGGAACTTTTCTGGAAGCTGGTGAAAGGAGAACTCAGGCAGCAGCTGATCTCTTATGCAGAAGAGTTTAATGTAGACCTGATGCATCAAGGAGACCAGAAGGTGAAACAATATTCAAACGCAAACAGACTAACATGAGCAATTGTCACCCCAGAGTCTGAAGATGTCTCCCACAGCATCCCAGTATATCTCCCTCTACTTATTCTAACAGCACATCCATGAATGGCTTGAATTGCTGTCACTCTCTATGTTACATGTAGGTGTTCACATCCTATTGGATAGTTAAGCCTAAAGCATGCTTTACTAAATCACATTGTGTCCTTACAGCTTGCCACTGGTGTCTCTGTCTGGGGCATCTGAGTTAGATATGAAAGTCCCTGAGCGTAGACACTACAATGTACTGTTGGTTGGCACCTTTATCTATAACCTGACCTTGGGTACTGCTTGGAGAGAGAAGGGAGTATCTGTGGATTTACACGGGCACTATTCTCCTAATGGTGTACAGATATAGTGTAATATACACGCACACTCCAATCTCCATGTTTCATTGTTGGAACTGTGAAGTCACTGTGGCCAGGTCAATACCAAACATACATGCAATTAGCTTTAATTAGAAATCAGAGGTGATTTTGATGCTCTCAATTCTGTTATATACCAAGTACTGTGGGACTGACAATCATTGGTCAGTTTAAAGTTTCTCTACAAGACTCACTGGTCAAAAGAGGACATGGTTCCTTCAAGCTCCCTGGTTCTCTCCCTGCTCCGCTGCTGCTCCACTTCTGTTGAGCACACATGTAAATAATGTTCAGAGAAACAAAGTGAGATATTTACATACAACACATAGATATAAATAAGCAAAACGTTTACGACAACCTGGTTTACACGGTTATACCAAACTGTAACAAATCCAGCTTGCTACTCATTTACTGCTGTTATTACGCAGGAAGTGAATACACAGCTAAAAAAACTCTACTTGACTCAACATGTGCTACTTACATTAAAAAACTACTTAGGGTAAACAGTGGTGGGATATTCTTTCTTATCTTTTCAAATCTTTTCTTTCCTGGCAGTGAAAACACCCTCTGAGTTACACTAACCTGCTAACATACATGTGCAGTGCTCACGGAGTGATGAATGGTTGAGATAGAAACACACACCTTTACAGAACTGGTCATTTTGATCCATCAGCAAGTCGATCTCTCTGTCTGTGACCTCAGGAAGATCCTCTCCCTCGAAATTCTGATACAGACAGAGGAAGACAGTCACAGAATGAAATGTCAAGATATGAATAAGGCTGAAAAACAGAAGCAATAAAGGTGGATAATATAGGCAAACTCCACATTATGTCTTGTCCCACTATCGAAAATGTATAAGTTAGAAGTTTTACCATTCTTGCTTTTAATTCAGCCTGCATTTTTTTTTGCGTTATTTCATTTATTATTGACTCATCTTCAGTGTCTTTCACTGTTTTTCTCTTGCATATATTTTAATTCTATCTTTGCACTCTTATCCTTTTTGTACAGAACATTGGCTCAACTCCTGTCGTTGTTAATGTGCTATACAAATACATCTTACTTGACTGAACTGAGCAGTAAAAAACAGAGACAACAAGAAGAGACTACCAATTAAAGAAATTGCTTAATTTTTGAATGCAAAGTGAAAATAAACCCATGGGGCAAGTGGACAAGTGGAGGGCAGAAGAGGACAACAAGAGAAGTCAGCCACACGTCTCTGTGAAGGAACGGAGTGGAAGCTGATGTAATTAAGTCAGATCTTATCAAGTCAAAACAGCCTTCATCTGCTCATGATGCTTCAGGAGGAGAATAATGAGTCATTAAGTGAAGCAGTAAGGAGGCTGACAGTGCAGCAGTGTAGGAGATTTAGTGTTGTAAAACAGCTGTGTTTATATGACTAAGATAATGTACTTCTGCTTTCTCCTAAGCACTGTGCGTGCTGAGCAGTGAATTCAAAACAACCAGTTAGGCATCAGGTATTTTACTTCCACATTCCCCACCACCATTAATGTCACTGCATTTACCATTTACAAAATTAATGGACTTTATTCAACATTTGTTTCTCATAGATATATTTCTTAAGCAGTGAAAAACACAAACCTCCAGCAAAACTCAGTGGAATGAAACACTACATCATCCCACTGATAAAAGTGAGAAATTTCTGTTGTCTTTATGTCCTTTGATTTTCAAATTCGGTGCATTCCCTGCTGTTATGTTCTCATATCATATTAAGCCTGCTACATCTAAAAATGATGACTGTGATGTTTCGTGTCTCTGGACTCTGAAAAAAGAGGTTACCTCAGCAGTGGTGATGACGAACTGCTCCTTCTCTCTCAGCGTGATGGCGACTGAGGGTGACCTGAAACCTGGTTTAACACAGCAGGAGGAATTCAGAGCCACAAATGTTTGTAGCACAAGAGGGATGTGAGCGTCAAGTCAGATTCCCCTGTGTTTGTGGCACTTGAATGATAGTGCCAAGGGAAAAAATAGCCAGGAGAATGAATTCTGGGTCTGGCTTTATCCTCGACTGATGCATTTTAACACAATATCACAAAGTAAAATTATATTAAGCAAGGTGCGACATCCCCTGTCTTTAACCCTCAACAAGGGAAAAAATACCAAAAAAGCCCTATTAACAGGGGAAAAAAACGTAGAAACATATTCATACATAAGAAATTGTCTGATTGAGATGAAGGGAGCCGCAATGACATTTGAAATGGAGGAGTTATTGCCAGTCATGGTAGAACATGTGAGTAGGCATATTGTATATCAAGCAGTCTTGTAATCATAATCCATGATCAGCTGCCACCACAATAAGACAGAGCTAAAATCTTTCAAATTATGTCTTACCCTCGTTGTCAAGTGTGGTGCGGGGTCTGGGCACCAGGGAGTGCTGTGAACCCACAGCTTCACTCGTAAATGCAGTCTACAAATAAATAAACATTACAAACATTTCATACAGTTAAACTGATTTATTTTCCTTTTTGTATGATTTTAGAGTGTGAACTGAGTCTTTAGAAAAATGGTTTCAAGACCAAATTGTGTTAAAACATGAGGTTAGGGTTGTTTCAAAAGAAAAATGTTTTCTTTTTCCTTCTTTTGCCTCCATGTACCAAAAGCTGCTCTGTGGTGAACTGTATAGGGTGACAACATGATATATCTGATATATTATGTCTAGAATAGTGAATAGGAAATTGAATCTCAACATGTAGCGGTTTCTGATTTACCATGTGGAAGCTAAACTCTAAAATAGTAAACCATAAAATATATATTATTGTCCCAGTGCAATGTAAAAGTCATTCTGACATTTCGAAACCATTCTTTGTCCTTAAGAAACACTTGGTGCTGAGCTAAATCTAAATCACATGTGGTATTTCCACAGGAAAAGATTACAAGGAGGACAAAGTTCAGACATGTCAGCCAGATTTGCAGCAGCCGGAACTGTGTGAGTAAGTAAAAGCTATCTGCTATGATTTACTCTGTCGGACAATACAAAGGGTTTGTATGGAAGATATCATGCAAAAATACTATGGCAGATTGAGAGTGACCTAAACTTGTGTATGAAAGGTAATGAAGCAATAAGTCACATACAGGAGTTGATGGCTCATGTTGTGTGTGCTAAATACAGTCTGAGTAATCGACTTACTGCTATCCAATTGTATTTGATGACAAATTTACTGCTGTTTTGGTCGTCAAAGGTTTAAGCATTTATGTCAGAGAAGAGCCAAAAGTCATAAATCTAGTTAGATAAGAAGCCCTCTCTCATTAGTTAACTGTTCTTCAGATGTGGGAATGAAATCCTGGAATCTGCAGTTTGTCTAAGGCATTTAAAGATGTATTATATGGGGTTGGGATGGGGATCTTGTGCTACACTAGACATTAGGTTACACACCCTGTGAAGTTATCTGGTCTTCAGAGCCACAAAAACACATACAACATATTGCTGTACTGGTGCATAAATTGTAAATTGTACCTGGAGTATTTTATAGGGGCTGAGGAGTTGGTCTGATTCCATGAGACCGAAGAAGGGGTCCTGAGCTCCCTCTGCCTCTTCCATCAGGTACAGGCTGTCAGGCACATTCAGGGCCAGCCTGTCGGATAAAGAAAGAGGATGACACACCAATGTTACTACCAAAAATATTCAAAATAAATATAGCTCAGTCTTCCACAAATACACACAAGCTCTGCACAGTTTTGCATAAAATGTTCCCTAAGCTACAAAACACCCTTCCACTCTGTATTTTCCCCTTGGTGTGTGCATACCTGTCAGACTCAGCCATGTCAATGCGTGAGCATCTCTTAGCACGCAGCAGGCGGTCGATGGTCTGTTGGATCTCCTCTGGAAAAAAGGGGATTTCACACAGAAGTCTTGGTATTGCAAGAAGATGTATCACACATAAATCAAGTTTTAAAATATCTGACATGACAAATGTGTACATTCTGCTTCCGCTCTACACAAGAGGAGGCGCTGAATGAAATAAGGCGTCTCTGTAATTACATTGTTTTCAGCATTTATCATAATTTATAAGCACTTCTTATGCACAAACTTATCTATTGGTTATTGAAAACTAAACCCTATTCTCGATTTTATGTCAGAATTATCTCATGACTTAGGGTTGTATTGTGTTTTACAGATGGATGAAATTAAATGCAAGGCACTGCTGAATCCAAGACCCCCTTGGCATCTAGATCTGCTTATGATCCTGCACTGTATTTCACAGATTTTAATCAAACATAAAGACTGCATGATCATGAATCTGTCACATGCAATATCGGTGTAATTTAGAACCAGATGAATAGAGACTGTTGAGCTGTGATTGATAATATAGCTTTCAACCAGCTTTACTGGAATCTGGGTCAACGGTAATGTGGTTAATTTGGGAAACAGCCGTAGTGTAAAGTATGTTGGTTTTATATTGCACAAAAAGTCTCTCTGTTTCTCTCTCTTCCTCTTACTGTCGTCTCTTTCACCTACAATAGCAGGAAGTCACAGCGTATGATGTGTCAACAATGTAGATAAGAGGAGAGTTGTGACTGGATTGTGATTTTTCTATTCCTGGCCTTTCTATTCCTGCTCGCTCCGTCTCTCTCACCGAGCAGGAAGCGACACTGGCTGTGGTAGACGACCACCACTCCATACTGCAGCTGGGACGACAGGTAGAGAGAGAAGCGAGGCATCGGCAGGTTGGGCTGCGCTGGAGGAACCTGAGCTGTCACGTAGCCCAGAATGTCCCCGCTGTAAACATTGATCAAAATGCGTTAAAAATGCATTGAATATGTCAACATAAATAACTAAATGTTTAAATTAATATAGGCTGCATATAAGCTATTGAAAGTAGGAGAGCAAAGAGGGGGTATTATCTTCAGGCCACCTCTAACCTCCCTTTCTCTGCATAAGATGAACATTAACAAAATTATCTATCTTTTCTTAATTATTGAGTAATATGATGAATGAACATGTTAGCTAATGTTACTGATTTACAACACAAAAACAAATTGCACCTTTTATCTGATCTACCTTATTATTCAAGCAGAGACAGGTTAGCATTAGCCATTTCTTACCATGTTAGCTTGACATTGACTTTGAGCAGCTCTCTGCGAGTCACCCTGGTGCCTCTGGTGGCTGCTAACCTGGACAACAAAACACATTTATGACATTTAATAAACTTTAGCTACCAGGTTATCTCTGTCGTGTCTTGTCAGGCTCGCTAGCTTCGTAGCTACTAGCTAACTAGCTTGTTTAAAAACTCACCAAATAGTGGAGAAACATCCGGTGTGACGGTGGAGGACGTTTGGATAGTAAAACATTATTCCACGTTTCTGTAAATACCAGACGCAATGAGGGGGAAAATGTAAAAGTTTATGAATTTATAAAAGTGTAAAATATGAAAAGTTAAGAAAGTGCGCTGCAGTTTCCCCGCCTCCAATCACAGCGGACCAATCAGATTTAAACATTCATCCTTTTGAACGTGATGCGTTCATGAACTATTAGAAAATAGTATTCAGGAAATGATGCATTCAAAGTTCGGAGAAGTGATCAATTTACACTAATGTTACATTAGTGTAAAAATAAAAATGTAGATTTTTCTTTTTTCAACAGTTTATATGTGTACTTGTATTTCCATTTTATTTACACAATGGCTACAGCATACATTGTACTCACCCCCCACTGCTTTTAAATATCCCCTTCATCGCATCTATAGTTTGGTACTTTGGTAAAATACCTTTATATTTATTTAATTAGATACAGTCTACTCAAACTTGACTACTTTACAATGATTTATGTCTAAGCATTGTTTGCACGTTTTATCATTTTGATACTTATGTAATTGTTTGAAGATTGGGATCATTTGGTATCATGTGTGGCAGAGATTGGTTTCATTTGATGTAAGATGCCACACGTCCCTTTTGCCCCAGATCCTTATTGCCTGGGGCCCCGAAAGTCCCTTGAAACCTCCCTGCCTAATGACATAGTTACAATACATAAAGCTGCAAACTGGCTTGACTGCCTGTAGCTCTGAACTATTTAAAGTCTCTGTGCAAATGAACAACAATTCTGTTTTACTGTTTTCGTTTTTGGTTTTTGTTGGGAAAACAGATTATGCTCTATTCCAGTTGGTTTCTATTATTAATTCGTTACAAGCTGTTATGGTATTGATCACTTTTGTTTTGTAGAATATCAAACTGAATAGTGTCTGACTATTACAATAAGATAAATAACACAACACAGTGTTTTCAAAATCAATATTTTCAACAATAGAAATATTTAATAAAAGTCACAACAAATTTAGTTCAGCCATTCATATCAATGTTTGCAAATTTTTCTTTTCTTTTTATAAACTTTTCTATTTTTACTCCGCTGAGTGAGGAGAGGAAAGCGTGACGTCACTTTCCTTCAGGGTAGTGGTCAGTGATTGGCCACGCCCCTGTGCGCGAGAAGGCGGGCGTTTGACGTCGGACGGGCGCGTCGCTGGCGGAGAGAAGCTGCTGCTGCTGCTCAGGGACTCGAACTACAAACTCTGGCGGCAGGAGAGACGCAGTGTGTCGGTCGGACTCTCTCAAGCATTTCCTGCCTGGCTCTTTGGTTAAAAAACAACAAAAATGGCGTATCACAGTCCGTACAGAGCTCCAATGCAGAACAACGCTCCCCCGGACCAGGGCTTCCTGTGGAATATCTTCCAGAGGTGAGTGCGCTGAGGGCGGGTTGTGCTTCGCTGTGTGTGTCGGCAGAATGACAGAGTGTGTGTGTGTGCGTGTGCGCGTGTGTGTGTGGGGGTGGGGGGGGGGGGCTGTGTGTGTGTCTTCACGGTTGTGTCTTTACTCCTCATGAGTATGTGTGTGTGTGTGTGTGTGTGTGTGTGTGTGTGTGTGTGTGTGTGTGAGTGAGTGACAGCGGAGCTCCGCAGTGAAACGAGGGATTTGTCAGCTCTCGTGTTTCCTCGCAGCTTCCTGGAAACATCTGCCGCCCGGTGCTCAACGCGGCCCACAGCCGCTACACGTCACTCAGCAGGTCGCGTTACATATCGGTGCATTACTTTAGCTCAGTTGTCTTCTTGTTGGCGTTCAACCAGTGAACCCATCTCCCCCTTCACCAGTGTCCAAAACTGGGCTCCAAGGACCTCCAGGAGTCCTTGAACGCCTCTTACCCTGATCTCCCTGCAACAATTCAAGATTTCTCCTTTTAATACACATATAAAAAGGGAAATATTTCATTAATGCTTTCTTCTACTATCGCCTCTCTTCCCAGTCAGCATAGTAAAACCCTTTCAAGATGGGGTTCCCTTCAGAAACCTGCCAGTTGTAGGTGTATATGACGCAGTGTACAGGCTGACATGAATGCCAGAGAGCAGATCTTCAATACTAAGATCATATCTATTGCAACCTGTGTTGTTTTCTGTCACCGTTTAGTCTCAGTGGCGGCGTTCAACCATTCACTGTCATCCATTTCACCACAGCCTGAGTCAAAAGTGTGTCAGCAGCATCTTAGAAGGTCACGGTGGTTGTAGGCAAGGAGGGAAACACTTGAAATGCTTTGGTCCCTGCTAATAGTTAACTATACAGTTATGTAATACTGCAGAGGATTTTTTTTTTTTTCCTCCTCCCGCTTTGCTTTCTTACAACATTGAGATGCTGCAGGCATTGCAAGGCTTTTGAAACAGGCTTAATGAATTATTTATGTATGGTGCAAACCCCCCTTAGAAATTAGGTCAGATGTATATATTTTATATATCTTTTGCTTTTGCTAACAGCCACGCAAACAGATGACTATTACATCTGTGTGCACACAAAGTCATCATCATTCTGCTTCTCACAATAGGAACACACACTCGCACACTGTCGTCTCTCACATGAGCATTGTGCTGCCTCATGTTGCCTGTTGGGGAAAATCTGGCAGAGCAGTGCTGGAATTCCCTCAGTCATGTGACCAGAGTCAATAGAGCATAGTTGACGTGGGAGGTCTCTCTGTGTCTGTGTGTCACGCACACACACATGCACACACCCCCTACCCTTCTATGACTCACTGTCCTGCTGTTGGAACACCCGCTCAGGTCACAGCCCTGAACTCGGTTTATCCTGTCTCATCATGAATCTGTATTTTTCTGACTGGACATGTTGACACGTTGACAGATTAGTCATTCATTCTAAAGTGTTTTGCACAGGGAATGGTAAAAGTAGACTGCAGTCAATCGGTTTCTAAATTGACTGTTTATTTTCTTCTATTTATTAAATTCCATGACTTGACGTGAGAATGAATCTCGAGGAAGTCAATCTCATCCTTTTGCCAACTTACCGGTGCTTGATGCTGGAATTACAAAAATGTTTGCGCCCATCCCTTCACGAGTCAACAACAAATAGCACTTGATAGAGCGCATACCTCCGCCAAGGCCCAACAGTCCACAAAAATTCAACTGAACCTTATTAAGTTGCGCACAGTCATAGATGTCAGGCCTCTGAGTATGTTTTTCTTTTTAATCAAGACCCATGAATTAAGTCCTGGGAAATCAGTGAAAATATCCCAAAACGCCCCCATCGCACAATGTTAAAGAAAGTGGAAAAAAAATCCCTTGATGAATTCCTGATCTGAATTTAATTGCCTGACCCATACCACAACCTTCCACCAAGTTTCGGATAATCCATCCAACAGTAGAAAACACAACCTCCTTGGCAGAGGTGTTCAGGCTTAAGTTCGGTTTAGATCCACAACGCAGATTCATTTCTATTCAAGAATCTGTCTGTGACTTCAGTGTCAGTGAGTCTTCTCTTAAGCAAACGGACTACGTTCACAATTTGAACCTTAGAAACTAGAAATAGTAGCAATGGAAACTGACTCTTGGACAATGGGCTTTCCATGGAAGGTTTTGTGAATGCAGCTTTAATTTGGACTTTGAAGCAATGGTGACATTTTCTTACTCTTGGACCAATTTCTGTGGAAAGTAGGGTGAGTTTTGTTCCAGAAACCATATTCTAACCTCATTGCTTAATGGGACACAGTGACACATGGGAAAATCTGAGCACAGTAACCCACTCAGCCATGGTGTTTTATGTTGCCCTTTTTTTTTTACCTCCCAGTGTTGTATTTGACTTCGTGAATTTAGACCACCTGTGCTAGAAGAGAAAGTTTTAACGACTTGTTTTACGTAAAAGTCTGGTGAGGTGACTCTACCTGAAACTCAGTGAATGGGTCAGTGGAGGGAAGACTGGGGGAAAACGAGGGAGAGGTGATGTACACACTACACGTCTTTGAGTTAATCTGTCGGTGTTTGTAAAAGGTTGGGTACCCCACTCCCGGCTCTAACCTAACCACTCGTCACCACCACTGTGACAAAGCTCTCATTTATGGAAGCATGCTGAGAGCTGTGTTTCTCCCCAGGGAGAGAGGACAAGCTCTCCTTATGTAAGGTTTATTTTTTATTTTTTTAGTTGGGAGCAAGTCAAAGAGAGGGGTACACACAGTGACATATATCTGATCACTGTAAATAAAGCTATGAATGCTGCAGATATTAGGATATGATGTCGTACCAACTGGGAGCAGAAACTCAACCCACACACTTGGCACTGGGATTGTCCTATGTGTGTGTTTTTTTTTGTTTTTTTTTTTACTTAGGGGGGTTCCCGTCTCCTCTCCCGCTTCTTCTCTGCTGGTATTCACCGTGTGTTTATTCATTTAGCTCTGTGTTGATAGGTTGGGCCTAGCCGGTTGCTAAGGAACAACTGACTCATGGGATATTTGACTAAGCTACATGACTGTAGCCCATATTATTTCAGAACTTTGGAGCCTGTTATGCGTGTCATAGTCCAGCCTGTTAATGTTTTTCCTTCCATAACAAAGAGAAGGACTCCTGTCTGAGATAGAGCTGAGAATTTGAAACCTTATCTCGAAACCTACATGTTCAGCTAACTTGTATTTAAGTTTAGATGGTTCAACAATCAAAAGAAAGAGTAAGCACATAAATAACAATTACCAATGATTAACTTCTGGGTGTTGGTCTGATGACAAAGCATTTCTACGTTTAGTCAAACACAAGAAGATACACATAAATCCCAATTAAAGTTATAACATTGTATAAAAGAAAATATGTCACCACTTTAATCCACACACGTTTGAAAATAAAAAAAGAGCACGAACGACATGAATAAGAGCGAAAACACAGCTAAAACAAAACTAGTAAGAGCTAGAAGACAACAAATAAGAGTTAAAACAATAATTTGTTCAGCTCTGTAGTGACAATTTCACATATTAAAAGGAGCTTTCATAGTTTTGCCTCCTTTTGTGACGACAGAGCAAAGACATAATGTAACCAGTCCCTCTGTGTTTTTCTTCATAACAACTTTACAGTTGCCAACATTCAGTTTCACTTTGCTGAGGATCAACACTCACACTTTGACAAGCACATACCCAGCCTCTCTAGCTGCTCTCAGGGGAGACACGTGTGGACATGCTTCCTCGTGTGTCTCTATCACAGACCTCCATTCAGTCCCAGTTGACTGTTGAAATACTAACACGCGCTCAGGAGGATAAGGTTTCAGCTGACGAGCGCCGATGCCCGCTGCAGTTGAGTGCATGGGTGTGTAAAATGGTTTATGCAGGCGCTATCTAATCTGTGTTTTCCTCCCCAGGGTTGACAAGGACAGAAGTGGAGTGATATCTGACTCAGAGCTTCAGCAGGCCTTATCGAATGGTATGTATCTGTGTCGCTCTTTTAAAAAGAACTTTTCTATTCACTCTCTCAATCTCTGCCACTTCCATTTTTGTTTCTTTCCATTGGCAGTTTATTAGGCACTCTTTGCTGAAACCAATGCAATCTAATACAGCAGTCTGGCAATAAATCATATCTTAATTAAGGTTGTAATGTAACTTTTTTTGTTGACTTGTTTTAGACATTCATTGACTCGAACTAGTGATCATTATAAAGGATATAGTTTGTGGAGCTAAGAACACCCTCCATGCTGCCTCGCTGCCCTTGTGATGACCATAGACTGTATTTAAACATGGATGATGCATGTTCACTTCCTCCCACTATCCAAAAATAAAGCCAAAATATGCTGGGTATAGGAACACTGCCATATTGCGCATTTGGAGCCAGATTCTGTGCCAATGTCCTTACGATAAACGCATACGACCAATCGCAAGACAGTCTCAGCTGTCACAATTACATTTCGTCCCATTTTTATATCATCAAATAATTAATTAAAACCAAGCTTCCTGGAAAAATGCAGACTTGAACATCTGTTTGATAAGAACTACCTAACGAGACGGAAAAAGATTTATCTAATCCATTCCCCATCCACTATCACTGAATAGCCTGGGTTTATGACCTAAACTGCAGCCAGCCACCAGAGGGCGATCAAGAAGCTTTGGCTTCACTTTTGGGTGCTGTCATGTCTGCCATATTTATATACAATCTATGGTCCGGCTGGCTGGGACTCAAACCAGGAACCTGCTAGAGCACATATGCCCATGTGATACCCACCTCAGGTTTCGGCTGTCAGATTCCCATGACCTCTACTTGCTTCAGCAACCAATTCATACCACGCAAGCTCATGCCAGCTTGATTAGCTAGGTAGCTTGAGAGAATAGAAAGCTTGACAGGCATATAGCACCTATCTCAAGAATGTTTTCCAATAGAGTGCTGCTGAATGAGAGTTCATCTGATAGAGGTCTCAAAGTATCTCAAAAATGTGCATGAAAAGGACTCGGACAGAAAACATAAAGATTACAGCTTCTCGTGATGGAGTCGTTCTCTGTCCAGGAAGATGCTCCGGAGGAGAGGGATTTGAACAGGATTAAAAGTTCAGTTCCTAGTTGGTTTCCTGAACTAGAAAATATGTGATTTTTCTAGAGAGTTTGATGGGCAGTGTTGATTAAATGTCACAGGTCATCTCCTCTGCTCAAGTCGCTCTCGCTCAGACTGAGAGGAGCTTCCAAAAGGCATCAGGCTGGTAAAATCTGTGTTCATGCCCCCACATAAACACAACACTGCACCAGCATTGCGTCTAGACCTTGCTCTCAATGTGACATGGAGAAAGATGGATGAGACATATGCTGTATATCAGAGCGGAGTTTGCCCTGAAGCTCTGGTTTATAACAGTTTAATATTTGTGTTCTCATTAGAATATAAGGTATTCATTCCTCATCAGCTTTATAACTGAATTGTTCGGGTGTCTTTTGAAGACCGTTGAGCAGATTGCGATCCTCGGAAAACCCATTTTTGTGTGGGCACCTCCAGAGGAAACAAGAAGAGTGGAAGCCAGCAGCAGCACTGAAAGAAGCTTTTATCAGGCTCCACAGCGGCTCTGGCTCAGCATACTGATAAGTGCGAGTGTGTGTTTGTGCGTGCATTAGAATGTGTGTTTATCTACGTGGGTCTTATTCAGTTCATCTATTTTGTTTTGGTTTTGATGTTTTTTACTTGGCGTGTGTGTGTAATTATCGGTGTTGTTTGTTTGTATGTACGTAGATGTGTTGCGTACACCATGCTGTGAATGTGCCTGCACTGAACAGCAGGTTGCCTGGTTCACTCTCCGCCAGTTCATTAGGCTCACTGTGATGTGACACAGAGCCAGTGAAGCTGAACATACTGCGCCGCATCCTGTCCTGCGGTTTGCACGCTAAAGCTGCCAGACCTGCCACTGTCCGTGTGTTGCCGCTCTAATGTCGCCACATATGCTCGGACGGTGAGGAGGAAGGCACTGGTTGGTGAGGTGCAGTTTAGATTTCTTATCTCTCCATTCTGTACTCGGCCATCCATCAGTACCTTTCTTTTTTTGCATTTCTAAAATCAATGTCAGCCTCCTCTTCCCTGTTCCGTATGAGAAATTTTTCTGAGCGAAAAATCTGCCCACAGGATGAGGTATTTTCAACGGTTTCCAACCCAGTTTCTCTTTTATCCAGCATTTGGATTCCTCTGATCCTGTATGCTCTTTGTCAGGATGCCATTTTTTTTGTCGTCTTTCAACCAGCATTAATATCTCTTCCATTTATATCTCTTCCTACTGGCAGATGATTACTTGCCTTCTCTTAATTACAAAGTAACAAAATTACATGTTTTCTCATCCACTGGCATCAGCTCAATACCTGCTGTGTCATCTGGACGGTTTTGTCTCCTGTCACTGCGACTTTCTATCTTTGTCTCTCGCCTATGCTCCCTTACTCAGTCCCCACCTTTCTCCCTCTCTCTCTCGTTCTTCTTCTTTACCTCCGTCTCTCCATCCCTCTATCATTCCTGGCTGTGAAAGTGTATCATCCTCAATAATACCGTGATTGCTTCAGTGCTGCTGAAGTGTATATGGATGTTTTTGTTGTGGCTCTGCCTTGTAGCCACATCATTTTATATGTTTTGGCCTCTCTCTGCTCAGCAGTGGGTGGATATCATACCCAACTCTCCGTCAATCTCCTGTGCTCACAGATTTATTAATTCTCCCTCTGAGGTTATGTTTTGATCTGCATTTGTTTGTTAGTTAGCAAGATTATGCAAAAACTACCAGATGGATTGCCAGAAGGATGCAATATGAGACAGGGAGGAATTCATTAGATTTTAATGCTGACCTAGATCAGGGGTTAGATCCAGGATTTTTTTCATTTCATAATGTAAGAAAGAGCATTTTGTTAAACATTTTATTTTATTTCCCAGAGAATTATTAGTGAATCTTGATTTTAAAAAATCAAACATTTTATAGGTTGGTATCAATGGTTGTGCAATTTCGTGCAGATTTAAACAACAATCTGGATCTAGTGGATTTAAATGTGGTTTCATAGGGCCATAGGTTTTACCAGCCGCTGTACAGTAACAAATAGGGCTAGAAACCTGTAACTACCACCAATGTGTAGCAGAGAAAGGTAATATGGCCTTAGCTATAAGGCTTGATTTAATTCAAGGGGACTGTTGGGACTTGGCAGAGGTATGCGCTCTACTGCGTGCAATTCACTTCTCCTTGAGTTATTTATTTAAGTGTGTTGGAGTAGCAATAGCCATGAAAATAGCTGACACCTGCCCAGAAACTGCAGATGCGGAATTAGCTTCTAGCTACAGTAAATCTGTTGCAATGCATCTCTTCTCTTTGCTGGAAATAGTTCCTGATAAATGTAACTAAACTAACCATGGCTGAGGGAGCACCAGCCTGCTGTGCAGATTGCCAAACCTGGTTAAATGACAGGAGTCAAGGAGCTTGTTCAGCAATCCTTCCCTTGACAACCCTACATTTGAAGTGTTTTGTAAGTGAGGTGTGGGGAGGCACAATTTCATTATTTTCTTCATGTTATTTATCACCAGTTCTGCTTTGCCACTTCTACTTTAGCAGTGGATGGGATGCCTTATACACTCACTCTGTTAGACCCTGTAACTTGTCTGCGGCATCTACTGTTCATGATTGACTGGATTCCTAATCTACTGGTTCATGTGACACAGGTTATTATCTGGCATAAACCATAAACAAAAACTGAGACTGGCTGACTGCTGAATCATTGCTAGTCAATATTCTTTTGCAATCTCTCAGTTCACCAGCATCTCCTCTTAAACTCTCCTCTGCTTTAACAATACCATGTTGTCCCGCCTTTTAAAAAAATCGCAAGTGAAACCAAAACAAACGGCCGTTTAGACCAAAGAGCAACCTCTGAGTTTTCAAACAAACATTGGTCAGCAGTGTTACGAAAAGCTTTTTAAGTATTTAAAGTTTGAATAGTCATAAAATCCCAGTCTTGCAGATGTGATGTCATTACCTACAGATGTGAGAAGATTTGTGGAAACTGACCCAGAGCACATAGTCAGTAACACCGACTAAAAAGTTCATGAGTTTGAATCCCCTGGTAACTGGGACTTATTCACCAATAATGCAGCATTTAATGTATGTGGATACTAATCATCCCTCCCTAATGTTTGATTTGTATTTTTTTCCTTTTACATCTCGAGGTTAAACCGTTACTTTTTAAATTTAAACACTATTTAGTTAGTGTGTTTTGGTTGAAATCCGGGAAACTACTTCGTGTGGTTTGTGTTTAAAAGTTCATCCATTTATGCTTGCGTATGTCAAGTGTATTTGTACAAGCATCTCACTGAACCCCAGTGCAACCTGTTATATGTATGTGTATACATTGCAGTCTGTTCACACTGTTTTTCCACACGTCTGCCTCCCTCCTCGCCTCCTATATCGCCCCTCTCTTCCCATCTCTTGAGAGAGCGCAGTGTGTGGACTGGACAGAACTCGTATTGTCCCATTTGGCAATCAGACGCACACAAACATCTCAACCATACAGACTGCCTCACACCGGGTAGCCGCGGTCTGTCTGTCTGCTCATTTTGCAGATTTAAGGCAGATTTATACACAATTGAGACAAAATCCCATGTTCCTCTTTGTAATTAATGTAGAAACACATGTAGAAAGCAAGTTTCATGATCTTGAAAGTAATAGTTGAGGTTACATTTGACTTTTTACTGGGATTTCTGTGATGGTCGGATCTCAGTACAGGATAGAAAAATCTTGTGCGAGATTGAGATTTATAGCATAGAATAACATATTTTGGAGTGAAATTATGTTTTATTCTAGATTGTTTGAGGCAACAAAACTATATTCTGTGCACATTAATATTTGCAAGTTTAGCATTATCCATGACATAATAACCCATCTAATGTAGTTTTATTTGTGTACACTTTTCTGTTCTCCATATCTCAAATTGCTCACCTAAATGTGGACATTGTACAACTTCTTATCAGTTTTGTTATGGTTCCTGTTGGCTCACAGGGATTATGTTAGTAAATCATTCTCAAATCAACAATATCAATTGTCAAATTTACAGACCTGACTGCTAATACATCCTGATGTGTTTTAAAAGGGACTAAGAGGACATGTAGTGAAACTAATTCCATAGCCACTCTCCAGTCTCTAAAATGCTTAGGGAGACGAGCCTTTAATCGGTCTGCACTGCTGAAGATAAAAACACAGCACTCTGTGACCGGGTTCTACAAATTGATTCCACATCAATACGCATATGAATCTCTTTGTTTTTTGCTTGAGAGCAGCATTATCAGGGTATAGATTTTGGCTTGAACGCTGTCTCCAATTGGACCTTGCATGTGGTCCCAGAACAGCTCCACCCACTGTCCCAGACAGCCTCACCCATCAATAAAACAAACCAAGGCAGAGGGTGGAACTGTCGAGTATCTCCTCTGAACTCTGAAGCACTGCTGGGACATATTTCTGTGCCAAAATCTTGGCTATCATTTATGGAGTTTGTTTGAGATAAAATAGACCTTTTTATTTAGTTGTACGGTTTTAAAGAGAATCATCTTATCTTGTTTTATCTCACTGCAAACCTGCTCACTGCTGGTAGAGCCAGGGAAAAGAAAATCTAGCAGTCATGAACAGCACGGTGTGAAAAAGGCTCCACACTATGCCGACAAGGTGTTACGATGCTGCAGATAGAGTTTTAGGGAGCAATCCCAAGTAGGCCAAAGAGTTCAAGTAATGGCTCAAAATCTGCAAATGTTATGTGGGCCTTCCCATTTCCTTATGTCCCTTCTCTTTTGTTCCCTTTGTTCATTATCTCCCCTCTAGCTCTTTTCCTTATTTCTTATTTCTTCTCTCTTGTCTCCTCCCTTCTCTGCATCCTCCCTCAGTCACTCTCCTTTGTTTCTCGCCGTGAACTGTGGGCCTCTGTAATGAAGTGAGATGGTGAGTCAGCAAGGATTTAGATGGCCCGATAGATCTCAGTGTGTTGAGAATTGAGTGTGTGAAGAAAGGCTGTAAATTATAGACACCCTGCTCAGCTCAGTACCCATCAGTCTTTTTCTGGCCATATAGATGACAGCAGTTTGTCCTGCAGATGAAAAATAACTATTTCTCTTGTGTTTGGGGGAAAAAAAGGGCTTGTCACAGAACTGGCTTCAAGTCTGTTTCTTCCCTTTTTAGGAAAACTTCTCCATGAAAGACCTTTGATGTGAGATAAAAATGGATCATGTATTTCTTTTTTTTGTTCGTTCTTGTTCTCCTTTGCACTGGTGTCCATTGGACATCAAAAAATATTTTAGGATGTTGCTGATTACTTTTAAACCCCTAAATGTGCTAGGACACTGACTATTTTCTGTTTCTATAACTAAAAACTAAAGGACTATTCTTTCCTGATCAAAACAATAGAATTTGGAAACTCAAATGAACTGTAGTGCACTACTTAGTGTGACGTGTCAAAACGTCTCAAGTAATGTTCTATCTTTGCAAATGGGTTTTGATTATGGGTCCATTCTGTCCCACAAACTGACAGTACAAATGAAGAATAGAGAGTTGGTCTGATAATATAATTCTCAATATTGTTAATCTCAAGATGACTATTAACATGGTGCCATTTTCTTATCCCAAGATAATGAAGTGAATAATCCAGGGCTAAAAAACTGTTTACCGAGAGAAGATGATATCCCAAAATTATTATTATGAGATACAGGAGTGGTCCCTCCTAAACATAGATATAGACACAGAAATGATCCTAAGAGAATCTGGTGACAAAGCCATGATGAGAAGAAAACTGATTATTTACTGGAGATGCTGTCAAATTTAAGCTGCGATCTGGAGGTAAATGCCCCTGCAAAAAAATTATTAAGGCTGCGGCAGCTCCTCTCAGCTTCTGTACTTTGACAACAGCATTTTCTCTGACAAGCTTCTAGCACTGTAAAGCCTTTATTCACTCATACTTTTGTAGTTCTATGATCTGTTTGCCTTTATCACTCATGTATTTTTAACTTCCACATGATTTAGTTTAGTTGTTTTTATCATCATTGTTTAAGGCATTATGTTTTTGGGTTGTCTATTCGTCTGCACTTCCCATTCTTGTGGTAGCCTCAAAACATTTTTTTGGCCTCTTGAACTCAAGTCTCCCTTTAGGAATTTATTCAAAAGATGAAAAGATTTGATTTCAAAAATACAATTCATGGTGACCTCATATGAGTCTGGAAAAAGAAATGTATGTGGACTGAAACTGCACTGTTGGTGGAGGCATACAACCGCAGTGCGATTATTCTAGTTTTCAAATACCAAAACAGCCCACATTGCATTGGTATGTGACCGGTATCTTTCTGTCTGCAGGCACATGGACTCCTTTCAACCCGGTGACGGTCCGCTCCATCATATGTAAGTAAATTCTCAGATTGACACTTGTTTATTTGTTTCCTCTCCATGACGATCGGATAAATGAATTACGTTTCGAGAAAAAACCTGAAGGCTCAAACAAAGGCCTCAGTGTTGCTCTAGTGGAAACCTGCAGTCAACACTAAAGGGAGGACGAGCGCGCACCAAGAAGGAAGTGGCAAAGCTTGTCTCGTAAGGAAGCTGTCGGTGGCCTCAGATGCCAAATATTGACCCGTTTCCACTTTCAAGGCAGTTGCATTATGCATTTGATGTTGAATACGTCTAAATATAGTGTAATTCAGTTCTCTGTTGGCAGCTTTTTAACTTCAGTGCTGTAGGTCAGACTTAACTTCACTATACACAAACTACAAGCACTACCTGTGGAATTATTTGAAATATGCCACCATAACAATGTGATCTTTTGAACATGATATCTCGCTCTGGTTTTTAATATACTTTTGTTTCTTAATATAATATAACGTAGCATAACCTAGTATGTTTTTGTTGTGGGACTTGCAGAGTAAATCTCTATAATTCCATTGCCTCCCGTTCTCACAGGGCCATGCTCAGTAAATCATTTTGTTTAAAAGTCCCCCCGCAAGAAGCCTATCCTGTGATAGCACTCCCTTTGTGTGGAGGTAATTGGATTGAACCACAGGGGGGTGAGGAGTGGATTAAAGTTGAGGGGGATCAAACTGTTTTCTTCCACTGTTGTGGTGTTTTAAGTCTTATGAAACAGGAGTTAGTCGAGTGTGAGGCGTCTCTTCCTGAACTATATGTAGTAGCATGATTGCTTTCATGACAGGTTTCATCCATCACTTCTAGACTTCTGAGTAAACGTGTGTGTGTGTGTGTGTGTGTGAGAGAGAGACATCAAGTGAATACTACATTTTATTCTCAAATTTCTCCCCTTTTTCATTCAGCCATGTTCGATAGGGAAAATAAAGGTGGTGTGAACTTCAACGAGTTTGCTGGCGTATGGAAGTACATCACGGACTGGCAGAACATCTTCAGGAACTACGACAGGGACAACTCCGGCTTCATTGATAAGAACGAGCTTAAACAGGCGCTGACTGGATTCGGTGAGACACAAAGTATGCTGGTATATAATTACATTGAATCGCTGTGGTGGTGGGCTGCGTGGCTGTTTAGATGACTAATCATTTCTCTGAGTTAGAAGGTCAGATTCTGTCTTTTCAATTCCTCTGTGCGTTTGTATAGACCAGCATGCTATTAGAACACTCTTTATAGAACTACTACTTTATACATTATTGTGCAGTAAATACACTGCTAAAGCTTTACTTTCACGCTCATAAATCCTTTTATTTGTATTTGACAAGCAGCTCCTGGCTGGAATCTACAGTGCTGAGCACTTATTGTTGACCAAAACGATTAGTGAGCATTGACTTATGGAAAATTTACAGAGAGTACACGGAATGTTTCAAATGTCTGAAATGTTTAAAACATCATACTTGTTGTTATGTGCAGGTTATCGTCTATCAGACCAGTTCTACAGCACGTTGATAGAGAAGTTCGACCGCCAGAGGAAGGGACAGGTGGCCTTCGATGACTTCATCCAGTGCTGTATTGTACTACAGGTGCCACATTTATGCAAATGTATAAAAAATGGATCTCATTCTCAAAAGTATCCAGGCTATTAATTCACTTTGTAGAAGCCTCTTTGGCAGCACTTAAAGCTTTGAATCTTCTCGGGAAAGCCTCAATAAGGTTTGCACTTATGGATCTGGGTAGTTAACTATTTTTCCTGGCAGATCCTCTCAAGCTGTCATATATAATGGAAAGCATCTGTGAACTGTCAAATTGAAGTCTCGGTCTCTGGATGTTCAATGGGGGTTTAAGTCTGGGGTGTCGACTCAGCCACTAAAGCACAATCAGGGACTCGTCCCACAGTAGATTCAGTTGTGTCATTGTCATGCTGCAGGTAGTCTCAGGTCATATGTGCTGGGGAGCAGGTTTTTTTCACATGCTGCCTTCACTCTTTCCTTAATTGTGGCCCGTCTTCCTGTCCCTGCCCCCCCTTAGAATGACACTGCCACTACTATGCTTTACCACAGGGATGGTATTAACCAGGTGATGAGCCGTGTCAGGTGTTTCTGCCCAACGGCTTCAATATTTGTTCTGACATGCACTGTTAATTGCAGGACCTTATATATACACAGAGGTTTATGACTTTCTAAACTATGTCCAATAGTCAGTTTGCCACACAGGGACTCCAAATACGTTAAGACACATCTCAAAGATGCTAAAAAGAAAGATAATGCACCTGACCACAAATGAGTCTCACAGCAAAGGGTCTGAATAATTCTATAAGTAATAGATTCAAGTTTTTGATAGATTTTGTTGAATTTACAACAAAAATGTGTAAAGCGTTAAGGGTTCTTAAAATTTTCTGAAGAGATGATTAGGACCCTTTTCAGAATAAGTAAAGGTGTGAACGCAGCTAGATGCATCCTCAATGCGTCCGGAGACAAAAAACATATTCTGGGGTGGTCTTGGACGCATTTGGCCACACCCTCTGTAGCTGTGTGAAGCACTTTTTTGAACCAATGAACGTTTACTGTAACAATGCTATTAAATCCATTCAATATGCTGATGTAGAATTTGAGACTTTGGAGCAGTTTGGTGTTGTAATATTCTAAAAGTAAATTTGTATGTCTTGTCCTGTCTTTTCACAGAGGTTGACTGACGTGTTCAGGCGGTACGATACAGACCAAGACGGCTGGATCCAGGTTTCATATGAACAGTATCTTTCCATGGTCTTCAATATAGTATAACGCACACGGAGCACCACAGAAGAGCACAACTGGACACAACTGTGCCAAAGCTCCTGGCACCTACCGAATGTCTGCCATGGTGGACACTACAAGTTTTTTTTTTAAACCTGATTTTCAGCACAGTTGGGCTGTTTCACACAAATTAAAAAAACCTTAGGCCTCCCAGGGGAGAAAAGGGGCCTCCAATAGGTTATTGTAGGTGCTTGAATTAATATATTTTGTGAAAATATACTAATTATCTAAAAAAAAAAAAAATTGTTTATGTAAGTAAACAGCCGAGAGACTGTCTCCCACCGTCTCTCGGCTCCTCGGCACGTAAGCTGTCTCTTTTACATTGGTGTCTGTGAGCTGCTAGTTCTCATATACCTTTGAATACCTCTATTTCCCTTTAACTCAAACTCTGCACGTTGAGTCCTTTAATTTGAGGGAATTGGGCCTGAAAAGTCCTTAAATGTGATGTTAAGAATGTGTGGGAACCCTGGAACCTATCACAATAAAACAGAGGTACGCTAATTTCTTTGAAATTTTCTTTTTTAAAACCCTCCTGATAAGATTTGTCTGTGAATCTAAAACTTGATGTTTAAAAAAAAATCTTGTAGTGTTTTGTTCGTTCACCAACATGAACGATGTCCGTGTTGGGGACTCGGTTGGGGGAATCATTATGGACACATCTGTCTTTCTCGTCAGTCTAAGTGTTATTGTCAACAAACCTTTTAATGTCTTAACTTTAAATTGATGAAAAATATAAATGATGCATTGTAAATATGATTTCAGATGCATTGCATGCTTATCAGGGAAATTTAGCCCCACTTTGAAGCATGCTTTCCCTTTATCTCTCGTTTTTTTTCCTCAGCCCTATTTTGCTCAAAGCCATGTTTACAAAAACTGTGAAAGCAGGTGACGCTCTGCTTTGAGATTCACTGACATGCCAGCTTACATGCCATATTTGTACAAACATTTTTAACTGCAAATCTCCAAATGTTAGAACATAGGATTTTTTGGTAGCGGTTGAGCATAATGCCTTTAGTATGGCTTATTTTTTGTGCATGATGCCTTAAAATGTGTAAAAACGACACAAAAGAGAAATCTTTTATTAAAAAAAAAGTAAGAACATCTGATGTGGAGTCTGCTTTTTATTATTTTGGACATTAAAGTCACGTTGCCTTGCAGGAGGAAGCCAGGGAGTCAACGCAGCTAAACGTCGCCCTCTACTGTATATTTGCGGTCTTTGCCACTGCAGTGCACCTATCACAGAATATTGCAAATTGTTTTCATTTCATTTTTCAAGCTTAGGTTTGCTTTGGTTAGTTTGGTTGCAATAAAATCCCACAACAGTGAAACAGATGGAGAAGTCAAGTAAAGTTTATTTATCCACACATTTCATGTAACAAGACTCAATGTGCTTAAAGATAAAAAGAATAGATACAACGAATACATGACATGGTTTAACATACGAGTTAAATCAGATCAGAATAAAAACAAAAGGTCAAAATACAACTATTTAAGAGGAAAGTGACAAGCAAGCAAGGGATGACTATACCAATATAGTCATCAGGGTAGTGGCACAGTAATGTCTATAGGAGGCAGTAGAGGCTGTCATACTGTCAGCACAAGCAAAATGTCACCATTAACATAATTTAGAGTCAGCACAGCATAAAATAGACCTCATTAAACATGAACAAAGTGTATAATTAAACATAACAAGATTTCACTCAATATTATGATATGAGACTGGTTGGACCTTGGTGTTCAGCTCCATTAGGCTTATATGCAGAATAAGGCCAGGAAAGTAGTAAACCTAAATTATAAACAGCCATTACTCTTTTTACTTTTATTGATTTAGTTTCCATAAATGTCAAGAAAAGTGAGAAATACCCCTCACATGTTGTCAGGGCCTTTAAATCAATGTCTTTAAATTAGTTTGTTCTGCCAATAGTCTAAAACTAAGAGATTCAAGTTTACAATTATATAGATTAAGAAAAATATAAATCTTCATATCTAGAGCTGAAACCAGAAAATGTTTGGATCAAGGAGGAGAGATGCAGCCTGAGGAGAAGAGGCAGATTCTAGACTTGCCTTAACGTGATGCCATTTTAATCTTTTGTTATCTTTGTGTTTTATTGCTTCTATTCTTTTTATTAGCATTAAGTTGCTTTTGTTACATCGTCCTTTTCATTTTATTGTTCCATTCCTTTTATTTGTATTTACAGCTTTTACGTAATGCTGTCTTTTTATTGCTTTTATTCTTCTTGGGGAACGTTTGAGTCACGTTTGTTTTTTTTGCTTTGGGAATGCTTGGGAATTTTGTGGCTACATCTCTGATCTGGACATAGAGTAAAGTGCTTTTTAACTTTAAGAAAAGTGCTATAAAAAACAAGCACAATAATGAAATACACTTTTTTTACTTTTAAAATTTTGATTGTAAATGTATTTAAATGAAATGAGTTGCTACAACTGGGATCATAATGTTTAATCTGCGTGACCCTGCAGCCTCACTTCTCCGAACAGCCTGTGTGAGTGAGTCCACTAAATTTGTTTTCCACGCTCTTCTATCTTGGATGCAGTTGCTTCTGGCTGCAGCCGGCAGCTGGATTCCCTGAGACGACTCTGAACAATGTCAGGGTCAACTGCCACAACCACAGGCACACTCACAAACACTCAGAGGTTGAGCGGGAGCCGAGGCCATTCACCCTTAACCCACACCTTTTCTCTCACTGTCTAATTTCTCTCTCTTTTCTTTCAGCCACATAAAACGAGTCACATTCCACCTCTGTCTCTCCCACTGTGAGGTTTTAACCTCGTGTCTCTGGGTCAGCCTCTCTGAGTGTTGTGGTCCATATTGGTTTCTGTCTGTGCATCTTTCTCATTCTCCGTCATTAGCTGCAGGTCAGACTGTGGTCTCAGGGTGAAGGGGGTCTGCGGTTACCGTGGCGATAAAGCATCCAGAGTTGTGCTATGCAGCGTTCAAGGAGACAGCGAGGGATCTGTTGGACAAAGACCTGAACGTGTCTGTCCTGTATGGGACAGGTAAGAGGACTGTGAAGGACAGGATGGATGAAAAATCTGGATTTACCTTTAATCAATGGATTTTAAGGATTTAGTGACTTGCTCCTGGGCACTTCACTCAATCGACATAGTACAGAGTTTGAGCCTAGTTTAAATATTGTTGAGAGATTTGTGTGTCAATCAGCATCAGTCATCGTCATTTAGGCTCCATTTTCTCCTCCACCTATATTCTTATTTTAAGCCTTCCACTAGTCACACCAAGGTCTTATATTCAAGTATTACACCATCAGATAAGAACACCACGACACTCAGGTCGATATCATCGACTGTCTATAGAGATCTCCAATTCCTCCTGTTGTACATAAAAAGTTAAAATCTTGGATACGGGTGCCACCATTTTGCACTTTTAACTACATTTGGAGCCAAAGTCTGCAACAGTGATCGTGGACTGGAGCTATCAACATCCCTCTGATACACAGTCTGTTTTTATAGCATTAAACAAACATATTGGAATAAATGAGCTCTTAGACACATGTTGTAAAAAAAACTACTTAAAATGACAAACCAAACTTGAGAAAAGTTTATTTAACGTGTACTTTGACTTCTTAGCTTGGCACATGTCCAGTTGACCCACATGGAGGCGGCTGGATTTAGTACTCGTACAGCAGCAAGCCACCAGGAGTAATCCTAGATGGTTTGGCTTCACTTTTGGGGATCAAAAAGTTTTCCTCTCGGCCAGCTGTGGAAAACAGCGGCTGCAGGGACACCATCTATTTTCCGAGGTAAAATTGTCTTCAGTCTGTAATTACCTTTTGTGGCTGCAGAGGCCGCTGTTGCTGCAGCACAGCACACGCTACAGAGTCTTTCTTTAAGGAGTGATATTAGCTGGAATAAAAGCTGATGTGGTTTTAGTAAAATTATTAGCAGGACTCAAGGGAGAAGAGCCTGTAGCAGCAGTTGTTGCAGGAGTAGAAGTAGTAGAGAAAAAAAAGAATCAAAATATTTTTGTTGTATAGTATGTCCCTTGGCTTTTAAGAAGATGCGTGGAGTCCCAGTCTGATGCTTCACAACCTTTTTATTTAACTGGTCATTCAAATCATCCACACACTGTAGCATCATGAAACACTGAAAACTATAAAGATACAAACATAAGAAAAATAAAATATAAACCCACAAAAAATATTCCAACGAATTAAATAACCTACAATTAAAAAACAATGAATTGTCAAATTACATTTAAGCACTAGAACCAGTGAAGAATAAAAACAAATCTCAGGTCATTTTAATAAAATGACCACAAGCTGATTAAAGTGTGGTAGTTTAAGTCACAGACCCAAAAGGAAGTCAGAAACAACACAAATACAATATTAACTGTTGAGGGCTGTACGCAGCTCTTAAATGTGACAGTAGGGCCAGCTACAACGAACAAATAAAATAAACTTCTGGTTGAAAGAACAACTCATCCCAGCTCTTGAAATAAACAATTGATCATAAATGTACTTCAATCCACTCACCAAGGGATGTTTATCCCAATGTTTCCCTCATCTTCCTCTCAGCTTCCTGAGGTGAGGCGCTGTCATATCTGTCAAAGGATTCACAAACAAATTTCTATCATCGTCATTTTAGAACAGACAAGCTTCTATCATCGTCATTTCAGAACTCACAAGTTTCTATCATCGTGATTTTAGAACTCACAAGTTTCTATCATCGTGATTTTAGAACCCACAAGTTTCTATCATCGTGATTTTAGAACCCACAAGTTTCTATCATCGTGATTTTAGAACCCACAAGTTTCTATCATCGTGATTTTAGAAGAGACAAGTTTCTATCATCGTGATTTCAGAACAGACAAGTTTCCATCATGGTCATCGTAGAACTTACAGGTTAGTTTCTTTGTCTCTATCAAACTTTCTTCTCGTGAGTTCTCTTCCACCATCGCGACCCTAATCAAGGAATGAGGGGCAGGTGCTTCATACACAGGGTCTACTGATCATGTCTGCAGGGGCAACTTGCCAACACGAAGGGTCACCTGCCACCTTGTGGAAACTACAGGTACTTGCCATTAGCTGAGTTACTATTGAACAGATAACATAAATCGTAAAATAATAAAACCCTCAAATATTATAAGATAAGACGTATTGATCCCTCTCAAGCTGCGTTCAGCCATGCACTTGAAATCTTTCAGGGAGTATGTGAGAACGCAAATGTCTGAGTCAGTTGTTCCTGACATTTTCCAGAACTTTTTCTACCAGCCCCCTAATAAAAGGTCAAGAAATACAGCACGAAAATCCCCAGCGAGTGAGTGGGCGTGTTAACGACGCTTCGAACATGCAACAGAAGCAAAAGGGAAAAAAGCGAAGACAAATATCTCAATTGTGCCATACACGTAAAAGATGATGTAAAAGGTCATGTTGGAAAAGACGAGATTTGAGCTTTTGGTGACGGGGGCCGATGCCTTTGTCGATGTGCTGTAAACAAAGACCTGTGATACATTGTGTTCTCTTTCCTGCAGGCACTGTCCTTAACAATCTAAAATATGCTTTAAGATCCTGCAGGTTTGAACCAGCTCTGCATAGCTTCTGCTCTTCTCCTCTTCCTCCTGAGGACATAGGGAGTTTTGGGAGCTCCGTCACATTGCGATGCCGATAAACAGCATGACACACTGTTTTTCTCCAGCTGCCCTGCACTGACCCACAGCTGTAATCAAAGCTCCCAGCTGATGGGTGTTGCTGGCACATGTTTTCACGATATTAATTTCATTTCAATTTAATTCCTGCTACATTACAGAGGGAGGAGGATTTTTACGAGTCCCCGCCTGAGCCCGTGACATAGTGTTTGTCAGGCTCTTGGGCAATGTTGTAATTACCACATGAATTCAGTGGAAGGGGCTGTGGTCGGAGTATGTTAGTCTTGCATTAATGAGATTATTGTGCATCTGCAGTTGTGATCTGCACATGCATGATGATGTGTGACGGTACATTGGATTTAGGCTCTTTCAGGGAAGAGAAGCTGCCAGCCAGCCCAGAGCAAGCTTCTGTCCAAATTGCAGCCCTCAGACTCCAGCTCAACTTGTTGTTTTTTACATCCTCATCATTTTCCCTTCCTCTCTGACTTTCCAACTGCTTTACTTTGTAATTTTGTGGTCTCCTCCAGGAGGGAATTTCTGTGCTGGTTATGATCTGACGGAGCTGGCCAATCACACAGCCTCCCTCAAATTGGAGCAAGATGTCACCAAGGGTCCCGGTCTGATCGTGAGTGCTGTTAGATCTGTGTGTGTGTGTGTGTGTGTGTGTGTGTGTGTGTGTGTGTGTGTGTGAGGGATATATCTATGCTTCCTTATGCTGTGAGTGGAGGCTCATGGTTTCCATAAAATGTAAAAATCAGGTAGGGGTTAAGATTCGGCTACGACTTGGATCATTTGTTTCTCTTTTGTTTGACACTTTTTATAAATGAGTCAGGAAATTGAATGTGGAACATTTTAGTGGATAAACCAAAGGAAATCAGAGAGGCACAGAAGTATGAAAAGTGTCGTCCAGTCGTGATTTCAGTTTTAGGCTCATCCTCTTCCAATAGTCATGCTGCTGCTGCTGCTTGCTCTTTCCTTATTCTTTCTTTTAAGGAGACATCAGGTTTTTCACTTTTCCCCTTTACTTTAGTTTGTTGCATAGGCTAAAGGTAGAAGTTACACAGAGTTAAAAAGTCATACGTCTGTGGTAAAGGGAACTCCTCTCCCCTCAGCAGAAAACACTGCTCCCCAAGCTCATGCAACAGCTCCTCAGCACTCCAGTGACCTACATTCAAATTATGAACCAGGATTGTGAATTTATGAAATTATGAACCACATATGGAGGCTCGAGCCCTCATTTCACTCGTCCTGTCAATAATGACTCAAAATATATCATATATATAAAAAAATCATGAACCTGAATATAAAAATAATAATGGTAATTGGCATTCTGTTTCTCTTTTAATACCGTGACTGTTAATATTGCTATTACAAGCCTTCCGCTGTTGGCAGTGATAATAGGAATAACTCTGCTGCTTCACGCTGGTGCTGCGGAAGAGCCAGGAGCCTTTTTTTAAACCATCTCTGTTCCGCCTTATTTTCTGTTTTGCTGCTCCCTCTGCATGTCTGTATTTGCTTAGCCAGTTATATCTGTCCATGAAAGCACCCCTTGTGCTTGTCTTTGCGTCCGAGCACAGATCATCTGTCTCCCGCTGCCAGGAAGTCCACACTGTTTCTATTTTTCAGCTTTGTTAATCTGTCCTCCGTTATCTCCCCCCCATCCTCCTCCTGTTTGTGAGTGTAGGACGGAGTCGAGGCGAGATAACACCAGTGACCGTGACCTTTTGGCATCACGGCGAGAGTCTGCTGGGCAGTCTTGATAAGTCCAAGCGGAAGCATCCAACTGCCAGGTTTCCACTGCAGGACCAAACACAGCTTACATATTATTTATGTCACACAATTTCCCTCATAAACAACATTTTCCTTTTTTGGCGTCTCGCAGTTCACTGGCATGGCTCGCTCGCTGACTCAGCTATAGTCTTCAGACGAACAAGTAGTACTTTGGATCTTCTGCTGTAAACATTTTAAGCTAATCCTGATCTCAGTGAGTCGTGCTTGGCTTCACTATGTAAAAGTGGCTTGCACTGAACCATTGCATATAGCTGTCGCTGCTTCGGCCATGCTGCTTGGGGGCTTAAGATATGACCATGTTGTTTATAAATACAGCTGTTGTATTATAGTTTACGGTCAGTACTAGATGTAGAGTGTAAACATGCAGGGCTTATCATCCCAGGCCTGTAATTTAACAGGAGAACATCCTGGCAGTGCCCTCGCCCGTCTATCTGTCCATTCACCCAAAACTGTGTAGTTGCAAATCCCCACTTCTCTCTTCAGTGCAAGCGCCATTTTGTCATCATTATTAGAGACGCTACTTTATTTTTATATATATTATAATATATTTATATTGTCATTTATTTGTGCAAATTAGAGTTTATGATGTTTTTCTAGATGTTTAACTTACTTTCATTTTTGAGAATATCTTTTCCAGATGTTCTAGTTGGATGATCAGTGAGTATTGTTTTACAATAAATAAAGAGTTTATGATTGATTACTGGCAAAAACAAAATGAACAAATTTAAGAGAATCAAAGTCAGACCATACAGCAGTCAGTATAGAGTGCATACCTCCACCAAGGCCCAGCATTCACCTTATGAAACCACATTTAAATTTAAACACTATATCTGGATTCTTATTTGGATCTGCACCAAAGTGCACACATGCATAAATATCAGTCCTCTTAACGTGTCTGATTTGTTTTCTTTAAGAACCTTGAACTATTCTCGAAAAAAATCAATGAAAATGTTGAAACATGCCCTGTCAAAAATAAAATCCTGCATCCAACCCCTGATCTGGACCTGCACCAAAATTCAATGAGATCTTCCTTCGGTCATGCCCCTCCATACAATTGCATGGAAATGGGTTGAGTAGTTTTTGCGTGATCCTGCAAACTAACTAACAAACAAACACAGGCAGACAAAAGCAAAACAAGGTATCACTGGTTTATTGTGCACACAAACTGGCAAACATCTTGCAACAGATTCAAACGTCTTAGTCTTCACTCTGCAGTCGATCCAATAGTTGCACTCAAACCTCCTCCATCAGCTTGAAGCTATGTTTAGGAGGGAGAGATGGGCACCACCGTGGTTTCAACACATCAAGTAGCACATTTCCTCCCTCTAATTAATTCACAGCCTCTTGTTTGCCTCACATCTTCAAGTTTTGTTTGTCAACACGTTTTAGCCATTTCCTTCAGCCCAGTCGAAGCATCTGTAGCTTTTCATTCGGGTCTGCATTTAGCAGAGAGGTTACGACTTTGTAAATCCATATGTCTGAGAAGTTGTATGGTGCCCAACCAGCATCTTCACCTTTTCAAGCCTGTAGCCTACACAGACTGGATTTAAAAATGGACGACACGTCTCCACTTCCTCCCACCGTCCAGAGATAGTGGGAATATCCTGGAAACGAACGCCGCCATTGTGCGCATTTCGAGCCGGAGTCTGTGCAGAAGCTATTGGGGAATGGAGCGGAGTCCACTGTCAATCACAATGTTTACCCTGTTTATATCAAATAACCAACTAGTTCCATGTCCCATCCACTAACAGGGAGGAGGCAGGACTTATGACCTGGGTGACATGACGTCCATCTTTACAGACAGCCTATGGTCAAAACCTGGTATAGATCTGGAACATGTTTATGGTCACCCTGTGAAATTGAGGTTGTATTTGAAAACTGTGGAAACAGCTCTTTGTCTCAATTGGCTCAATGGGACGTTACACAGATTTGTATAAGGGAGCTCACTCAGTAAAGTTTGTTTGGTGTCCGACCCAGCTGCTTGTAAACATTTTCCTTCACACTCGCAGCTCCTCTGGAAACTTTCAGGGTTGCGGCGCCTGTGTGAAAGCAGCTTTGGTCTCTCTGCCACTCACTGAGCAGAGAGGACGCAGAGTGAGGTGTCACTGTCCTCTGTGGCAAGTAGATAAGGGTTGTCCAAAAAGTCCCTCCGTCTGTTGCTAGGTGCTTTTTTTGAGTCCAATAATAGAAAAGGTTTGTGCCAAGTCATCATGAGCGAGCGATGGATAAAAAGGGAAACTCCCAATACAGCCAACAAAGGGTGGGATATGGGGATGTATCGCTGGACCGTGACCATGACAGCGGAAAAAGACACAGCATGGATTTAAATGTACTTAATTTCCCCAACATTCACACGGTTGCAGACCTGAATTCTCTCCCCTGTTTAACGCTGCTCTGTAGGATGCACCGTCTATTTAAAGATTCTGTGTTTCTTACAGATTACTTCCTTTTTAATGGTTAAGTCCTGGAACTGTTCTTGGGTTGGGCACAGATGGCAGCAGCCGGAGGGAATCCCTGGTGGAGTCAGAAAAAAACCCCTCACAGGCTCGCTCCGCGCTGCGCTCTGATGTGGGCCAATGGCAACCACAAGGATCTGACAGCTTACTGACATGCGATTGGCTGCTGAACCTGCGGCTTCCTGTCTGGGGTCCCGCTGCCCCGCCAAGAAGGAAATGAGAAGGACGGGGATGGTTGCGTCACAGGAGGCATGGTATTAGTGTCTAATACTTTTAGAATTTTGAACGAGGTGAATCAAAAACCACCATGTTTAACTAATTTCCTCATGTTATTGAAGTTTCTTTGGAACATCACACAGCACAAAAAAGAAGAGCTGGCAACAGAGAAGGGAGCTTCAGTGATACTTCACAATGTTGCTCAGTTGTTAGGCCACTTCCTTAAATTAGTTTCTCCTGTTTCCTCTTGATATCATTTGGGAGGCCTGTCTCAAACCTGTGTGAGAGATAGACGGAACATCTGGTCAATGAGAAAGTGAACGAGTTTGTGAAAGGCAAATTCTGGGTTAAGTCGAGGGGGGGGCATCTGGCCAGAACCCACCCTTTACTTTCTCTGTGGCAATCGCGTGTTTTACTGGACGTCGACACTGACGTCGGCCCATCTTACCAAAAGCTCTGGAATCCCGTAATTGTGTTTCCAAACTGACATCTTCATCTTCTATGTGTATGGCATTTTCAGTTTTGCATTCGCTTATGGTGAGTCTCTGGACATCTTCCTGCTCTGTTCTCACTTGAGCTCATCCGGACATTATTTGGAGTTTTTTCTAGAGGGCTGGTAGGAAAAACTCTGCAGCAACAGAGTCTGACGTTGGCGTTCTCATATACAACTTTTCCTTAAGGAAAAGTTCAGGAGATTATCCGGAGTTCAGGGCACGTCTGAAAGCAGATCGAGTGACATAACCTTGGAACTACATCATTTAACTTTAAATCCATCTCTAACTTTTGAAACTTGATTTTAATACGTAATGTAGCTTCATATAAAGATCGGCATAACAACACTAGTCTTTACCAAAAACTGAATAATTTAAAATGTTTGAGCTCAAAATGTAGTGACTCTGGTGCACATGTTTTAACTTGATAGTCTGATCACGTTAAAACGTTTACGACGCCGCAATTTTAAAGGGTTTAGGCTGTTAGCAACCCTGCTGGACTCATAGATTATGGTTGCCTGCAAACACTAGAAGACACAGCCCTGTTATTACCTCAGTGAGCTAAATACACAAAATCACATTAACTGTGTGGCGCTCATCTCTGACCCATCCTCACTGAACTCATTTCCTTGATTTCCCCCAGTTTCAAAGCGAGCTCCACACTGAGGGTTGGCTCATTTCCCTCTGTCCGTTTAGTCTGCAGTTGTCCGGAAACCGTTAATCCACATCAAACTAAATCACGTTACCCTCATACAGGGGGGGGGGGGGGCCTTGTAGTGGGTCTCGCTTTGATGTGGTGAGGATGCCAGCAGCACCAGCAACACCAGCAGCACCAGCAGCAAACCACAACACCTCAGTGTGGGTCCTGTTTCACACTCTGTTCTCACATTATTAGACGCTGTAGATCAGTGATTCTCAACTGGCTCCCTATCAACGATAAAGGTCCATTACCACTCCCATCAAATAAAATGTAAATGCTAAACGATTTGTTTTATAAAGCGCTTTTCTAATCTTGATGACCACTCAGAGTACTTGCTGTACACACACACACACACACACACACACACACACACACACACACACACACACACACACACACACACACACACACACACACACACACACACACACATTCATACACACACACACACACACACACACACACACAGACACGCGCACACGCACACACACACACACACACACACACACACACACACACACACACACACACACACACATTCATACAGTGCATCTATGTGCAGCACAGCCATCAGGGACAATGACATTTGGGACTATCTTGCCTATGGACACTTCGGCACGCATATGAGGGAAACATGTAACGTTTTCTAATAAATTTTGAATTAAGGATCTGGAAACCAGACGTAACAGATCAGGTGGATAAATGCAAATAGTTTTCTTTTTCTATTCCATACTTCTCCTAACTTTCAGTCACACAAACTGTAATGGTCCCATGATGCAGGAAGCACCGTCTCTTATACTGCATTAATAAACACTAGTCTTTGCTGCGTCACGTACATCCCTGTTAATAACACACGTCCGTCTTGACAATGAGCTCATCTGTCTGGAACAATGAGGCAGGGTTCCTCTCCACGTGTTGAGCTGATTACTGGAGACCAGAGATGACAAACCCTCACTTTAGTTTTGCAGACGCTGTCTGATTATCTTGTTCCATTATTATAATTCGAATCACTGCCAAATATTTCCCTCTGTAAGGAATCGGAAAACCACGGGTCTCTGCAGCTACGCCTGACTTTTCAGGCCAAACACGCCTTCTGAGTTAAAACTACTTCAAGGAGGTGCCCTCCAACCTTTCAGCTCCCGTTTATGTGGGCGCATGTCTGTGTAGATTCCTGCTAAAGGGACACATCAGAGACGGAGAGACAGAGAGAGAGAGAAGTGGAAGTAGTAGAGACGAGAGCTGTGGATAAGAAGGGAGATCTTTCTGGTAGCTGATAGCGGTGGTGCCAACAACAGCACCAAAGGCAGACTGGCGGGGGGTCGACCTGGCTCTTTATCTGTCTTGGCTCTGTCTTTGCTGCTTCATTCCGGCTCTGTGTGCCTCTTACTGTCTCTACGGACAACCTCCTTTCTCATCCTCTCTCCGCGTTTGGCTGCAATCAGGGGTGATAGAGCTGGAAACAACAGAGAGAAGCTCTTTGCACCAGTCAAAGCTCCAGTGCTGATTGATTTCCAACCAGGGACATACATGCACACCAGGGGAGTGGGTGGGGTTATCCTGCATCTGCCAGGGGTTATGTTGAAAGACTGTGGTAAAAAACTGAAATAAACTTTGACAAACAAATTAATCCACATATTGATTCAGCATTAGTGAGTATTAGAGTTGGACACATCTCCTGAATATTAAGTGTTTGATTGAGAGTGAGTGAAAAATCAACACGAGGGCGGAGAAGTCTAAATAGTTTGCCAAGGGCAAAAACTATAGATTATTAAAAACTTTCATTCCCATTATTCTTTCTTTGTTTCTTTTATCAAAATTCATTCAATCATCTTTGCTCCAATGGACTTTTAGTCTAAGATTTGTCAAATTTTGCCACTCAAATTTTTTTCTTCACAATTCTATTTTCAGTAACTTCATGGAAAATACGATAAGCCAATGTATTTTATTATTCCTGTGTCTAAGGACAACATAGATGCTGACAAATCAAAAATCTGAAGGATAACCAGTGGACAATAGGATGTTGTGTGTGTGTGTGTGTGGTGCAGGTATTACTCATGTTGTTGACACGGTCACATTTTGTGCTCTTGTCTTCCTTTTAACATTTTAAGGTTAAGACATGTTTTAAGGTTAGGTTAAGATCAGGTTTAGGTTAAGGTTAGGTTAAGGGTTAGGCAAGTGATAACTATGGTTAAGGTTAAAGTAAGTCTCCAGGAAATCAATGTAAGTCAATGTAATGTCCTCTGAAGCGTGTGTATGTGTGTGTGAGTGTGTGACTGTGCTGCACAGACATCCTTGTAGTAACATGAGGTGCAAGACAAAGCTCCACAGAGCGCAACCGCAGCTGAAACACTCTCAGTTGTTGTCTCAGTCAATATTGAAAAGACCTTGAATCAGACACACATGTACACACATCTGCGCTACAAGTATCCCGCCTATTTTTTTTTTTATGACTGAACTACACCAAAAGGAATTAAAGTGTCATTTATTTCACATTGCTTCGGCTCGACGTGTAAACAAGTAATCCACATTTGGGCAGGATGCACTGCTGCAATGTGGGACAACCGAAAAATTGAGTGAAATCTAGTATTTTGCAGACGGCGTAACACCCCCACCCGCCCCTCCCCCACCTAATCACAGCGTTCTGTCCGTCATAGAGCCATCTGTGCCGACTGTCAGAGCCCAGACCAGGCCCCCGGGTCGGCCGCACGTGCATTAACACTGGTATTCCACGTATCCCCATTGAATTTATTTGAGAGAAAGACTAACTTGCAGATTATGAATAGAATCGCGGTAATTCCACGACTCCCTGCAGAATGAGAGAAGGGGGGGGGGGGGGGGGGGGGGGGAAGAGAGTGAGTATGATGATTCGAGGTTATGAAAACATGTCTGACACATGTGCTCCCGAGGGGCGGTCAAACAGAATCAGCGACTTGGAGGAATTAGGGAGTTGGGATTGCGGCGTGGAACTTGGGAGCGCTGAACAGCAGAAAGTATGCCAGTCGCAGCTGGTCCTCTTTAGAAATTAGGACAGATGCCAGAAGCTTACCGTACTCTGCAGTGCACTCTTTTTTTCCTCGTGTAACCCTCCCCTCCGTCTTTCTCCCTGGTAGACACAATAATAATGCAAATATGTCCAGTGAGACCGAGAGGAAGGAGGAGCTGCACCGACGGAAAGAAAGCAGAGGTAAAGCAAAGGGTTGAGCTCCCCAGGCAGCTGTAACCTTCATCAATGCAGGGAGTGTGTTATTGTGTTTCTTTAAACTGTTTTCACCCAGTTTAAGTGACCTGAACGCAACACACTGGCACAGTGGCCTACGTTTCCTCTGACCTCGCACTGTTAAGTAAGTTAAGTAAGTCCCCCACCCCCATGGTCTGGTTATATTCTTCATTGGAACAGGAATTTCCAAATGTGGTGGAGCAATAGTGGAGCAGGGGGGTGTAGATAGTTTCAATGAGTGAGAACAGTAACTCAGACGACTGTTCTGCAAGATGTGGCTGCAATTAAGAATTACTTTCATTTTTTTTTTTTTTTTTCAGCTGCAACAAAAAACATGAATTTCTCTGCAAACATTTCCTGTTGCTGAAACGTGGCATTTTCTTTAATTTTCAACACTCCAAATATCCCCGATTTTTGATTTATAATGACATAAACAGCATTCAAGAAGTCAAATTAAATGATGTTTGAAACGTTCTTTAACTTTGAAGGTTACTACGCCCGCCTTGTTTGGTCTGGTCCTTCAGACGTTTCACTTTAGTCTGAACCAAAATAACAGGTGTGAAAGGTGCCATGGACCCAGGTCCAGACCAGTGAACAGAAAGAGGTGATCCCAGTTTGGATCAAACTGAACCATAGTTTGGTTTGTTTGCTGCGTGACAACAGTTTTTTGGAAAGTTCCGACTTTTGGACCAATTGCCGAAAGTTGAGACAGCATTAAACAACAGAAGAAGAAAAGAAAGCAGCTCACTGGATTGTTCGCTGTCTTCAACTCAATATAATGTTTGAATGAGGCGGATGCTCATGGTGAATTCAAACTACTGTGGAGCCCCTGAAGAGGGTGATGGTAGTTATACCATAATGATATGATATGACAGTGGCAACGACACAGACGTGACAGAACAAATCCTGTTTGATCCATTTTGATTATTTAGGCAAGAATTTTCAAGTCTTATGGCAAAGACCAAAGTAAACAATTTTTATTTAGAGTTTAGAGCACTCTGTAATTTGCACACTGTAATTGAGAGAGTCTTTCCCTCCTCTAGGTACAACTGGAACAATGGCTTCTCTCCATGAAACCAAAGTTTCCCCTGATGTCAGGACCCAGCTGAACGTCAGAGTGAAATAGGTGTTGAAACATCCTTCTGACTTTTGTGCTACTCTGTTGAGAATCAGTCTGAGTCAGGGGTTTATGGCTATAGAAAAGTGTGTGTGTGAAGAGTACATTTTTGTATTATTTATACTTTATTTTCTAAATGTCTGTGACATCAGTGCTGTATTTTTTTTAATATATATAAGCTTTGGTAAGTTTAAGAATTTAAGTAGTGTCTCCATTTCTGTTCTCTGTCAACTTAAGGTTGTGAATAGGATTATTTATAGTATTTATTAAAATATTTTTTATTTCCCCGATTTAATATAGGTATTCTAGAAGAGTATTGAGTCCAGTTACATGAAAGAAAACAAGGACGATTTTTCAACTTTTGCATCTTGAAAATGAAGTTGAAATAAACGTCACTTTTCAAGATTCAGGTCAATCTACTAGCATTAGCGCTTATGACTGCCTCAACAAAATGCATTATGCTGATGAATTAGTAATATTTTACTTCAGAATTGATTTTAGTAACAAGGGAATTCTAACTCTTTTAGTGGATAAACACAGATTTATAAGATTTAGTCATATTCATGCAAACGGAAGTAGCTGGTAATGGACAAATGCAAGGTTATATGGATTGTTGCACCAACTTTTAAAGGATGTAAGTTCATAGCTCACGTAACTGCCGGTCACTAATAAATCTTCCTCTGACTTAGTTCAACTTTATTCTCAACATATGAATTTATTCTCGACATTTCCTCTCGGCTCATTTTCATGTCTCCATGAAATAAATTTGATTTGATATTGTTTTAAAAAATTTTAACCAACTTTATTTATTCAATTTTCTTAAAGTCAGATACCGGTAGGGACAATCCCTCCCGTATCTTTATGTTCAGTCTAATGCAGAGCTGTAGGAAAGACGCCATTTATGATGAAGTAATTCATCATAAAAGACTGCAGAGGCATCAAAAGCAGCAAAACCTGCAGCGGCTCGCCATTGTTCATTTGACTGAGTGAAAAACACTTGATAAGTGGGATAAGACGTATGGGCCTGTGTACATGTGCGTGCGTGCCTGTGTGTGAGTGTGACTTAGTAACCGTAGGAATATAATTATGGCAGAGGGTTCAGCACCTCCTGTCAGATCTGTGCCAGGTGGAGGAATTCCTATGGTTTTGGAGCACACTTACCCTTAATTTTGTGTGTTAGAGAGATGTGTATGTGTGTTAGTGTGTGTGTCATCCTACTTAAGCACATAAAACACACACACAAAGCGTGCGTGCACACACAGGACTGGGTTGTCTTCGTGCAATTTTCCGTGGACTCCTCTGTGACCTTTTAAAGCTCTTTAAGAAAAATGTTTCTGAGGAAGAACTAAAACCAAGATGTATAGTGAGTATTACGATTGTGTGTGTGTGTGTGTGTGTGTGTGTGTGTGTGTGTGTGTGTGTGTGTGTGTGTGTGTGTGTGTGTGTGTGTGTGTGTGTGTGTGTGTGTGTGTGTGTGTGTGTGTGTGTGTGTGCGTGATAGATACAGACAGACAAAGACCTCATTAGGTCTAGGAGGTGTCCTGTCTAGACAGTTTGATGACAGGACACAGAACCTCTGTTTAATGTTTCCTCCCCCTCCCTTTGCCTCCATTTCACCCAGCATGCACACACATCACCTGCTCAGCGTCCAGGGATACACAGACAGTTGCTTAATCTCCAGCGAAAAATGTTAAGGACAAGTAAAAGTATTCAAATGCTGCAAGTCTATGCAACTTATTGAAGAAAAGAATGCAAGATTTTAAGTGAAAGGGCAATAACATGTCATTTAGTTGATGGTATATGAATGTGAATACAACAACTACTAGTACTACTACTAGCACTATGACTACTACTACTACTACTACTACTATTTAGAATAATAACTTTATTTGCATAGTACTTTTCAAAACAAATAAAACAGGAATACAAAATATAAAATACAACACATAAAAAAAACACAACAGCATCAAAGGTAGCAAAAAACACAACATAATTTAAAATCAATGGCAAAGGAAAACGATACGAGAAACATAAGCAAAAGTGAAGAACAATCAAGTAAAAGCTATTTGGTACAAAGAAGATGAAGAAGACCCGCCGACAGAATGAGCAAAGAAGGTGAAGAAGAATTATAGTTGGTGGCAGTAATGCACCTTGACGTTGTTTACCAACCGCGAATAAACCGAACAAAGAAGAGGAAGCTATTTGGTAAAAGTATATTTTCAGAGGTGATTTAAAAACATAAATGAACAATTCCAGTGGGTTGAGGCTCTGACAGCAAAGGCCCCGTCAGCTTTGTTCTTCAGTCTTGACTAAGGGGAATCTAACAGGGCCTTATCAGAAGATCTCAGGCTATTAGGTGATTTAGAAGCTCAACCAAGCAGCTTGGTGCCGAACCATGCAGGGCCTTAAAAGTCAACAGCAATATTTTGAAATCAATTCTAAAACGCAGCCAATGAAGGGAAGCTCATATAAGGGAGATAAGATCATGCTGATGTGATTTGGTTGAGGAAACTGCATTTTGAACCCCCTGAAGCCGAGTAACCACATTTTGGTTAAGGCACATACATACAGCATCACAATAACCCAGTTGAGATGTAATAAAAGCATAAATCACTGTCTGGAGATCACTAAAGGAAAAAAAAATATTTGTTAAGTGAAAAAAACCAGATAACAAGAGAGCTGAGAGAAATGTTCTGGTCCAAGATAAAGGATTTTAGCAGTGAGTACCACACACTGCGATACAGGAGGCAGGAGTGGAGTCGGGAAGCCACTTATCCCTCTCTCTGCTTGAGTGTATGTGTGTGTACGTATGTGTTTGGGTGGTGGTATGTGCCTCTTTGATGCTGCATCTCACTCGTCACATACAGACACGATAGCAGCGGTGGCAGTGGTGGCAGAGAGACGGGGAGATACGGACACCTCAGGGGCCTTATCACCAGGACCATCGCAGTCTCGAGGGCGCATGAAGACATAACACGTGTGAAAAGAATCCGGGGAGGAAGAGGAAGGAGAGCAGAGGAATAAGGATTGTGAAGAATTCCTTTATCGGCATTCTTTTATCTATTAAACTGTGCTCTGGTATTACATGAAACCTGCAGAATCTAGGGGTTCTGTTTGATAGCCACTTGTGTTGTGAGCAGCATGTCACAGAGCTTGTCCAATCTTGTTTTGATCACTTTGGAAATTTTACCAAAATAAGACCCAGATGATGATGCAAAAAACGTTGCGCACATACTTTCCATTCCTGCTCATGCTTTAACCAAAGAACCCTGAAACAACTTCAGATTGTGCAGAACTCAGCTGCTCGACTTTTAACTGGGACTATGAAGCTTGATCATATTCATCTGTTTTCCCCATGCTACACTGGATTGTTGTTTGTTTTAGGATTTGATTTTTTATAACTATTATTATTATAAATTTAGACCTTGTAATCTCTTACGAATCTTTAGCCTAGCTTGAGATCCTCAGGCAGAGGCCTTCTCTTTGTTCCAGAGACCAATAACTTAATGGACAAAATATTTGCAGTCAGGGCCCTGAAGCTCTGGAATGACCTGCCTGGTGAAACTAGGCCGTCAGAGACAGCGCCATCTTTGAAGTCCCTTCTTAAATAAAAAGTATTATTCTCAATTTAGCGTCATATTGGGTAGCAAACTTAACGTACAAATAATGACCTCCTCATCCAACGTCTTCTTTAAGGGTTGCAGTTCTTCATATATCAAATTCATGCTGCTGAAAGTTAGAGTCCATCCCTAGCCAATTTGTCCATTCCGGGCTACTGTAGAAACATGGAGGTGCAACATGGCGATGTCCATGGAAGGACGACTGGCTCACGATATATAAGGCTCATTCTCACATGACAAAAACACAACCTTTTAATTTAAGGTGTTTACACATGACATGGTTATAAGAATTACCCAATTTTTAGGATTAGATCCTTATAATTTCTAAACATTGTACTTCTACAGAAAAGCCTCTCCTTATTTGATCAAAGCTGTTTGTTTACTTAAATCATTTAAATTTAATTTACTTTACTTGTTCTGGTAGAAGTACCTCAGAATGTATTTCTACTAGAAAGCCCTTTTTGATTTTATGCAAGTTATTTTCTCATTTTTTCTCAACTCTTTTATTTCTTGCAGGCACAGATAGACATACCTCAATACTTCTAGAAAGCCTTTTTATTTCATCTGGACCGTTTATGCTATTTGTTGTTTTGCTATTTGTGAATCACTTTGTAACTGTGTTTTAAAAAGTGCTATATAAATAAAGTTTATTATTATATTATTATATTGTCACAATGTTAGAAATATGTTAGCATGGAGAAGTGTGGTACAGCCTACGTTACAAGGCATTTTACTCATGAGATTTGTCCACATCTACAAGGACAATGATGGCGCAGCCTGATCATGTACCTTCTTTAACCTTTTCACTGTTTTAGTCAAACAGGTAATCTGATTACCTGGGGCTATTTTCAGTGTATTCAGTCGGATCAGATCTCCTCTGGTTCTGTCGCTGCTTGCTGTTTCCCACTCCATCGTCAGGGGTCGTGCCTCAACTGGACATTTATTCTGCATGAGCGGAGGACGAGTCAACTTCATGTGAGTGCTCGTTATTCTATATAGTCGGGTGATAAGATAGTACATGAAGCACAGAGGTCCAAACATTATTAGACTACATTTTTTAGAATTCTACATCAACATTACTATTTGGATTTGGCCAAAATATCAAAACAAGGCTCCGATGGAGTCGTATCACATAAAACGTGAGATAAAGCAACATGCACATTATGTCCAATACAAACGCGAAGACTTAAACTGACGTGTTTATTAGAATTGACGGGAAATATGATGTTGAAGTCGCCCCTGAAGCCAAAAGAGCTCCACCTCTGGTTAAATACGCGCGGAGGGGGCGGTTTATGTGCGCGCACACACGTAGAGGCAAACACAGACGCACACGCGCACACACACATATGAACTGCAACCTGCTGATTCCTGTTAGACCGTCACACGCAGCCTGCAGGAGAAGGTGGCTGTGATTGAGACCAGTTCAGCTTTCAGAAGGCGGTGCGCAATTTTGGATAATCGCTTCGCTTGGAGAGCTCTTTGCGTAAAATGGCCCATTTCAGAGGAGTCGTTATTCTTTTACTGGTGAACTTCGTATCAAACGGTGTGTTTTGACCGACTTCCCCCCCGGGCGCTCTCCACACTTTCACATGGTGCACTTTATCCTGAAGCACCACGGCAGCGCGCTACGGGAATCAGAAATGAAAGCAGCACCGACCCTCCTGTGCGCATTTGGCTTTAGGAAGCTTTTCAAATGGCTTGACACGCAGCTCTTTCCACACTTCTGATCTGTGGCTGGGACGGATAACAGCTTTGGACGGACTTTTATTCACCATTACGCTCATTTCGGGTTTGGATCAGTCGAGTCAGACACACTCGGGACTCCGGAGAGAGGTCTCAGCGGGGACAGCAAGGACAGCACCATGACCAGCTGCTGGCTCGCCCTGATCGGATTGTGGTGGAGCGCGTATCACTGCATGTTCCCGGTGGCGGGGAGTAATTATTCGCTGGATGGGAACAGCGAGGTGCACCCGGGGTTCATCCACCGGCGGCTGCGGACGCACGAGAAGCGGGAGATGCAGAAGGAGATCCTGTCCATCCTCGGGCTGCCGCAGCGACCGAGACCGCATCTGTCGCACGGGAAGTACAACTCCGCTCCGCTTTTCATGTTGGACTTGTACAACACGATCTCCAGCGACGAGAAGAGCCAGGTGGAGGGCATGCTGGAGCGGTATCAGTCCGCGCGGTCGACGCAGAGCCCTCATCTGGCCACCTATCAAGAAACTGCCTTTCTGAATGACGCGGACATGGTGATGAGCTTCGTCAATTTAGGTAAGAGATTTATTCTTCTGTGAGGTGGGTTCCAGTTTCATGCGAAGTGGAAAATCTCAGTGGTGTTTGAGCCGAAACGTGAACAGGTGTTGGGAACAAGAGCGAAGTGGAAACTCCTCTAAACTTTGTCTGACGGATTTGACGAAATTATGTCAACTTTATCGGGGTATTATTATTAATATATACATATATTTTTGAATTACGCATGAATATGGCCTCGTGCTTATCTTGAAATGGGATCATTTCCCCCATCTGGATCCGTGTTTACGCACACACCAGACAACTATAGCGCACAACACGTCTATTACGCACGTGCAGTGTTGGTTCAAGAAGTAGCTCCTTGTGAGAGGTCAAATAACTTCCTTATCTGCTCTGTGGGTTAGAAAAACTGCGAGGTTCGTTTTGTTTCCGAGTTATTTATTGTCACACGTCCTCTCTCCGCGCATTGGCACAGCCCAGCTCATTTATAGGAGTGAAATTCATGTGGTCACTTTTTTTGCAGCGCAATATGCTCCATGATTTATGTCTTTAGTGTGAGAAAAATAGACTTATATCCTCAGCACAAACCACCAACCACCACCGCTGGTATTTATTTGAATATAAAAGCCTGCTATTCCTGCCGCTGACCTCCATGCGTCAAGCTGCGGTTTCTGTGCGTAAAAACTCTGCGTCGCATTGTTTGCGTTTCACCCGAGGAAGTGCCATCTTTTAATTAGCTCCAGTGACGATGAAGAGCGACACTTAAACGAGTTGGGAACATGAAAAGCAAAAAAAAAAGCCTCTTCCTTCCATTAGCAGCTCCGTGTGTTTACTGGGAGAGTCTAAACAGAGCGCCTGAAGATAAACAGAGTCAGGGGCTGCTGGACAAGGAGGCTTAAATCCAGATTGATAGTCATCCATCTTGGGAGCTGAGGCCATTGTCATGAGAACATGTGGGAATGTGTCATTGAAGTATGAGGTCTCATGTTTCTTCTTCTGCTCTTGAGACAGGAAGTCCTCTGATGTGTTTTACTCCTCACCTTTATAAACCATTTAATAGTCACTCAGTGCCACATATGAGAAGGAGAGTCAGGTTGGAGTGACCGGGCTTCTCCAGTTATCGGTCCTCCGGGTGTTGGTGTTGCAACGTGCAGTGATGAAAGCAGATATTCAGACAGAAGGTGCTTGAAGATCTGGCCTCAAGCATCTGAATCCCCTCTGTCGGCTTCCCTCTGGGGGAGTGTGATGGCGATGGCGTGGTGTTTGTGTGTCTGTGGTTTCTGTGTCAGTTTGGGGTTTATACTCCTGTGATGTTGCACATCTGGCCCTCCACTTTGATTAATCACGTCCTGTGCATCTTTTGACGATTCCCTCAGATTTCTGTGGCGGCCGGGGGGATTAGGTTGCCATCTCTTCCAGCTGTACACGGAGTCCTAACCGCCTCCCTGCAGGAGGAATGGCTTCCTCCCCGAATGTGATTGTAATTAATGTAGGACCAGGCCAAGGCTTTCCATCTGCTTTGCGAATAAGGCCTTGTGCGACTACCGTGTGTCATCGCCGTCCAATTAGTTTTTAATGTGTCTCTTGCTCCATCGCAGCAGTTTGTGTGCAGGAACCCAGGATGTTAAGAGTAGAAAGATGCCTGAAACACTCTTGGGTGGTCCTCCTTGTTTAGAAAGCGGCCTAAAAATGTGGATATCATGTGTGGCCGAAGTAGAAATCAGAATCAAGATAAATGAAAGGAGGCCAAACAAGCTGTCCGAAACAATTGGAAAAACATTGGGTAAGATTAACCGACAGACTTAGTCATGAGAAAGCACCTTCCCTGTTTGTCAAATCGAATCAGAGGGAAGCCCGCTCTTACTCCACTGGCGATCTGGTTTAAAAAATGATTCACCTCTTTGCACGAGCAGATTCTCTGTACATGTTGACGCAGGATCGCAAACTTTAAAGTGACCTATAGCAAATAAAGTGGTGACAGTGATTTAAACGTTGGCCTGAGCTGATGTCTTTCACAGCCAGCTGCAGCAGTAGCACAGATAGAGAGCTCCTTTTCTCAGGGTGCTCTCCCGGGACACGGACAGATTTAAGAGCCCCTGCGTTACATCCAGTCTCAAGTGCTCGCTCTCCGAACCTTGTGCCTCTTCACCCCCTCACCCCATCCACCTATCTGCATGATTCATGTAGACCTCTTGCTCCGTCATCTGTTCGGCTTTGCTTTCATCACTTGTTCAGAATCATCCAGTGGAAAAAAAAAAGAAGGACGCAGGACCAGAAGCATACTTTCCAGCTCCTTTTTCATCTTCATTCCCAGAATAGCACGTTCATCACTGCCTCGCGGACGCCCTGCTGCCCCTTTCCACAGAGGTGGAGTGTCACCGCGGTGCCGTATGACTCACGCTGTGTGACACGCTGCAGCTTCCAACATGTCCTGTAATGCACAGTGGTGAACTCGAGTAATGGCAACAGTTACTGTTAACTATAGTTTAGGGGCTTGTTCCCACTTGTTGTATGTAGATTTTTTTTTTTTTGTGGCTCTGAGAGACACACTGACTCTGAGCACAACATCCAGCAACTCCAAAATTTTACTTTTAATATAGAAAACTATCATTAGTGATGCTGGACACTTAAATGTGTTGTAAAATAATAAATAATATGACTGTACTGTGATGAAACACATTAATCCTGGTTTTAATATCACATTCTTTACCACATTTATATAAAAAAATAATCTTTTTGGGGTTGAACATGACACATTCCCTGAAGTGCCCACAAACACACCTGGCTGTGTCGCTCTTGATCTATTGGACATTTTCTGTTATGCAATTATATAGTTTGACAACTTCGACAACAATCAAAACGTGAGCTATAAGCACTCTAACAAATAACCTTCTGCCGCTGCTCTCTCTCCCACTTGCATGGCCTCGGCTCTGAGAGATCCGGCTTTGAGCATAACTGATCTGGATCCAACGTCTCGAGCTGATGTGGCTCGGGACCACCGTGGTCCTCCACCACAGTAATGCCCACTTCGGGGGATTCTGGAGGGGGAAAGTCCTCCACTTCTAAAGAGCTCTCTGCAGCAGAGGTGCCTTGCGATTCTGTGTCGCACTTTTTAATGGCCTGCAAATGTTGGTCTCACATCGAGCATCGCCTCCCTCACCTCCTCAGTCCCCTGCCCACTACTTTAGATAATGGGCTCAGAGCTGGAGGTGAAGTGACACTTTAAAAACAAACTTAAGCGAAATCCTGAATAGTCAGTGTGGTGTTTAAAGTCCAGTTTTTTATTTTTTTATTTTGAAAGAGACGTCATTTGTAGAAAAGGGAGAAGCTCATCTTTTTACTTTTCACTTATTGATTATCCCTTTTTACAAGGTCATATATTAAGTAAGGGGAGATCCTAACCCAAATTGTAACCCAATATTTTAAGCTGCATCTCGGTGGAAAACAAATCCAAGCGGTCAGTGCTCTGTAAATGAACGAGCAGAGACGTGTTGCTGTACAAATATCCAAAGCTTCACTGTGAGAACTGTTATAGCCAGAGGGAGAATTTTCGCTATTCTGATCAGGTCTGGTTTTTATGGTTCGAGCTGTTAGCTTGTGGTTGCGGTGAGGAAAGGATGCTCAGGAATGGTTTCGGTTTCACGGGTCACCGAACGGGATCTCCCAACGTTGTACCTGTGTCATCTGCATTTAACTGTGATGAGTTGGCTTCGCTCTAGCTCTGCCGTGCCAGGCAGATCGACAGGTGTACAGGGGCCACTCAGGGGCCACTCAGGGGCTCAGAGCGCCTGTTTGCTCTTCTGTCCTTTTCTGTTTGTTTGCTGGGTTTTAGCAGAGGAAAGATCCCATAATAACCCAGGAAAATGTTTTCTGTGGTTTTAGAGTCATTCTTGTTTGACTTGAATAAATCTCTCATGATTAACAGGTGAGCTTGACCCTGCCCACCAAACTAAAGGGCAGATTAAATCCAGATGAGTTTCATTTTGTTCACACTTTGCCTCATATATGTATCACAAATCAAATTTTATCCTATGTGTCTTTATTTTCCTTGGCTACTGCTAAAATAGCCAGGGCTAGTGCAATTCCAATCAAGTAGGTGGTTTTACCCCAGTGGACAGTGGTTAGCACTGTCGCTTCACAGCAAGAAGGTTCCTGGTTCAAATCCCAGGTCCTTCTCCGTGGAGTTTGCATTTTCTCCCCATGCGTTGGTGGGTATGGGATTAGGTATACTGTAGACTCTAAAGTGACTGTAGGGTTGAATGTGAGTGTCAATGGTTGTCTGTCTCTGTGTGTTGGCCGTGCAATAAGCTGGAGACCTGTTCAGGGTGCCCCCCCGCCTCTCTCCTCTCGCCTCTCTGCAGTTTAGATTAAGATTTACTGAGAAGGACTATAGGCAAATATGTTTTCCTCGTCCTCACAGGCGTTTGCATCCTTCTCTCACCAATGCACATCGTCGGACTGGCAATCTAGACCATTGGATAGTGACGCTTCTCATTCCCTGTGAATGAGCTGATGTCATGCGGGTCAAAATTGTCATACCATAGCCGGTTGCTCTGTGGAGCGCTTGAGGAGCCATTTCTTTGCCCAGGGATGCATTGTTGGCCCACTTTGACAGCGCTGCTCGTGGTGCCGTTGGTTCGCTTGCTGTAGTGGTGAAAAGTTCACGGGGCTGGTCTGGATGAGAAGGTCCAGGGCCAATGCAGATCATTGAGGTCATTCATATTTAACTAGGAGAAGGGTGGGAAATATCAGTGTAATTTCAGGGTCACCTCAGTTGCTAACGTGACAGGGGACATGAGCTATGAGAAGATATTTTAACTTGACACCCCGGTTGCATTTACACCTGGAATTTTTTCTGGCTGTTTACGTTCATCATAGCACGTCATTTCAAAGCTGTTTCAGTGTCTGGAAACTTAAATCATGCCTGCCTCCTCTACCTCAAATATAAAAAGTCATTGGAGTCTTTTGTCTACTTGTCTGCCACCGTGACTTTCCTCATTTTCTTTTTCTCATATGGCTCTAGCTCAGCTGTCACGAGCTCTCTTACCTCAACAGTCAACCTACCTCCCACACTCTGAAGGCAAACAAGCCAGAGAGCTCTAAGAAGTGGGTTTTCAGGAGATTAGTTGGGTTCAGTCGTCCCTGGGCTCCCTCTGAATCGAAGGGCCCTTTAAATGTATTTTTCTTGGTCTTAAGATGCCTGGTTGCATTTCTGAGTGCCTAAGCCTGGATAAGCCGCTTTCTTTGCAGCAAAACATGTCCCAAAGCCCCGGTATGATCAAGCAATGAGTCGTATTAAATCAAAGAGTCAATTGTTTGATGCAGGAGAGAGTTTCAGCATGAAATTTGAACAAATAAATTCACAAATCCATCTTGAACTATTTCCTGTAAAGCCTCAGAAACCAGAACAAGAGGACCACCCGTCACTACACCTCAGAGTATACCATAAACAGCATTAGCCAGCAGTTTAGCGAGGAATTCAAGATATGCTGAAGCTGAGCAAAGGATCTTTTCAGGGACAGAAACTTGGAGACTCGCGACGGTGAGAAAAAAAAATGACATTAACAAACTACAAAGGTCTGTTCTCGTCTGTTTATGGGATCAGATATTTCACTGCCGCAGCGAGTTCACTCGAACTCGCAACAACGTTCAAGAATGGCCCAAGATATACAAATAATTCTCCTTATTGAGTTACAGTGTTTTAAAGTGCTTCCCTTTTCTCGTGTTTGGATTGTATTGGTTGTCAAGCTCCCTGGCAAAACATACAGCGGCCTCGAGAAACAAACAGGGGTTGATGGGGAAAACATATCCGGTTAACCAGATTATGTCTTTTCCAGTCTTTATGTCTGTCATAAAAGACGAGGTGTTACTGGACGTCTCTATTGTCTGTGTGACTTCTTGCCACAGGCCTTACAATTGACAAGTGACTCCTAACTGTATTGTCCTCAATAAGTAGTGCAAGTGACCCACAAGTATGGGTGTTTACATCGATGTAGATGTACACACACGCTTGGTCGGCGAATTACCATTTAAATCCACCCAATTCATTTACACCTCAGTCATCTCCGTCACACCCCCCCGCTCTAACATCCCACTATGCACACAATATCATTCCTCCACCCATCAGCCCATCCACTCTGATCATATCTTGCCCTCTCAAGCCATAGCTGTCTGACTTGACGAGATGGCGGCTGAGATTGGAGCCTAAGTACAGAGATTACATTTCTTGACAGGTTTTTTTTTTTTTTTTATCTCTGTCTTCGCTTGTTCTCCCGTCCACCATCTTCATTCCTCTTAGGAATCATAGTGGCGTGAGATGGATGAGTGTGACGATACGTCGATAGGGGAGGCGATGGGCAGTGGACCATAACCCTGGCGGAACATCTGATTAGGACCCGATACTCCCACTTATCACCTCTGGGTGCAGGCGGGGGGGGGGGGATTCGCTCTGTTGGCTCTGCAGAACGTCGGGGTTAGGACGGGGCAGAGCTGCACCGTCTTCTCTCACATCTGTAGTTTTTTCTCCTGCCCTGTTCTGTCTCTGCACTTTTTTTTGTTTTGCCACGCCACACACTATTGCTCTATTTCATCTCACCGCATGTACTCGATTTCAAAGTGCATCGTAAAAACCTCAGGAGTCTTGACTACATGCTGTGCAACAAGAGGCAGCTGATCAGAAACAGGCTCTGAACTCCTGAAGGAGTATATACTGTATGTTGAGCCATAGACCCTGTTACAAACATGTTGATTATAGTATTGTTTTAGACACGTTCAAAACAACAGGAACATTTCCAGAACATCCAGGTGAGGGGTGGTGCCTTCAGGACATGACATTTAAACTCTGATATGGAGAGCACAGTGTTCTTGTTTACAGCAAATCACTGGCATTGGCCCTTATCACCAAAAGCTCTCGAATCTCATTGTCAAGTTGACATCTTCGCTGGCTTCTTCTATGTGTATGGCTTTTCTTGTTCATCAATATTAATATTTGCATTTTGGTTTCTGTCAGGGGGTTTGGGGTGAATATTAAATTGACCCCCCTCATATAGCAGTTTATTTTAATAGTTTTAATGACAAATTCCAGTACAATACAAGACAATACATAACAATACTGATGGCACAACTTCTGCATTTTGAGGTCCAGTATCTTGTCCAAGGACAGATGAAGGCAACACGCTCTCCCTCCTGAGCCACAACCGCCCTAGGTGAAGTTTGATTGCACACACACACACACACACACACACACACACACACACACACACACACACACACACACACACACACACACACACACACACACACACACACAGAGGAAGTAGGAACAGGTGGCATTAGTGCAAACTGAATAAACACAAACTGTTGATGTGAAACATAATTAACTTAACATTTTCGGTCTCCATCGTAATTTGTGTAATCCTTATGAGTACAGCGCTGGTTGATGTGCTGTCATGGTTACAGTGGTAACAGCAACATTGTTTTAGGTCTGCAGCCTTAGATGCTTTCATGATGATACATTTAATGTCAGGTTACACAACGCAGGAGGCCAACCTTTTTGTAAACACTGGTCGGTATGTCTGTGGAATTTACGGCCTGCCCTGGTGTTAAAAGAGGTTGTGAACCTATGAACCGCTGAACTCGGACTCGGCATGTCCTTGTGTGCCCAGTAAACTCCATTAATTATCATAATGACCCAGTCATTTGCTCGCTCTGGTAATGGAGATGACCATGGCTGACAGGAATGGCGTAAAAGTCACGGTAAACATTCCTGCTGTCACATTCTTCTGCGATGCAATTGGCAAGCCTGCTGGGATTTATCTCTCTTCAAATAAAAAGAAGAAGTGAGAGAAAGGAGGGAAGAAAAGAAAGACAAAAAGGCACAACCTGAGGGAAGCTTGAGGGTTCCTGGATTCAGACCCTACCATGTACGTGCCTGAGGAGAAATGGAGATTCCTCAGGCCAGAATACATTTTAATGCCACCGTGTTGTGACCAGAGGTCCGTCAGTAAGACTGTGCTTCCGTCCCATTCTCGTTATTGTAATCTCAGGACCGTCTTGAGGGAATTGCATCAAATTTAGCCCAAACCTTCAAAGATGAACTGATTAGTAATCGATAAGTGGTCAGAGGTCGAAGGTCAAGAACGAGCCACCTCAAGAATAAATGCACTAATTATGACAAATATACCACTCACCAAACCTGATGGGCCAAAGTCTTTCTGTCTTTAATTTTTCTCCTTCCTCCGTCTTTTCCTTTCCTCTTTCGTTCCTCGTTTACTAACATTTCCCCCCCCTTCATTTCCTTTCCTTTCCTATGCACATTAACATGAATACTATCATGTGTATTTACCAGATTCAGTCATACAGCCTCTTTTTCATCTGCAGTCCCTGACAGGTTTTGAATATGTAATATATGATATATAATGTGTTTTATCAATTCTACCTATCGTTCCATTAACTGCCTGTGTAAGAATAAATTGACCTGTTTGTTATTGGTTGATTGTATGATGCTCAACTTGTCTTTTGTCTTTTTCTGTTTGTTTGGATTGGATGATTCATGCTGCTCCCTGTCATCGCTGTGGTGATCAATGACTACAATATTCTGACTTTTGACCTTATTCTGAATATTTCTATGATGTTTACATGAGTTGCTAATAGAATATTCCCTACATGTTCCTGTTTACATGTTACAGAGCATAGTGTGATTATGACTCAACGTCAAAATTGTGTCCTACTAATTGTTCACACTTGAACTCAGGTCATGTGCCGTTAAGCAGTTGATAACTTCTGTATGTGGAAGTCGCAAAATGCTTTGAAAACTCCCATAAGCCATTATAATGTGATTAAGACATATACATATCTACATAATGTGACTAAGGTCACAATACTCCACTCTCCACTTGTCTGACTATTATCTTATATCAGTCCATGTAAACAGGTTTAATGAATGTTCCCAGGTCTGCTAGCTCCTTCAGAATGTTTCCAAATAGTTAAAAAAGTAAAAATCCGTTTCAGTGAGTGGGTGGCTCTTGAATTTCACCTCTTTGTGTAACCGTCAATGAATAGATGTTTATTTAACAATGACAAGTGTGTTAGGGTGGAGTTTTTCTTTCAGGCCTGGGTCAAGGGTTAAGGAATGGATGTAGTCACTCATTCATTCCGTACACAAATACAGACGTGAGACTTGACTTATGCGTGTCTGCGCTGATAATCGGTGCATACTTGAAATATACTTGTCAGCTGGCGAGGTACTCCTACCTTGTTATACAAGAAGTCTCCATGGCGTCACAGAGAAAAGCCGCCAACCCTCAGCCCCTCGAACTTTCCCTGGCTGGTCGTGTCTCCAAAGAGGACGTGCCTGAAACAACCAGAGGTCTCACGGTGAGAGAAAAGGCCCAGTGTGAGAGCCGATGCGCTCCCTGACCCTCCCGAGCGAGTAGCCTCCCTTTCAACCGCGCTGCTGCTGACAAATTTACAAGCCCTCGGCTGACCCACGGGCTGACTTTCCAAACATGATACTCAGGAAAACAGTATGGGATGGGAGGGATGGAGGCAGGCACGGAGGAAGAGAGATGAGAAAAGTAAGACGAGGAGACGGAGGAAGAGACGCAAGATGCATTATGTTTTCATCAGAGACTAATATATATGTCAGATTAAAATCATAAAAATATTTCATAATTCAACTAACAGTTATATTGGCCTGGACCAAGTATTTCGATTCATATAACTGGATTTAAATTTGTACTATTTTCCTTCAATACATCATTGTTTGGAAAAAAAGTTGTGGAACACAGACAGAGACAATTTAGGCCTCAAACCAAAAAAAGAAATATAGGGTGATGAAAGAAACACAAGGAGGAGATATCATCAACAGAACTTAACAAGAAAATTGAGATGTATGATAGTCAGCTGTCATTAAAATAAGATCGTGGTGCTCTTATCCCAGTTGGAACTACGTCACACTAATATGTCCAGAGGTTTCGGGGATGACTGCCAGTGAGACCACCCAAAACAAAAATGTCTCCACTCCTGGTGACGTGTGCTGTTCTGGATAAAAGGATCTTATCACTAAGGATGTGCAGGGGAAACTCTGCCCACTGCTTCCTTTCCACACCTCCAGGCAGACCAGCCGCCTGGAGGCCTTATCTGAGCGAATGTTTAAGAGTCCAATATGACTCCTTTTCCTACAGGAAGCCTCATATTCCTCAGCTTTGTACATGCTTCTCTTTGCCAGTGTCTTTGTTATGAACGTTGTGTGATGGTTGGTATGAACAGAACAGATATTTATACACACAGATGTGCGGAATAAACCGTGTGAGAGTAGCTGCTGTCTAAGCTCAGCTGGTGTTGTGTACACTCTCAGAGGAATGTAACTCTGACATTCATCCCATGAATAACTTCATTCAGGTTATAGGATCAATGAGAATAGTCTCTTTCATAGGTTTTCCTTGTTATCTGCTACATTAGCTCCAAATGGAAAACTCACCTATTGGTCAGCTGTGGTCCAGAATAACTTGTCCCAAGTGCCGTGAGATTCACGTTTCAGCAATTAGGATGTGAACATCCATCCATTTATTTACTGTAAATGTTACATTGCATTGAAGATCTTGAACTATCGAAGTCTTCACCCCCCCAGTCTGCTCTACGACTTCCCGGCTTGTGGATACCCTCCACCTGCCCTGCTTGGCTCGGACTTTTAAGTTTTATTTTTCGAGGGACACCTGAAAACCGTCCCTTTTAGAGGGTGTGTGGTTATGTCCCGCCCTGCTCCTGTGGGTATATCATTGGTCTTGTTTTATTTTTTGTGTTTCTTGTTTTATTTTGAAATCACCTCTTCCTGGCCGGCATGACTGCCTCACTTAGTTCGGCTTGAGTTTTGGGGAGCTGCCACGTCGTCCATCTTTATATATGGTTTGTGGCATAATCTGATGGACACAAAGGCAGTGTTAACTATTTTATTTGAATCTTTAGTGACAAAGAGATGTTAAAATCCCTAAATGAGAAAACATTCTAATGGATTTCAACACCAATTTCCTCCGTTAATGCAGTGTTTTTGTAGGTTTAGCAAACAAGTTCCCACTCGAGGTCACCATACTGAAAAAAAAAACATTTTGAAGTTGTGGTTATTCTAGCTTTCAGCGAAAAACCCAACATGAAGAAAGCCAAATTCCTCTACGCTTTCATCTCACCAGTGCTGTGTTGACCTTACCGACAGATGTATTATTAGGAACATTGATTATTTTTCTTATGATTTTCCTCCACCTGTTTTTCAATATGCAGGTATCTGGTTACCGCCGCTATTGTTGGAGCTGTGCCTGTGTGTAAAACAAGCAGTGGGTCTAACATATATTTCAGCCCAGGGGGAAGATTGAAGCCGGGCTACACTGGATCGTATGTTCTTACTCTAAGCCAGTGAAACACATTGTGGTCACCGTCGACTTTCCAAAGGGAATCCCACTGAGGCTCAACTGTCCACATGTGAAGTCTGATGGAGAGGTGAGGATAGGGAGGTAGAGAGGAAAGGATGTGCCGAGATGTGGAGATGGAAGAGAAACTGAGATGTTAATTGTGGGAACGAGGGGAAAATCGAGGCTCAAACAGCATCTCAGAGCGAGCTGGCCCACCTTGCCGCTGTGGAATGCAAAGCCACCAATATTTTGACTTCTCCTTTGGCAACAGCTGCGTTTCCCTTTTTCAAAGATATTTTTTCCTTATTTATCGGATCCCTCAGGAGAGATCCATCTCTTGGCCCTGACACCGGCTTCCTCCTCTAAATCTGGGACCAGACCAGCCGAGTCCAGACTAACACGTATACACACGCTGACATGCACACCTGCTGCCCAAAAGCAGACATTAACCACAGGTTTCTTTTTTATTTCAAGCCATTTTTGCCGTTATTCATAGGACAGTGCAATCATTGAATGGGGCGGGAGAATGGGCAAACACACAGCAAAGGGAGGCTGTGTGTTTGCCCAACCTGAGGCTGCTGCAGGAGGACTCAAGCAACCCTAGAGTTCCAGCGTGCTGCAGGGATGTATATTTGTCAACCAACCTGGACTTTAGCATTTTCAGGGTTCCCTCAACAAAAAACCCAACAAGTTTATCGTACTTATATGATTTGTGCAAAAAGATTAACACGACTTTTATGATATTTGAAGACTAATCACAGTCACCAGAAGTAAAAAAACAGATTTTAGCCTCTGAACAAACAGCCTGTAACTTCTGATTTCTCCAAAAGCCTTTTCCTCTGAGACAGTTTTAAAGAGCGTCAGTATAAAAATAACAAGGCTGTTAGTAAAAATGTAGTCAGACTCGTAGTCCAGAAAGTGAAGCCAATGCAAAAGTACCTGACACCTGCATTCTCTGAAATGACCAGTAGTTGCATTAGGAAGTACACATTTTCTTTTGAAGTCTATGATAAAACTACCCTACTTCTCATTTGTCAACGTCAGTCCTAAGGAATTAACTGTCTCAATCGATAGTTTCAAGTCTTCTTCAATACAACACAATTTTCATTTGAATGTGATAAAGCACGATATCCATTGTGGGATTGACAGCTAGTACCGTCCAATGGGTGTAGGTCACAGGTGTAGGTAGGCGTGCAGTGTTATCGAGCTCTCAGTCAGGCTCCAACCCTGCTCCTCAAAATATGGTAACTTTTGGTTTTAAAAAACCAAGATGGCGCTGGACATAATGCCAAACTCAAGACCTCTAAAGTTCACAAACCAATGGGTGACGTCCTGGTGGGTTGACAAATCAAGGCACAGGCAGGGACACAAATAGCTATCTGTAAAGTAACCAGGAAATAATGATACAGCAAAATATGTAGGTATTGAGGAGGCTGAAAGGTCAATAAAAATTGATCTTTGATGATCCTCTTTAAATGTTCTATTTTTGTTGGGTACAACTCTGAGGATTTTATGACTTTTTGACTGACAGTTCAACACTTCTTTAGCAGAGTGACAGACCCAGACGAGCTCTCCTCTACTGGTCATCCAAAGGTTTCCCCCCGTATCACATGAGAACCGTGGGACAGCAAATCATGACAATCTGACCCGCTCTAAACAATGTACTGTATCTTCTAGTGTGCTGTGAGATTAATGACTCTGTTGTAGGATTGTTGACGTTAGCCACATACGTTATGCAGCAAGTGTTTGGTGTCATTGGTTTTGTTTATGACCGCAGTGTTTGGTTGTGTTTATTTTCTTGTTTCATGTCTAAATGAAAAAGCCAGTCATTTTTTTTCTGCCAAAATCTGCAGCCCCCAAAGAGAACAAGATGTCGGTGGAGGAACAAAATGGACTCGTGTGGACCATTATGTGACCGACATAGAAGGACTCAATCTTAACTTTTGTCTGATGCTGAAGGATTGTAAAGAGTATTCTGTCCGTGGAGGATTTGAATCCATCCACAAGACCACATCTTGTTTTAAGACCACTGACTTAATTCAAAGTGAAGTATTTATAATGTACGCCACTATTCGCCTGACCAGAGGCTGTTGTGACAGCTGCTACTGCTACTCCAGAATCACATTTTTATGGACATCCCATAAAGTGGAAAAAGGGGAATGGCTGCGTTGCTTATTTAACAGCTCATTTCCATCCTGATTTCATGGCATGTCCTTATAAATGTGAAAAAGACGTGTCACCGTCTTCTGTTGACAGCTCGTTGGCTCGAATGGTGTCCAATGAAACAAACACTTGTTTTTAAAGGGGCCTTGGGTGAAATCACAGCCGGACATTCATGTAATTTAGATCTGTAAGTGGTCAGACAGACATGTGTTGTACATTTATTGGTTTTAAACACTTGTGAACAAACATGGCTCTTCTCCTACACTCCTACAACTGACCCAATTTGTTGCAGTTGTAACATGAGAGCATGAAATCAAACAAATGGTGTATTTGCTACCTAAGGATTAGAATGCAGGAGCCTGCCGGACTTGCAATTTTTTTAATTCGTAAACATATAAAACCAGTATATCTAATCCCTCAAGCAATGATTCCATAATCATTATTGTGAACTGGGCACCTGATCCTTAACTCAAATCCTGAACCTCAACTCATACTCAAAATCTAATGCTGATTTTAATCTTTCTTTAAAATACTTTTTAGTATTTATACTACCACCAGTACTACTGTCCCATCCACTAACATAGAATAGGCAAGGTTTATGACCTATACTGCAAGCAGCCACCAGGTGGCGATCTAGAATTTAGGCTACATTCCCTTATGCAACCTTGCCTGTCCTTATAACGTCATGCTACCATATCTTATGTTACGTTACATCAACCTCACATGACATATCTTTATGCTGTGTTAATAAAATACATTATATGTTACCAACCCTTGTGTTACATTATGGTACCGTACATTCCTGTATGGAAGAGAAAAGGGTCAAAACACGGACATTAACATACTTGGTGTTTAAATGTCTGAGCTGAGTTAGTGGGTCCACATCTTAATCCTTGGAAACAGTAGCTAGAATAAAATCTCCTCTTGACACACAGGTATGACATATCCAGCTACCTGGAGGACAAGCTGATGACTGCTACCACTCAGCTGTCAGTCCATCGATGGCAAATACTGATACTACACAGTACAACAGCCATTCCATGGGTATCTATCTGTTAGCAAAGCCCCAGTAGGGGTGCAATTACAGCAAATTATCCGCCCCCAAGGTTAGACACACACACACACTCAGAAACCCACACACATTGCACACTGGCTAAAAATCTGAAAATGACAAAAGATAGATGTGTATCCAGACCTCATTTTATCATCTGGTATGGAATGCAGCTCAGTGGTGATGGAGCTCAGGGTGGTGGAAACAAAACTCAAATGCTCCACCTCTTTGGATGCGCCTGAGTTTGTGCGTGCTTGTGTGCGCCTGGGACAGTGCGTCGCACATTATCTGTCATGGTTTTGGATGGGTATTTAGAAGAGGCCAAATGGTTTTTCAGGCATTATATGGAGGATGAAAAATGTGATTATATGGTTCAAATGGGGCCTTTGGTCGTGGGGATGCCTGTCCAGTGAGATCATTATGTATCGTAACCTGTGGGAGGTAGTGGAAGAAGAGCAGGCTGGATATCCAGGCCATTGGTTCATGTGTGTCTGTGTGCTGAAGGAGAAAATACAGCCTGAATTCTACACTCTGAGGAAGCCCCTTGTTAAGCTGGGCTCAGACTACAGGAGTTTTAAAATCCTGACCGAGTTTGAAATCAGGTTGCATCACGCACAAGAGGGGAACTTTGCAGATGTTCTTTCTCATTTCAAATATGCACACACTATAAATATTTGAAAATAATGGCACATCACACACAACAGGATATTGTTGAGATTATCGACACACCACCTCACGTCACCTCTCTGACGTGATCTCGTGAGGATGAAGGTGCAAACAAAACAAACACGGTGGAGTCTGGTGCAGTACGTTATACTGCTTGATACAAAACCAGAGAGAAAGAGAAAGGTTGAGTAGACAGGTTCAACATGTGTGTTCTTCACAAGAACTCAAGGTGAGATTTTTATCGTCAACACACAGCAACAATCCTCTCCTCCAACTCATCTGTACTTTGCACTTGGCTCCATCTTCTCCTCCCCAGTTCCGCTTGGAAAGTACTGATGGAATCATACCGTTTTTAATCTGAAATATCAAACATGGCCCCGATGACTCTGCGGCCACTATCAGATCATTTGGTGCTGAACGTCAGTGCTGATCCAGGTCCCAGATCAGATTTCTCCTCCGATTCCCACGGAGACTGTAGACTGAGCCCAGCTTTCGTGTGGTATTTGTTCTCAAACAGCGGTGGAGCAGTCCGTGTACTCTGACACCAATGTTTGGTCTATCTGTGCTAGTAAACGTGTTACTTCTTTGCATATTAAGAGCTCCTGTGATCTAGTCGCCACATCTGAAATACAAAGTGCTTGGATGCTTGGATCTTGAATTTCTACATAACTGATCAAACTGAAGTCCTGTGGTGGAATGTAACAAAGTACCATTACTTCATTACTGTACATAAGTAAATTTTTTCATGTATCTTTACTTAAATAGATTGATTTTCGGGTACTTTTCACTTAAAAGTGGTCAATAATGAGAGAGGAAGTGGGAAACTTTTACTTTAAGTATATTTAAAAGCAAGTACTTACTCACTTTTACTCTAGTATTAAAGTGAATGTGGTATTTTAACTGTTACTTGAGTACATATATATCCATTTATTTGTACTCCTACTCAAATAGATTGTTTGAGAGCTTCCTCCACCACCGCTAAAGTTGCATTTCTGTATCTGCTAGACGATCTGATCTGATGATGCTGATGATGTTGTTTATTGTCACTATGTGGCGCTCTTTCTTACTCTTCATGCTAAGTACCAGGGTCTTCTTGTATTTATCATAATAAACCTGCTGGAAACATTAAACACACTTCCTGTGCACCAGAGGAATTTTCCCTGAAGAGATACACTCTGAAGAGTCTGCACATTAAATCACAGACATTTCGTTCTTATCTAAAACTGTTGTCCATTGTTACTTTAACGTGAATTATGACTGTCTTTGCAAACCCGTGTTTTCCTAGCTGTGTGTCAGGAACACGTGACAGTAAAAAATCACTCCACGGATTTCTGCTGAACACACACAGTAGAGCTGTCGGCTTCTGTTCCCTGTTTGCTAATGGGACCTGACAGTGAGCAAATTGACCAGTGTCGCTGTGGACTGACGCTCCACTGACCTCTGGGACTGTGTTTGCATCACGAAGCATCACAACGTGTGTGTGAGCCCTACTGTGCACATCTTCTCTCGTGAATGTGTGAAGTTTAATTCTTTGCTTTGACTTTTACATCTGTGCCTGTGGATTTTTCTGTGTGTGTGTGTGTGTGTGTGTGTGTGTGTGTGTGTGTGTGTGCGTGCGTGTGTGTGTGTGTGTGAGTCATCCTGTGCTCTGATCTTCTCCCCTGACCCAGCATCAAAGCCGACACACTGAGCACCACAGGACCAGCCAAGGGCCACTGGCAGGAGTGACAGTTTATGTTCAGTGCATGTCAGCAGCACACACACACACACATACACACACACACACACACACACACACACACACACACACACACACACACACACACACACACACACACACACACACATTGCTAATGATGACTCCCAGTAGACTACACAAGCACCTTCGTCTGTACCTTGACCCCAGGAGCTACCCTTCCAGCTGCCGGATTACAAAGAGCCAAAAAACACTAAGCAGAAGGCAGAAACAGCTCCTGGTAGCAGCTGAGCATAGTGGCAACACCTTGTGTGTGTGTGCGTGCGTGTGTGTGTGTGTGTGAGCACTATAACCTGCCAGTATCCATCTGTTTTGCCAAGATCAACAGCTGTACCCATCTTTCTTCACTACATCAATGCAAAAGGTTAAAAAGGTTGAAACGTAGAATCTGTCTTGAGTCTTTTTACTAAAGACCGTTGATTACAGAATGAACATTTCCAGATGTTTTTCTCTCTTGGTGAAATAGTGACAGTCGGTGACGAATCGGGACCGACATTTTCCGGAAAGGCCAAACCCTTAATGAGATGGGACTTCAGATGAATTAACAATAAATAGAAGACATGGACGTTTCTGACCTATCCTCAGAAAACCATCAAGAGAGAAAAACCAGACCGATTACAGACCGTAATTACATAAACACGGATTCTTCTCATGCCTTTCACATCCAGAGCTGTTTTTTTGTTAATCGACATCTGCAAAGTCTTTAACAATGTTGACAGCTTCTTGGTGCGCAAAAGTTAAATTGAGAGGTGTTGGTGAAAATGTCTCCTTTTTTTATTGCCTTTCATTTCCCTCATTCGCTTTAATTTAGTCTCTGTTTCATAGCGTCTAAATTACAGATTTAATTAGAAAGCAGAGATTTTTTTTTACGAGGGTCTTTGGAATTCAGTTTTTGGCATGCTTTATGCATAAAACCCCCACGCAGAGTGGTTATAGAGAAGGTACAGGAATGTTTGCTGCGCAGCAGAGAAAGCTCTTGTTTTTTCAGCTCCACTGGCGTCTTGCTGTCATGGTGGTTCAACAGGGTCACTGGTTCCTTTTTCTTCAGTAGTGCAGCAATCATCCCATTTCTTCCAGGAGACACTGAGAGGAAAAAATGAAATGCCTGCTACGGTGACAGTAAACCCGAGCGCGGGCGTTTAACCCATCTCGCAAAACCAAATGTCAACATCCACTCTTTCCTGTTCGGATGAAGAGGAAGAGGCAGAGTAAACCCTGGGCTTGTGTGCATTATGAGATAGAGCAGGGAGGTAAAAAGATTGATGAGGAAGTGGCTTCTGGAAAAATAGGGCCGTGGAGATCGCGGTGGCGTGTGGGTCGGCTGTGTAAGCATGTCTGACTTTTCGTGCAGCGGCAGATTAGGGTTCACCTCCTGTCACAAACCTGCATTTAACATTAGGGATTTTTTTTATTCAGCACACCCATGGTCTCTCCCTGATATTAACCTTACTGTAGTTTCCATGAGCTCATACTGCGAAAAAGAAAATGTTGGCGATGAATTTAAACTTGGGTTTTGCAGGGGGTCGTCCAATATTGATGTTTCCTTCAGTTCGGTTTTATTTCTTTATTTTCGTTTGTTTGTTTGTTGGTTTGAGTTTTTCTTCTTTTTCACATGTGCTCTCAAACTGGACCACTGACATCCGGGAATACATTTCGAACAGGATCATTTCACAGCTCCCCGATCAGAAGATTCAATTCTCCTTGTTCCTGATGAACCACAAAATCATCCTCACTTCTCGACTGCACATTTTCAGAATGAATACGTAATAAAAATAAATCAGAAGCAGTGTGCAAGGTTTCTGTGCGTGACCATTTTTGTTAGATGATGAATTTCAAAAAAAGCATATGAAAAATAAGGACCTGCTGTGCAAAGACCTTAACACCGAAAAATGTATTTATCAATAATTTTATCAATAAGATTTAATGAAAGAATAAAATTAGAATAGAAATAATAGAATTAATGAATTGAATACGCAATTTTTATTTGAAATCGAATTCTCAAATTTTGTGGAATGTGTCACACGACAACAACGCCACAATGGAGAAGTTCATTTCTAAAAGCCCTCAATAACCTCTGCTTTAAAATGGACAGTATATGATGACATCATTATTTTTGAGAAAACCATCCATAACGATCCCTTAAGTTAATTTTAACAACTTAATGTTGATGAAGGGTGAAAATGTATTTTGGCGAGGCGGTTGTTGGTTGTTTTGCTCTGCGGTTGTGGTACGTGTGTCAGAAAGAAGGAGGGATTTGATGCGAGACGGCCGTTCGCCAGCTGTCTCTCGGAGGGATTGGTTGGACGACATCAGGAGTGTGAGCGAAAGCACTGACCACTAACCACAGACCACATACAAGCCAGCCAGTCAACCACCGCCAGGCCTCTCCTGCTTTTTTTGCTTCACGTCCAAGATTTGAATTTGTCTGTCTTCCTTCCTTCCTTCCTTCTTCTACTTATAGCTTTCATCCTGCTCTCTGCTCTGCTCTTATTCTTACTTTTCCATCCTACCTCCAAAGTCTGCCGTCGCATCCCCACAATTTATTTATCGATTTCTCTTATTTTATTGGTAATCCAGAGGTTGCGATTATCAATCACTGTCAGACTCCTCTTCTATTTTTCTTGCCTGTTTGTGCACTCATCCAGCCTCAGCACATGCAGCCTGCTGGCTCTAACTTTCACTCACTTATCTTTCTCTCAGCACCTTTGTCCTTGCTTTGCCTCTTAAAGGGGCATGTCTCTCAGTCAATGAAAAGCTTAAGTTTCATGTCTGCAGAATGGTTTGTCGGGGCACTGATTTGGTTTTCTTTATATAATTGCATTTGACTTTGTATATTGTTCAGCAAGTATAGTATTTAATAAGAGATGATGAAAAGGTTGCTGATCTGGTTAATGATCTGGAGGGTAGATGTCCAGCCTGCATACAGAATCCTGCCAGCCTGCAGAGGACGGTAAAAACTTTATGGATGTTTGAAAGGCCATTTGACCTGGTGCTGCCAATAATCACTTTGTGTTTGTGTGAGAGAGGCAGAAAGATAGAGAGTGAGAGAGAGAGAGAGAGAGAGAGAGAGAGAGAGAGAGAGAAATGCAATGAAGCAATGACAATGATAGCTTATATAGTGTATATATATATATATATATATATATATATATATATATATATATTTGCCTATATACAGTGCATGCACAGGGTATGTATAGCCCCTCCAAATCATTCTTTCATATCCACAAAACTACATTATAAAGCAGGACTTTGTGTATAGACTAACAACCACTCAGCATGTACAGTCTGTGAATAAAAGGACCATACAAACACATGTGAAAGCTTGTTTGGTGGCTGCAGGGACAGAACAGCATATGTTCTGTGTATGCTAAATGAAAGAATAACTCCTATGAGAGCATAGATATCACTCTCTCTGTCTCTGTCTCCATCTGTCTTCCTCTCATCGTGACATGTCTTTCCCTTTCTACCTCCAGTTCCTTCTCTTCGGCCCCTCTATCTTCCTCTGTGACAGTTTTTATTCATCTGCTCTGGTCATCTTAACCCATATTCGGGTTTGGGTTCAGGTCAGGGCTCCGTCTGGGCACTCAAAGACTTGAACAAACCGTCTGAACACACAGTAAAAACCCTTTCCCTTGTGGTTGTTCCTATCTCAAAGCTCACATCATGGTGGATTAGCACAGTGTTTATGCTCCCTGTGTAAAGACTTCCCTTTGATTAAAGATACTAAACCTTTCAATTGAACTTCAAGCTGATGATGCAGAGACGTAGCTGGAATCCTTCCTAGTGCGGCTCTCCGGCCTCAGACTGTCAGACTGTGGCTTTCTTCAGATTTCACAGTATTACAGTAATTGTTTGTCCTCATCTGGTTGTTCGAAGCGACTCCCTTGTCAGAGAGGATAAAAACTGGTTGATTTTTTACTTGAACCGGCCAGTGAGTTGTAAAACGAGCTCTTGTGTTGAAAGACATATTCTGTGGATTTCATTAAAAACCTGAGTGAATACATTTTTCACCTCAGTGAAAACATTTCTCTCCTCAGCCAGAATCTCTTTCAGTCCACTAGTATGATTCTATGAGGATTTGTACCATTTCTTTTCAAGAAATGCAAGGTATTAGACGATGCCAGTTGAATTCTGGGACCAGGCTGTTTACAGCCTTGTTACCTCACTGGAACTGGAACAGGAAGACTGTGGTGACACTGGACAACTCCCAGATTGTGTGTGTGTGTGTGTGTGTGTGTGTGTGTGTGTGTGTGTGTGTGTGTGTGTGTGTGTGTGTGTGTGTTTGAAACAGACACAGTTTTAACTTTGTGTGGTGGCTACACAAATAAAAACGTCTGTGACGAAGAGGAATGCAATGGCTGCATTTATACAACATTATACAGACAGTACAGAAGTGTGACAAACTATTAGGGCAACTTCGAGAGAAAAGAGATTCTGAGAAAAACATTATAATTTTATGAGACTTTCATCTCATTAAATGACTTACTTAACTTAACTTTATGCTCGTAATATTACTACTTTCTTCTCAATTAAAACTTAGTTCTCATTTAATTAAGACTTCTATGATGACACTATTATATATATATTCTTAAATACGACTTTATTGTTGTAGCATTATGAAATATTTTCCATTACATTATGACTTAATTTTCAACTACGACAGTTTCTATAACATTATGACTTTATCCTTATTAAATTACATCTTAACATAACATTTTATTTTCAAGTAGGGCTTTATTTTTATTAGATTATGACCTCATTCTTGTAATATTACGACTTTCAATTACAGCTTGATTCTCGTAATATTACTTTATTCTTAATAACATATTTCTTGGAATACCATGACTTTTTATATTACTTAGATTATGAAATCTCCATCATTTCATTCATCACAATGGCCTTAATGCTCCATTGTACTAACGGGCAGTCTAGTGGGGAAAATGACTGTCACGTCAGCCTCATTGTTCTAAGCAAAGGTAAATCCAAAAGTCAGCATTTCAGCTTTTATGTAAAGGTCTCTGAGATTTTTTTCAATGAACACACAACACAGTAAACGTAATAAATATTTGAAACATGTGGAACTCCTCCTGAATCTTTTGTGCCAAAAAGTCAGTAGATTCCCATATAGGGAATATGTAATTTAAAGCTGTTGGTCTTTGAGCTCGGGGGTGTTGAAGGGAGCGTTGTAAAGTCATTTAGAGTTCCATGACCTCTGCCTCCACACACACACACACACACACACACACCGACTCACAGAAGCTTAGCTGATCGATCTACCCTTCAACACAAGACCAGACCAGTCACTGCGACATCTGCGCGCGTGTGTGTGTGTGTGTGTGTGTGTGTGGGCGGCTCGTGGAGCGAGATGATGAAATGGTCACTGTCGCGTCTGATAGAAGTCACAGTGAGGCTGATGTGAATAACATGTCCTCCGCTATAGGTGGTTTCCTTTGCTTCAGTGGAAAGTGTTTGAAGAACAAAGAGGCAGAACTGGCTGAGAACTGAGAACCTGCAATCATCACCAGTTGTTTTGACCAAATCACAGCACACACGCACGCACACGCACGCATGCACACACACACATTTTGAATTCCCTCAGTAATGCGACGAATGTCATGTCTTTCCCTGCCTCCTCCGCACAGCAGTCTTTGTTACATATAGGTTCAGTGTGTATACAGTTTGGAAAAGTCTGGGGGATAAGGGCAGCTCTGACCTTCTTAAGTGTGGGTACAAGGTGGGGCCGGCACTTTTGGGAGAGTCTGATTGGTTCTAGTGTTCCCACATCAACACAATTTTCTTTTCGGCTATGACTCAGGGAATAAAATGTGTCATTGGTCCATTTTGGGTTGGTCCCCACATCATAAAATTACCAGAGGTTTTTAACAAGCCTGGCTGAGGAACAAAACTCAATTTTAGTTACCTCAGGTTTGGGCTGTAAACGTATCTGAATAAATCTTCAAAATAAAATGAAATGTTTTATAAATATATTGTCCTGATAGATCACTACTTTACTTTTTTCAGTATCTCAGATATCTGCTGCCTTTGTCTCACACCCTGTCCACACTGGTGCGGAAATTGCTAAATTATCTTTTTCCTCCTGTTCAAAGGGCACGTTTTCAAAAACTGCGGTTTATGTGTATCTCTGTGTACTTGTAAAACTACTGGCCTGGCATGCTTGTTGGGGTGTTTGCAGTTGTTTTGTGTTTGGATCTTGTTCTCATTAGGACACACACTCACAGATTAACAGTCTGCTTATCTATAGGCTTATCGTATTTGTTGATTTAAGCGGTACCAGACTAGTTAGACATTTGGTCATTATGTTTATCAGGAAGGAAATTTAACCAGATAACAAAATACAGAAAGATGTGGCTGACCAACAAACATGAAACTAGAAGGGGACTCTGTGCACACCTCCACGAAGGCTAATGCCCTTTCTCGACATGACAAAGAAGTGTTTCCAATTATTATTTTCGGATGATAACACAAGAAATCTCTAAGTGTTTGCTCCTTTGCTGCATTGTATACCTGCATGCTCACTTGCACTACCATCCATTAAGTTTTTACCCTCCACGCAGACAGTCCCCCCTCATTGCGAGTGAGAGTGACCTTCCTGCACGTACATGCACGGCTACTGCTGCAGAGAAAGTAAAACAATTTTTCTGGATCTGCTCATTTATCCAGATCTGCACCAAAATACCATGAATTCTTCCCATATTGCATCCTTCCACCAAGTCACGTGGTAATCTGTTCTGTAGTTTTTGCACAATCCTGCTCGCTAATAGACAAACAAACAAAATGGAAACATAACCTCCTTGGCAGAGGTAAACATTTTATGGTCTATTATATCTATTGGCTGAATTGGTGCATGGATATTTCTGCATGTGACCTTTTAATTGCATTAAACATGGCTCTCGCTATTCATTTCCTTTTCAGCGTTCTGTGTGTCCGTCGACACTCTGACTCTGAAGGCCCTTTGCCGTGGGAGAAAAACCTCTAGCTGGGACAGAAACCAATTCCCCTGAGAGCACAGTATCATTATGGTGCATATTGCACTTAAAAGCATAGAGGGGAACACTTCTGTTGGTTTTTGTCATTTCACTCTGTCAGAAGTGGTCGCACAGCGTCTCTTAAGTTCGCTGCCGCTGAAAAAATCATGGGCTTTTGCTTTGGACTGATGATAACAGGGGTTTATTTAGGGAAACAGGAAGCCATGAAACCTATTAGACCTTAAGTATAAATCATGTGATCGTTTTAAAGGCTTCTTTGGTTGACCTCAGCGCAGTGTGTGAAAAGAATACCCACTCATCAATCACTACTGTCTATTTTTAGACTGAAGCCCTGTTTGTACATATGCAGTTTCATCCTTTTTGTAGTGAAGGAACCATGAATGTGAGAGGAGCCATTGGAAAAGCATCAAATTTAGATAACTTGTAGAGGAGCAAACTTGCATAACAGTTCATAACATCATGCAGAGAGAGTAAATAAGTAGTTTCTCTCTCTCTCTCTCACTCTCTCTCTGTGGATAATGTTGTGACGCTCAGTGTTTGTGTGTGTTCATCCCACAGTGGAGTACGACAGCGAGCTCTCCCCACAGCGGCGTCACCACAAGGAGTTCAAGTTCAACCTCTCGCAGATCCCCGAGGGCGAGGCCGTCACCGCGGCGGAGTTCCGTCTCTACAAGGAGTGCGTGAGCCGCACCTTCCGCAACGACACCTTCCTACTCAAAGTCTACCAGGTGGTCAAGGAGCACCCTGACAGGTAACACACACACACACACACACACACACACACACACACACACACACACACACACACACACACACACAATTCTCAGCATCACAGTTTGTCATCATTTTATTTACGCTAAATCATTTTATACACATACTTGTACGTCACTGGAAACTGGAGTGAAATCATCAGGTTTTGTGGGCTTTGACGTAGCTTGGCCGTGGGCGACAACATGCGTGTGCATTAATCCACCCTTGGGTGGGTCCAGTAGGTTTGTACAAACAAGAAACAGGGAGTTAATGAAAACAAGCTCATGACTTTTGTCAGGACACAAGAAGTTTGGGATTATGATCACCTTCGCCAAGGAGGTTATGTTTTCTCCCCCGTCTGTTTTTGTTTTGTTTCGTAAGAAAGGTCACGCAAAAGCTACTGCACGTATTGTCACAAATCTTGGGGGAAGGCCCAGGGAAAAGTTTTTCAAAATGTTTTTCAAAATGTTCACAATTTTTTCAGGGAATAATTCATGGATCTTGATTTAAAAAAATCTGGCATATTTAGGGAACTGATATCCATGAGTGTGTGAAATGTTGTGCAGCTTGATTGAACTTAAGAGGACTGTTGGGCCTTGGAGGTATGTGCTCTACTGCCATGTAGTTTTTAAAAAAGGTTGCCTCTCTGTATGTGTTTCAATCTATCTCTGCCATTCTCCCTGTGTGTTACAGATGCTGCGCCCATGCTATGTTTATAATGTAAAATCAAGCATAACCACATCTTACAGAAATAGCACAGCTTCAAAAAATCCTCCCGCCCCCTAAATGAGCACAGCTAATACACGCCAAACATTTACATTACATCCGCAGGGGTACATAAACATCCGGCGAGGATTCTGAATGATATTTGTGTTTAATGGAGCCGAGTGCCCGGTGAGAAGAAGTTTTTGATTTATATTTTTAGACTAACAGCTTATATATAACCCTGTATAATTTGATTATCAATGGTTATTCACCAAGCATTCTCCTTTAAAGCTGGTGATGTTTAGAGAGAGACCACCTAACACCTTTAGGTGGTCTCTCTAACACCAGCTGTGCACTCTGAAGATCCAGGTTCAAGCTGATCCACTTTATGTCCTTTGAGAACCTCAGATCTAGATGTTAGCAAGATATATTTGGAGTATCAAGAGCTGTATATTTCTGCTGCGTTCCCTTATCCCTTCAATGTGTGGTTTGTGCTCCCCAGCCTGGAGGTAAAGCCTTTTATTTGTACAGATATTTGGAGATTAAAGGGCCCATATGTCTCCAATTTCTCTATTATTACAGGACACGTTTTTTTCTTACCTAGAAGAAAATTACAGCGTGGATGGTGCTCTGTCAGGTGGGGGGGAAAAATTGCCATGTTCTTATCTACATCCTCCTCAGCGGTGAAAGTACTGGTTTGACTGAGGTTTGGTTTGAGACAATACTATAAAATCGTTGTTGTTGTTTTTCCCCATTTTCCGCCCTTTGCATCTAAGGTAATTAGGCAGCCATCAGGGAGCCTGTTAACGTTCTCATTTCTCTTTCCCGTTAAAGGCCTGACTCCTGCTTTGACTCTAAGGCGTAATGATAGAGCACTAATTAGCCTGACACCCTTTGTACTTCTAATTAGACTGGGGAGGTTTCACCAAATAGCTGACAAGGAATGTGAGAGATTACAATGTAAAAAATGTGGCGGGCCTGGGATATTTAGCCAGCAATGATGCCGTAGCTAACATTACGATTTGATAATTTATGGTTGTAATAAAGTTATAAATGAGTTTGAATCTCCTGGTATGTAGAACTTCTGTAATCCTTCCCTCCTACATGTCTGACTTACATATTCCTTTAACAGTCTTACAAATATGCTTCAAGCTCTTCAAAAAGATGAAAGCCTTCGCAATAACCAGGCCTGCTGTGAGCTCCGCTCTCCCGCCGCACATTTTAACAACAGTTGCCGACAAGTCTTATAAAGGAGATTTATTGTAGCAAAAAACACAACTGTGACCCCTGACCTCATTATTCCAGTTCATTTAAGCAGTCAGTCAATAAGAGGTTTTACAGTAGGCTGTAGGTAGTTTTCACTCTGTGCACGGGGCTCTTACCCTCCGGACTCCGTCAGCCCGGCTGTGTGTGTCTGTGTGTGTGTGTGTGAATGTGTGTTTGGGTAAATGGTTCATGTACTACTCTTTATATTGTACTTATCTAGTCTAATTGACGATGCAAAGAGCTCCCATACATGCCATTCACACACACGCCTGAACGCGCACACACACACACACACACACACACACACACACACACACACACACACACACACACACACACACACACACACAGACACAAACACACACACACACACACACACACAATGATGGTACAACCGTCATTGTCTATTCGGTGTTCAGTATCTGGACCAAGGACACTTAGATATGGTGTGTGTGTGTGTGTGTGTGTGGTCCAGGTATTACTCATGTTGTGGGGACCTAAATGTTTTTACACAGCTGCATTGTGGGGCCAAAAACAAGTCAAGGTTAGACTAAGTCTCTAAATCAATGGTCAAGGCAATGTAATTTCCTCTGAAGTCATGGAGACACAACTGTGTGTGTGTGTGTGTGTGTGTGTGTGTGTGAACTTGTACAGTTATTTGTGTGTTATTCACAAATGACACAGCAGCACAAGAAAGTAGCAGCGCAAGGGGAAAATATAGTAAGAATAACAGTATGAATAAAAATAGAAATATGTTTTTTTCTCTTTTTCTTTTGTCTTCCCCTTTTCTTTCAGTTGTTTAAAAACAAAAAGAGGCTTGTTAAATGAACACTGTGTCTGTTGGCTGTGTAATTTCTGGCTGCCAATAAAAAGTAGAATTATAAAAAAAATATATAAATAAGTACAAGGTTTTGTGTGTGTGTGTGTGTGTGTGTGTGTGTGTGTGTGTGTGTGTGTGTGTGTGTGTGTGTGTGTGTGTGTGTGTGTGTGTGTGGGTGGAGGCTCATGCGGAAGCCATGAGAAGCACTGTCATTAATGAGCAATAAGGAGAGGCTGCCGGTGCATCACTGCAGGGGCATTCTCCGAACACCTGGACGATGGCGAGGCTTTGATCTCGGGTGTGTAGGAGGGTCCGACAGAGGCGATGCTATGTTATTACTACTGTAATGGGACAGCCGAAGGACATGTCCTCTTATCACTCACACTCTGTCTTTTCCTTACACGTCCTCAGCTCTTTCTTCATTAAATACGGGGGGTCTTTTACTTACTCAGAGGCCCGGCTGTTCTGAGCTTTAAAGGTCACCTGAGATAACTCGATAAACTAGTCAACTCAGAGTGGTTAGTTTGAAAACAACCTCTCTTTTTTTCATTGACTGTTTTCTTTTATCTTTGGGAAAATGCAATAGCGAAAAATGAAAAACTAAACTAACATATTTTAAAAAATTGGCTTGTTTACAATGACACGCAGACTTTCTGGGTTGCCAAACATTTAATGCATAAACTACCAACTTGAAGATCACCTTAACTATAAGCTTAAACTATAAACGTTAACAGAGTAATTGTTGTGCATTTTTTCAGTTAGCCATTAAAGTACTTGGTTTGTTAAAATATTCTCATTTCTCTTCTGTTCATCAAATTTTTCATCATATTTCTGTCTTACATTGCAGGAAGTAGCCAAAAAAGCCTCTTTGGCTAATTAGCTCCACCCAGTTTGACTTTTACAATCATATCATATCATCCTAGAAACTACTCTGAGAAAAGTTTATATAGCTAAAAATATTTGTTTCTTTTGTTTCATCTCGCATGTTCTTCCAGAGAGCCAGACCTGTTCTTGCTGGAATCTCGCAACCTGTGGGCGGCTGAGGAGGGCTGGCTGGAGTTTGACATCACCGCCACCAGTAACCTGTGGGTGATGAGTCCAATGCACAACCTGGGCCTACAGATCAGCCTGGAGACCAGCAGCGGTAAGAGAAATGGTTACATACGTCCAGATGTGTTAGGATCTTGAAAAACAATTTTCAAGTTATTTCTGAGTAAAGTGGATATACAGTCCCCTCAAAAACTATTGGAACGTTAAGGTCAATTCCATTGCTTTTGCTGTACTGAATGTCACTCTTAGTTTGAACCTAGGGTTTCACCTGTGTAGGATGAAACAGCATGAAGACCAATGGGAGAAAAACGAGGAATAAAACTATTTGAGCCATGACACAAACATTGGGTGTGGTCAATACAATGTGGAATGTCCTGGAAAAGAAAGAAACTACTGGTGAACTGAGCAAACAGCCATCGAACAGGTCGGCCAAGGACAACAACAGCAGCTGATGACATAAAGAGAGCTGTGGAGAGAAACCAAAAACAGTCAGTGACATCACCACAAATCTCCACGGGGCAGGGGTGAGGGTGTCACAATCCATCGTTTGAAGAGGAGCGAGAGAGCAGGACTACAGAGGCCGCGCCGCAAGATCCAAACCACTCATCAGCAGCAAGCATCAGAGGGCCAGACTGGAATTTACATTTGAAAGCACAGAGACGAGCCGCAGGAGCTCTGGATGAGAGCAAGATAAACCGCAGAAAGGATGTGCGCACGAGCCAAAACATACAAGCTCATCTGTGGAGCACGGCGGAGGTGGTGTCATGGCTGCTCCTGGAACGTGCTCACTAATCTTTATTGATGATGTAACTGGTGATCGCGGCAGCAGAATGAATTCAGAGCTCCACAGAAACGTTTTGTGTGCCAATTTACAGAGAAATGCATCCACGCTAACGGGAGATACATTTCGCCATACATCAAAACAATGAGTCAAATCATCGAGAGGTAAAAGTGGAAGGTTTAAAACAACATGTCAGCCCCTGAAGAGGAGACTGAAGGGAGAAACCCCCTGAAAGAAACAAGAACTGAGAGGAGCTGTGGTAAAAGCATCACAAAGCTCTTTATGTCAGTGGGTCACAGGCTTAATGCAGGTTTCGCATGCAAGGGTTCGGGTTCCACCACATATATGTTATTTATTGAAAGTTACTTTAGGACGGCATGTTCCTTTAGTTTTGCTTTAGTTTTGTTTTCTTTCAAAGCACTGTGAGCACAATTAAATTAAATGAGAAATACTATGCTCATATTTAGCTTCATAATTTTAATTTGAGTCATAACCTGAAAAGGATTAAATGCTCTAATGCTCAGAAAAACCTTCTTCCTAATGTCCATTGCTGCCACTCCTCTTTTCAGCCTCTGTCTGAAACACTTGGTTGAAGCTCCTGTCTCTTTAAGGCCCCCCCATGATAAGTCCAAGTATTCTTTGATTGGCCAGCTGACCCACTCTGATGTAATTGGTCAGTTGCTTTCAGCGTGTACAGGAAAAGTCAGTCTCCACTCTCACTTTTTTTGGCTTTGTTGCGGGGCGATCCAGACTACGAGTACATTATGTCATCAAATGACATCACAATACCCCAGGAGTATCGGCTGGCCTACTGATGAGGAGCTCCCTTGACCACTGACTTGGGGTTTTTAACTTTTCAGGACTTTTACAGACACAAAAAACCCGTACAAAAAACTAGAGGAAAGAAAAAATGAAAAGCATAATATGTTTTTTTTCTCTCAAAGATTGACTTTTGATTTACTTTTTTAGAGCTGTAATGAACAAAATAACTGAAAAAATAAAGTAATTTAGGCAACATGTGCAAAGCAACATGACTGTGGTGGAAAATCTGGCTTTGTGTAATTTTGCGTTGCTGTTCCTTTTCTAACAGGACAGAGCATCACTTCGAAAGAGGCGGGGCTCGTAGGACGCGACGGCGCCCTGGAGAAGCAGCCTTTCATGGTGGCGTTCTTCAAAGTCAGTGAAGTGTACATCCGCACCGCCCGCTCCACTGGCGGCAAACGTCGCCAGCAGCAACGCAACCGGTCCACGCAACCACAAGACGGATCCAGAGGGCTCAGCCTCACAGGTCAGTCTGACGTCGACTAAACAAACCTTGAATTTAAGCAACCTCATCTCAAAGTGCCGTAAACAGACACAGATGGCAGTGCCCGTATCGGGGATATTTTGCCTTCAGTTTTGCATAGTCCTCCCAATTTAGTTTTTATTGCGTTATTAATTGTTATTATCCATCAGCCCCCATTGGACAAAAAATGTAAGCCTAGGGGTAACATCCAAAATCTGTCTGTACTGTAGTGTGGGCTAAGTCTGTGTGGTTCCTGCAGTTCTACAGGAGAAAAATCCTACCTGTGTTGCTGGTCCTTTGCCATCCATAAAGATTTTACCATCTTCGGCAGGCGAATCATTTCACAGAATTTACTTTGTGCTTGCAAACCTGCATCTTGAGCACGAAATGTAGTTTTTTCATTGCAATATATACAAAATATGTGTATTATGAAGATGATTGATAGATGGATTGGAGGGTTGGCTTTGAATTTAACCAGTAAACTTTAACAGTAAAATTGAGTATAGTAGAGAAAATACTTTAAGAATTAGGGTCAGACAAAATTAAAAATAATGTGTATGATAGGAAAACAAGTAGACAATGCTAAAAAAGCTTGAATATTATATAATTTAACACAAAGACTATACTCCTCCCCCATTCTCTCGCTATTTAGCAGCTGATACAAAGAGCAGGTTTAAGCCTGATGTTATGAGCTCTGCACGCTTTTCAAATTAAATCAAACCTTAATCCACTCACCCATCACCTGCTGTGTAACTCTGGCCAGACTTTCCATCTCTTAAAGCCTCGACGCTGCTGTGAGGCTTCATTGTGTGACTCCTGCTGTACATAAAGCTGCTACTCAGTGGGCCTGCTGTTCATATGAAGTCTAATCCCTGGCTAACTTGACAGATGAAGCACAGTGTTAATATTAAGCCTTTGTATCAGAGCTGAGCCCTGTGTGGAGCAGTCAAGAAAATGTCTCCTGCAGGCAACCACCTGTTTATGTTAAATATCTGTATTATTCTACATGTTAATACATTCAAACTTTTCAGTGATTTCATTAAAACCCTTAAAAAGGTTTGGGTTTAATGAGAGAGTGGTTGTAACAAATAAAAGTCAAGCTTTTCACCTTTCACACTACATCCTGTGTAACATTCACACTGGATAAAAATGATGTGGTACAGAACTGTCCAACATAGACATAATTCCTACAGATACTGGACTCTAGGGTCGTAATATTATATATAACTTAACTCAGTCAACGTCACTTCATTTGCTGAGAAATTGCTTTTACAGTCAACATTTTACGAGATGGATTTATTGCTGAAATAAGATCTAAAGTATACGTTATTGATATAGCATGTTTAAAAAAACACAGTTGATCAAAGTATAAAAATATATGTAAGATTTACAACAAAGAATAAATAGTAAATAGAAAAAGTACTCAAATTGAAGGCCAGACAGAAGAAGTGGATCTTCAGCAATGATTAAATGTTTCTTGGGTCTGAGCAGTTCTTATGTTAACAAGTAAGTTAAGATCAGTAAAACTGAGTTCAACAAAGTTTGCATTTTATTTACCGAGAAGATGGGCATTTACGTTTATATTTTATCTAAAGTTATTCACATATTTATTCACATATTTGGTTGTATTTGTGTTTTCCTTTCATTCATATTATAAAGTTTAGTAGTATTTAAAAATATTAAGCCTCAATGACATTTCTTTGTCATAAGGGTTTGATAATTGATTGTTTGACATTGTTTGGCCCAGCAGCAGCTTACGTTCAGCTCACCTGTTTTCTGGACCCATGTCAGAGTTACGATAAATGACCATAAACATACTTGTGTTTCTGTTAACCTGAGCTGACGCTTCGACCAAAGACACACACGTCTGCTCCCTCTAAACCCACAGCCAAATCTGGGTCATAGCTGGCTCGGTACACTGACACAGCCACGAACGGCCCGACTTGGCAGACTACCTGAGAAACGATTTACCTCTGCTCTGCTTCTTCTGCTACTTGTGTTTAATGGCTCTACCATCTGTGTGGCACACAGACGTATTTGTTGGACAAGTTGGGATTGTTTTCACTGCTGCTCCCTGAAAGTCCTCTGCTCGGATTTGTTGCCTCTATTTTCTGTTTGTTACGAGCATCTTTATTCCCGGTGGGTTACACTGCACTGCTGTAAAATGAATTCCTGCAGGGATTTTGCAAGAAAGTGAACTTCTACCCCATGAATCAAACTGTATCTGCTTGATGAGAGAGAAAACTTTCCGCAAAGTGAATCTGCCCCCCCCCAGAAAGAAAAAAAGAAAATCTGCTCTAACAAGGACAATCTGTTAAATATGCATCCTGGAGGACTGGACTTTACATAACCCAAAACATCAAGACCTCTCCACCTCGCCACTCGGGACGATGCGGAGTGTAAATATTTAGATCCGACACAGGAAGCGTGGAGGCCCCCCTCGCGGCAGCCGAGTGTCCGCGGCCAGCGAGAGCGCTGCTGGGACTGGACGGGATGGGAGGATCCGCCAGGAATTCAGGAGGGCATATGGTTTCAATACCGCATCACTCACTCCAGAGACAGGGAGGAGGACAGGATGGATGGGGAGAGCATCCGTCTTGTGGAGCGCTCATGGGGGGAGAAGCAAAACGTGGACTGTGTCCCCCCCCCCCTTAGTTTCAGACCACCACAACTCCAGCTAAAAAAGAAAGCGTGTCACTGATAATTCATTTTCTCCAAAAACACATGAAGATCTGAGGCGGAGAGGCAGCGATCTGTTTGTTTTTAATTACTGCAGCGTGCTACCTTCCACACAGTCAGCTTTCTGTTACTCGACTGTGTGTTTTCTAAAAATACTTTCTCTCCTCTGGCTAAATTGCACACTCCTGACCTGTGGTCAACCACTGCACTAAATTTAATGCAACTTTTTTACAGAGTTTGTTGCCATTTTGTCCGTCAGAGCTATTTTCGTGATTTAGACATTTTTATAATTTTGGCAATAGAGCTTTGCTTTGACATAGATAAGTGTCAGCTAAGCATCAACGGAGAAACCTTATTTCACCAACCCCTCGTGAGGTTTTGTGTCTTTCTGTTTCCTCGATTTCGCAGTGTTAATGACTTGGATTAAATATGACGTGATATTAAATGTCTTCCAGATGTCATAAGAGGTAAACTTCTGCCAAATAAGTTTCTGCAGCATTTGTCTTGAGATAATAATGTGATTATAGGGACAACAACAACTAGGGCACTAGAAGAGAACTGTGGGATACACCTGTGTCAAGGACCAACAGTCCCCTTATGAAACCGCATTTAAATTCAATTTAAATTCGAAATTTTAAATTCGATCCACATTTTTATTTGGAGCTGCAGCAAATTTCACACACTCATTAATATCAGGCCCCGAAGCAAACCTGATTTTTGTTAAAAAAATTAAATCCATCAAATAGTCTGTGAGAAATCAAGGAAAGTGTTGGAAAACAGCCTATCTTGCAATGTTAAAGAAAGGCAAAACTAATCCTTTATCCGCCCCCTAATCCGGATCTGGATTAGAGGTTCTCTCCTCACCTAAACCACATTTTTAGGTAGGTCAGTAGTTTTTGCATAATCCTGCTAACTAACAGACGGACAAAGCAAGACATAACCTCCCTGAAGGAGGTAATAAATCAACTGCGTGTCTCATGTTTTACCCACTAAATAGACAATTTTGAAAGGGGAAGTTCTCCTTCTTTGTCTTTAGTAAATTCCATTTTCTCTTTGGAGCGATGAGGAGAATGCAGGAATATTTTCAATGGCGTCCAAAACCTCTGATTGTGATGCTGGGCAGCGATTTCTACTGTGCGCACATCAGGCACCTCTAAAAGAACAATGAAACACCTTTTAAAAGGTAATTTAGGGTTTTATGGGCAAAGCAGTCCGGGGAGGTACTGGGAGTCGGGCTGGGCTCTGGCTGCGGGGGAAGTTAACAACCATCCAGGGAAGGAATATCACGTCCCAGCGCAGCACAGGCTGCCTGCGAGGCCTGTAATTAGGCCTATCCAGTCATTAGCTGCACGGCTAAAAGACTGACCACGCTAACAATATCGCTTAAAGAATTATAATAACACAGCACTCAGCCAGCTGTGTTTTTTCATCTGTCTCTCCTCCCTCCTCCTCATTCTCCTCGCTCCATCCCCGCCCGACCTCCTTTTGTTTACTGTTGGAGTAATTAGACGTAGTGGAGCTCCCTCGCAGGGTTTAATAACCTCTGTGATGAAAGACAGGAAGAAAGATAAAGCTTCAGTAGTATAGTGGCTGGTGGGAGGGAGACGAGAGACAACAGTGACATTCTGCTTTCATGTCCTCTTCGCCGACGGGACTCTCTCCTTCCTCCTTCCGGGTGACGAGGACCCAGATTTTATTTTAAACGTCTGAACCCAAGTTTTCTCTCGCCGCCCCACCAGCCCGATGGGAGTTCATGTAATTTCTACAGTAAAAGCTGCAATCTTTTCTCTAGAATGAGTAATGATATGAGAAATTTGTAGAGCAAACTATAGACTTACAGTAAAGTGGTTTGGGAGATTGTGGCCTGTCAGACGTCACACACACACACACCCACACACACACACACACACACACACACACACACATACATACTTCCTACGTGGAACACCCAGACTATAACGTCTGTATTGGCGTCATCCGATTCCTGTGTTTTCCAAACGACGTGTGGTAGATTTCTACTTTTCCTCCCGTCAGAGAGGCTGCTGAAAGTGTTTCAGGTGTTTCATGAATGGTTGGTAGTGCAGTGAAGGGTTAATATCAACCCAACACTCAAACTGTGCCGCACATCAAAGGTCTCAGTGTTAAAGAGCCACAATGCTTACGTTCAGTAATGAGTAATGTTTCCCCTGCCATTGAATAGACAGGGTGGGAACGGGCTGCTGGTGTCCCACCTCAATGAATTCAATGTGAATGGGTTCGAGTGCAACGTTTTTTTACTTTCGCACGGCCAAGCGGATGTTTGCCCACTCACAGGGAAACATTTCCAGGTACAACACAGTTAGGTAAGCTGCTGCGGTGGGGGAGAGGAGCTCAGTGCCAACGCTGCTTTCTTTTCATTTAATATACAAATATTTGGTCTGGACGTTTGTGTAAGAAAGGGGTGAAATGAGAGTTCATGGTTCTGATGATGCTTCATGAGTTGTTCAGTATTTTAGAAACCAGTATTTTATTGAACAAATCCATGCCACCGATTGCGCGATAAAAAGTTTGCAAATTTCGCTTCTGCAGTTCCCCCTGGAGGCAGAACATCTCAAGACTGTGTGGCGACGCAAGGACAAAGCAGCCGAACACAGGCTTATTACAATTGCATCAAAAAATTAAGACTTTATGTAAAATTTTAAGACCCAGGTCTGTTTTATAATTTCAAAACAGATTTTCTTCAAAACTCTTTTTCTAACTTTTTGTCAACATTGTGATGTGTACCAAACTTTGTGAGAACCAGGTGAATGGGTGAAGTATAGAAAGGATGACGTTTTAATTAGCATCATCGTTAATATAAGTATTCACTTCACAATCAGTCAGTATTTCAAGTTCCTTCCCACCTTCGCTCTCTGTCGAGGAAAAAGAAACGAGTGGGATCCTGATGGGAGCCGGAGCTCAGCAACAACCATGTGGCGTAACATTTTTACAGGCAGGAAGGAGAGATGTGGTTTATGGGCACCGCAAATCTGAGCCTTTACACTCAATGAAAGCCCACAGTAAATATCAGCCTTATTCCTCTTAAAGAGACCGACAAACTGTGAACGCTGACGGCTTAGAAGGCTGAGAGGTGCAGGGAGAATAAGATGAAGAGGGTATATATTGCTAAATGTTATACCTTGTACTGTACAGCGTAAAGTAAAACAAGATATTCCTATATTACTTTCAGTAGCGAGTCTAGTGACCCACCCAAGATGGCCACATGGGACAAGCAGGTGCTCATCCAACAAAACCCTGAAGAAAGTACGATTGGGTCACAGATTTTAAGAAAACAAATATTGTTTTAAAAGTAATAAGAAAATAAAGATATTCTTTTCCACCCAGACCCATATAAACAATAAAGGTGCAGAAACCCATTAGACTCAATAAAGCATGCAGATAAAACAGCACTAAATGAATCACTAATAAAATGTGCATGCACTCTAAACAAAACTTTTTAAAAACAGAAAAAATAAAAACACTAATACTGCCGTGGGACACAAAGAGCGGGAGAAGGAGAACATCCCATCACAATGCAAGTTTTAAGAGATGTAAAGTAAAACCGGTGTGTGTGTGTTTGCATGTCATGATGGAGTAGAAGCTCATAAATATTGAATATCAGTCACTTTTACTGAAATTCCTGCAGCACAGTAGAAAAGAAAAGATGTCGGAGGTGACATTATCGTGATTAGCGTCACTTCCTCTCTCTATAAACATCACCTCAAGTTCATGTCAGGCCAAGTCGCACCGCCTTGTTCTTTCAATGTTTCCTTCCTCTTATACAAACACTTTACAAACTGAAGAATGCACCTTACACTGCAAGAGAAAAATATTTTTAGTGTAACAGTTATAGGAAAGATCAGTGGAATCCTGCAGCAGCTGGTCTGGGACCAGTCTGTTTCCTCATTGGTGAAGGTCTCAGTACAGTAAATCTGTTCATACGGCTCTTACAGCTGTTGAAGGGGCAGGTCAGTCAGTCCACAGGGAGGGAGGACGAAGACATGTGACCCAGTATCCATGTGCATCATTTGCACATGCACACACTTTACCATACACACTCTTGCACATATAATCTCTGTGTTTCCACATTAGCACACGTCCAGCGAACTCTCTTTCCTTTCAGAAAGGAAGGAACCTGAAACTGGGGGAAACACCTGATTGCATGCAACAGTTATATACGACCCTTTGACCTCACCCCTCGTCCTGCATAGCCAGACTCATCGCCATGGCAATGTGTCTGACGTGGACAGCGGTCAGGCTGCACGCATTATGACTCGGCTACAGGGGGAATACAAACTCTCCAGCTTGTTTGTATGTCTATAAACCATCACAATCGTATGTGGTGGCACTAAGCCCCGGATGAAGTGATGGTGCCCCTGCAAAATGGTGTTGGGGTAACTGCATGTCGGGGGAAATGCATGTGAGGAGGTGATTACGGTTGCTAAAATAGCTAAAGTGGCTAATTTACAACAAAGAAAATTATACAAAACAACAAATAAAGTCATATCACGAATAAAATGAATGAATAAAGTCATCATTTTAGGCTCAGATCAGATAATTTCACCCTTTTTCTGGCCCTAATTGTACTTAACAACGTAAGCAGTAGTCAGAAAAAACATATTGTGGCCCACACAAAACCCCAACAAAAATACACTAAGGTTTTCTACCAAAACATTAGTTTTTAGCTTTATGATTAACTTTGGACTTTGGGGACGTGTCGTCCAAAAATCCAATGCAATAAAATCCCTTGTGTGCTCAAGGCTGAAGTATTATTTAAGGCATTGTAGGGCCACCAAGACACTTGGTTTGCTTATGACTTTAGGTGGTCAAGGTTAACTCCCTCCTGGATTACAGTCTTTTAACAATACACGACCTTAGTCGCTGCCATAAACTCCATTTTCTCTCTCTCTTTATTTTTCTCTGGGAGGTTTGTGAAGAAGAAAAAAAAAGTTTTCAAAACTATAAAGGCCAGACAGTGAAAGTAAGTGAGAGAGAGAGAGAGTCCTCGAGGAGTCAGTGGAAAGTTGGTGTCACAGTCTAACAGTGTGTTGACTGATGCCAGCAATGACCTTCTCGACTGTAAAAACCAAACGTATACCTGGGACTGACCGCCCCGGCTGCCGGGCAGCTGCAGAGTGGAACAGACATAATTGAGAAGAAAGTGCAGAGCGGGAGAGCCCATAAACACACACGTCACTGCGTCACCGCTTGTGCTCATGCCATGCAACATTTAAATGCAGATTCTGAGTGTATTGTGGCACTTTCACACGGTTTAATTGGATTTTTTTTTTAATTGCTGTGTGACCTCCCCTTAGCAGTGTTTTAAGGGACTTTGTGGGACCCAGGCAAAAGGGACCTGCAGGGCCTGAAATCAAACTAAAGCAAAGTGCAAACCCCGACCATCATCCCAGGAGTAACAGAGCTGATTATATTAATTATTGTTTTAATTTGTATTTTTCATTTTATCATTTAATTATTATTATTTGCACTTTGCCCCTTCCGTACCACATGGGCTTCTGAAGCTCCTAACTAAACTGTTGCTGCTGTGGACAAACGTAGTCGGCCGTTCTCAGGGGCCCCCTATCAGCCGAGGGCCCCAGACAGTTGACGGTCATGTAGAATCACACATTCATACACACACTAAAAGATGCAGTTTCCTGAGGATGTCTGTTCTTTTGTTGCAGATTACAACAGCAGCGATCAGAAAACAGCCTGCAGACGGCACGAGCTCTACGTCAGCTTCCGGGAGCTGGGCTGGCAGGTAGCAAACACTTTTCTTCACATTTCCATAGATGCAAACAAGTCCCAATGTATATGTGATGAACCAGTGATCCTCACAGTGACTCTCTTTATCTGGGTTTGCTCAAAGCTAAAACATTTCAGTTTTCAAAATAAAGTTTGGTATATTGCTGATCCATAGACACATGATGCTCCAGTATTTTTTTATATTCACACACTGTTTACAGTGCTATTTGACCAGCTCACTACATAATATACACACATATCCACCCCACAGTGTGTCAGGCTGATATGAAACTGGTACTGACAAACCAGGCTGAGCAAAGCTGGGAGAAAGTCTGTTAAAGTATCTTGAGTAGGAGGAGGGGGTAGATTAAGCATCAGGTACGTGTGTGTTATGAGGAAATGTACAGAGGAAGAAATAGAAGAGGACAAATTGGGAGGGGGGCCATGGGAGGGAGCTGTGCAGAAAGAGGAGAAGCAGATGAGTGAGAAGAGAAAGAGCGACAGACTAAGGGAGGAAGGAGGAGAGAAATATGGCTTTTCCGAGCGATTCCACAGACACTAGTGTTTGAACAGAGACTTGTCCTGAGGCATGGAGGTCAGGTAGACTCCTGAAGAAGATGTCAAATGCTACATCCTCAATTTAAAAGTTAAAGCCCATTCTACATGTTATCTATTATAATATTTAATTCAATCATCAAATCATTATCATCTGATTTAATGTCACTGATGTGTTATAATATAAATATTAATAATAGTAGACCCTATTTATCAGATACCTGATGAGACAGCACTGGACCCAAAGGAAATTCAAAAGGACTGCATTGATACACACTCACTTTCTCAATTTATGAGGTTTAATTTAGATAAAACTGATGCAGTATAACAGATCCTCCTATATGAAGATTATAATATTCACTTTTTTTGAATCAGTTTAAAAAAGAGAACATTTATTTTGGAGGTTGTAATTTGTGCTGCTGTTGAACTGCACTTGAAAACACTGATATGTCTTCCTAATATGTTGTCCATCCCATTCATATAAATGAAGGCCTACTAAATATTTTTAAAAAACTCAGTATGAATATAACCCAGTACTGCTGTGATTAGCCAGTTTTCAGAAAGAGGTTAGCTGAATGTGATTGATTCAATCTGCTTCTTTTATCGTCACGTGTCTCAGGACTGGATCATTGCTCCGGAAGGCTACGCAGCCAACTACTGTGATGGAGAGTGCTCCTTCCCCCTGAACGCCCACATGAACGCCACCAACCACGCCATTGTGCAGACACTGGTAAGGCCAATACACAGGAGATTACCACTACCAAATATCTCCTAACATTTGAGGACTTACACAGGGTTTTACATTCCTTCTTAAAAAAGCTTTTATCTGTGTGTGAGTTTTAATTAGTTTCATGTTACTTCATTTTCATGTAATTATATTGTTGTTTTATTCTTATGTGAAGCATTTGGTCTGGATTTTTTAAGGATTCAAAGCAGGTAGAAAGTGATGGTAAAAACGTTATGTTTTTTACGTAAAAACACTAGTGCTCCAATATTATACCTACTGTGAGGGAGTCCTGCAGTTATTCAATAAAGTATTATTCTTGGATTGATGGAAACGCTGCTGTATCACACATTCATCTACAGGAAGAGGCTTTACTTATTTCCTGTGTTTTTCAGGTACACCTAATGAACCCTGAGAACGTACCAAAGCCATGCTGCGCCCCCACCAAGCTGCATGCCATCTCAGTGCTCTACTTTGACGACAACTCCAACGTCATACTGAAGAAATACAAAAACATGGTGGTACGGTCCTGTGGCTGCCACTGACACCTTCAAGGACCAATAATATTTGAACTGATATAAAAAAAAGGGGGTTGGCAAAGGGCTGCAACTGCACCAGCGACTCCTGAGTGACTTTGACCTCCAGTAGACACCAGTTTTCTGCACAAATCCTCAGCCTGCAAGGAAGGTCCGCCCTTTATGTGTTGTATTCCAATAATCCTGGACAGCTCAAAAGCTCATTTGTCAACAAGGCATCAAACTAAGTAGGGACCATTGAGAAAACGTCCAACTTCCCCCTACTCCATTGCTGAGTCACCAAAGGGTCAATCGCCCTCTTTACTGGCTTTGGAGTGGAGTCTTTCCTCCAGGGGTCTGCAGGTGAATGAATGATCATGTGTGAGTGTTGCGAGGGGGTCAGTCTGTCTGCGTATTATGTGTTTATGGAAGAGTGTGTATGGACGCCGAAGAGGCTACTGCACCTTCTCCCTCACTGAGAGGGCGAGGGCAAACCTGAACTGTTGGGGGACCAGTCTAAGTGCTGCTTACTTTCCCTTCTCCCATACAAATATATATACATTATATATATATATATATATATATATATTTAAAACCAAGTGACTCAACTGTAGTCAATGACATAAAATAAATGGTTTGAGTCAGATGGAAAAAAAAACACGAGAGCAGTTTCCTCTTCAGATGCCGTCAACCCAAACAATCTAATACTGACTGAACGATTGGACTCGTTTGTTTCATATTTCCTTCCTCTTTTCCTGATGTATTTTCTTCTCAAGCCATATTTGCCTTCCTAGAATATAATATGGACCAAACCAAAGTAACCGCACACTATTTTAGCAGTGCACCGCTGCGAATATCCGCTCCGTGTCAATATTTGCCGGGCTCACGCTGAGCTGCGACTCACCGGGCTGGTTCAGCTCCCGATGCATGTTCTGGCTAAACTGGTGTTTTTCCTCCAAAGAACTGAAGAATACAGCCTTATCCCTCCGACGTACCACAAATGGCCATTTCCACGTTGCTGCACTCGCAAAGTTAACAAACGTTCCACCCCGGACAACTCGGGAGACATCATGGAAAAACATTTAGCGAGGCACACACCGGCCGACAGAAGCGTTCCTGTGCCAGCTGTCTGAAATTAGCCCTTTGCTTTTTCAACCCGGAGGGTAAAATTATGTCGAGATGTGTGTCCAGTAGCAAACACTCTCCATTTGAACATGTTACTGTGAGCTTTGAATGACTTTTAGAGACCATATTATAATGAAAAACTAATACCAGTAAAGAATCAAATTACCTTACATGACTAACCAACTATAAAATTACAAAATATACCTCTGGTAAGCTGCTGTTTACATTTGTGATCATGTTTAGACTGTTTTATTGTAAATACTTGTACATTCTCAGCTTATTTATTGCACCTTTTATTAAAAAAGAAAAATCACATACCTTAATAACAAAGACAGATGCAAAAACACAATGAAAACTTATTTTTGAAAAAATTTATTATGAAATCTCATGTTACAACTTGCCATTATTTACTCTTTTTTGTACAAAATCCATGGGTAGAGCACAACCCATGACTCACAAGGAAAAAAAACTTCTCACTGGAGTTTTCTTTTTTTAAAGACCATGTGCTATCCATAAAAACTTTTACTGACAAAGAACTGCTGTGTCTCACTGTTTGTGTACCTGGTTTGGACAATAAATGGCACCCTGCATTGTGCATTTGCATGGTATGGGCACGGCCTCGTGGATGGATGCAGTTTGTTACATCGCTACATGATTAAACACAGGAAAAGGAAATGAAAAGCCGCAAACTGTGAATACTACTCAAACCTTGGCCTTTGACAGTTAAATCCCTCAGTACATGTTGGATTTGAGGGTTCATGTTATGCCTCAGTATGCAGGAGACTAAAAATACACCTAACCAATGCTTACAGCGAGAATAGGAAGTTAAAACCAGTCGAATAATGGTTTATTTTGGTTGTAAATGGTGAATTAGCAGCCAAGATCAGACCCATTACCCATGTAGCAGAGTCATAGTCACCTGTTTAGTCAAGATACTGGTCTCACAGCCACCGACAGAAAACATAACATTCAGAATGATTATAGAGAACCATTCATCTATTATCTATACTGCTTATCCTTTGAGGATAACGAGGCAGCAGGAGCCAATCACAGCTGACACTGGGCAAGAGGCAGGAAAACCCCGACACATAGACACAAACAGGCATTTACACTCAACTGATCACACCTATGTCCAATTCAGGGTCTCCCAGATATGGTGAGATACACAGAAAGTTCCAAGCATACTGGAAAACTAATGCAAGAGGCTGCCCCTATTTGGGAAAAATGATAAAGATGGTAGATGCAGCTGGTTCAACCACAAAAACAAATCATCGTAAGAGAAGTGATGTGATGCTAGATAGCCTGGCTGGCTTTGAGCTTACGTTCTTTCGGTAAGAACATTGCTTTATAAAAATGTCTGACTGCAGAGAAAGGCTACTAAAAGCTTTCACGTCTTTTCTTGAAAAGATGACTTAGAAAACAGTGCCAGCGAAAAATTACATTCATAAATTTGGCGATATTTTGAAAGGACAGTTATCAGGAAACAATTCACTGCGTCTGATGGGTGTTTCCGAATGAACAGAAGAAGCAGTAAGTCTACAGATGTTCAGTAACAGAGATATGGAGCGACATGGTCCAGGCCTGAGAGGCTGAATGCTAGGAGGAGCAGAGAGGGCTGGAGGAGTCGGAAACGAAGTCGGGTGCATGACTTGGATCTTTGCTAATTTCCTTTACAACAAGCATGAGAACTTAATCAGATCTTTATTTTCTCTTAATCACAAAGAGAAAAATGAAGTCGTGTCCCTGTGCCATGTCCGACTCCCTTAACAGCAACGAAGCCTCCGTCACAGCGCCCTCTAGCCTGGGTTTCCCTGAGAGTTAAGTCAGACGAGCCATTAGTGGAGTGGATATGAGGTTCCTGCAACTTAACTCGAAAAAAAAAAAAATCACATTCGGGTGACGCAAGCTTTTACCAAGTACTGTAACATTAATGGCTCATGATTTAACAACAGATCCCATGTATAAAAAAATTCATGTATTTAAAAAAAAAAAGAAAAGAAAAGTCAAATGGCAACAGAAGTTTAAGTCAGAAACAATAGATTTTTAACCAGGAACATTTTCAGTGTTACCCTTTTAATAAACATTACCTGTCTGAGGAATTCTGGTTCCGATCAATTGAACAGTGCTTGCAAAGTGAATGTCAGACACAATTTTACTTCATGTGCAGGCCCAACTGATATTCTCCACATTAGGAGACTTGAGGTTGAATAACAGCAATGACAAATACATCAGATCCCAAACCGAATCGTTCTCTCCTTTAACACTGGAGAAAGAACAGACCACCAAACCCGAGTGGAGAGAGATAAAGGGAGAGCTGGCTTCTGTAAGAGAGCGAGCGAGAGAGTGGTGTCCTACTGGTCAGATATGCAGTGTGGGCGCGGACTTCACCGGTTTCTACAGCTCGTCTCTCGCCTGCTTCATGACAAAGCTGTGCAGGCTCTCCAGGTCCCGTCCTCCGTGGTGCTCGTCGCCCTGGTTCCCTGCCCTGAAGATGATCAGCGTGGGGTAACCTCGTACCTGGGAAGAGAGTGAAAACAACAAATGCTTTTCCATGTGCTTACTCAGATGGAGAAAAAAAAATGAAACAGGAACAAACTAGGGCAGGTCTTTCGGAAAGATCCATAAAAGTTTACGAAGTCTATTTTTAGTAGCATTTTAGTAGTATTTTTATAAGCATCTAGGGGGATTTTAATGAAAAACTAATACCAATAAAAATCTAACTACCTCACATGGCTATTGTACCTTTTACAAAAAAAATAAAAATCCCATTCCTTGATGACAAAGACAGATGGAAAAACAAACTTATTTTTGGGGGGTTATTATGAAATCTAATGCAACTTGCAATCCATTGGTACAGCACAACCATGACCCACAAGGAAGAAAAAAACTTCCACCATGTGCTATCCATAAAACCTTTTACTGAGAAAAAACTGCTCTTTGTGTACCTGGTTCGGACAATAAACGATTCCCTGCATTGTGCACATGGAAGCAACTAGAGGCTTATTTAAAAACGCCGCACATGAAGATAGGGAATTTATAAAAGTTAAGAACCACTGATGGCAGTAATGTGATTTACACAGTGAGACGTCCACATACTTACAGAATACTTGTTGCAGATCGTGCGCTCAACGGTGCAGTCCACTTTGGCTATCTTGACATCAGTGAGGCCAGGAAACTCCTTCTTGGAAAGATCCTCCCAAGTTGGAACAAGATTCTTACAGTGGCCGCACCTAGAGAGCAGGATAATAAAGCAATTACATCATTTGAACGGACAGAAATACTTTGGAGAATTTAAGTCGAGGGTTTGACCCAATTTAAGATTCAGACTCTTGACATTTGACTCAAATTCCTTTCAGGCATTTAAAGAATCATACATAACAGAATTTAGGGCAACTCATCAAGTCCTATTTCTACTTTGTTTTATTATGGTGAGCTACCGATACTTTGACTTTCACAAAACGTGAAGTAAATCCACCCAAATCACACATGAAGCTGACTGACTCTGGGCCTCAGACTGGTTAGTGTTGGAGCTGAAGTAGGCACAGGATATTACAACATGAGAATAACAAATGTTAATAACTACTTTAAAAAGCAAGCCTATATAGGACTCTTAAGGTTTCACTCGACAACAGGATGAAACTTGCGTTTAGGTGATGAAGCGAACAGAATTCAAAAAGCATAAATTAACTTGTAAACTTGTTACATACATCTTCTCAAAATGTGATCTTACCATGGAGCATAGAACTTGATAAAGGTGAAGCCCTTTGCCACTGACTCATCAAAGTTGTCCTCTGTCAGGTCCAACACGCTGGTCTGTGGAAAGGGAAAGATTCTCACATTAGTGCTAAATTATGTTGAGTTATGTTGTAGCCTGAACAATCTGCCAAGCACTGAATTAACGCTTGTATCTAACCGGGAATTGGTAGGAATGTTGGAATTATATTGATTGGACTCTAGTAATCTGAAAAAATGGTGACGAGCTACAAAATATTTAGAATGTATGAATATCTGCTTAATCCTGCCTTGCAGATTTCTGTAGATTCAGCTTCAACATGCTTTACAAATAAACCACCACCAAAAACCAGTAGATACATAAACAGTAACATGAAAATAACATTGTGTGTCATGTTTCCTGTTGTCCCAGTCCAGCCTTACCTCCTCTTTGGCCGGCTCATCGGAGGGGATCTCGTTTGCTTTTTGTTCGTCGCTTGGTTCCTGCTCTGGCTCCTCAGCAGTGGCAGCCTTCAGCTGATTGTCCACAAAGTCTTTGAAAGAGTCCAAGTCTCTTTTTCCTTTGTACTGTTCCGTCTACAAAAAACACAGACACACAAGCATTTTAGTTAGAGATCAATAATAAAAATACAAGTAAAACTGATACAATTTTTTGCAGAATTATTTTGCAGGACAGATGGAGACAGGATGGCTTGAGCTGAACGTCAGTGCAGAGTTCATTGAAAAATTAAAAACGTCTTCCTCACCTTCTGGCCATTGTTGAAGAAGAGCAGTGTGGGATACCCCCGCACTCCGTTGTCAGAACACACCTCATAGTGCAGTGTACAGTCCACCTGTGACATAAATACAAGAACATGTGTTGTTAAAGTAGAATGATACAAACAACTGATTCCAGAAAGTTGAGACGCTGTGTGAAATGTAAATTGATCAAAGTGTGATCACTTGTTAAACCTGTTTATCGTATATTCAACTGACAACAGTAAAAATATATTTACTGTTTGACCATATCAACTTCAGTGGTTTCTGTAAAAAATGTGCATATTCTGAATTTTACACCAGCAACACAATTCAAAACCCATCATCGACCAAACTAAACTAACAAGGATATGGTAGAGGGTACGTGGCTATTTCAACATATGCTGCTATCCAGATGTCCTGTTTTTTTTTTATCCCTGATTATTCAAACAAGGCGATGCTACATCACACTCTGCAAATGTTATTACAGTGTAGTTTTCTGGTAAGAGTGCAAATACTAGATAAGACAAAGTATATCAGCCAAGAATAGGAAAGAGTTTCACTTTCCAAACCTTGATAATAAGTGTCTTTATTTCCCAGATGCTTACTGAGTGTTGCTAAAAGAAAAGGTGATGTAACAGTGGAAAATGTGACATTTTCAGGAATGTGCTGCAGACATCCAAGTTCGAATAAAAGTATTTTTAAAACAAAAGTTTATCTGTTTGAACAAAAATCAGCAAATTATCACATTCTGTTTTATTTGTGTCTTAGCAGTGTCCCAATTATTCTAGATTTCACCCATGTCACATTGCAGCAAGATCTTGTGAACCTTTACACAATCTGCAGGACCCACCTTCCCGATCTTGACATCATCGGAGTGCTCTAAGGTGTTGGCCAGCTGTTCCCAGGTTGGTATCATGGCTTTGCAGTGGCCGCACCACGGAGCAAAGAACTTAACGAAATGAGCACCTGCAACAAGAGGAGAAAAGCCAGATAAGAAATTGCAGCGAATACACCAGAAATTTCAACCCAAATGGAAAAAGAAGAATATAAATTAACACGTGAAATACCTTCTAGTGTGTACTGGCCAATAAAAGTACAAAATTCGGTACTAAAATGAGCCTGAACAACTTTATGGGTTCATATTATTCATCTGAAGGAGAAAGGCAAAAAGTTGACTCCAAGACAAACTCCCGACAGCTGCCATAAATGAAATTATACACCTCTTACACTGAGATTATACACAATCAGTTCCACGTTTATTGCAGCTGTTTCCAAAACATGTATACGCTGTTTCAAACATTCAGTTGTCATAATCGGCTTTTCTTTTTCATTTATTTTTCATAAAAAGTCCAAATATTCAACTTCGGCAGAGCTGGAGAAACATCATTTCAAGCAGACAATTATTGCGAGCACTGTTTATTTCTGAAAATCCAGAAACCTGAGGTGACAGGAGACAGGTGTTACAGTTGGTAATGCATGACTGGTTGTGATTCAAGTATTTGTGTTGAACTGTCAGTTATGTAAATCATGGCAATGAAGAGTTTCCATTCACTAACGAATGATCCACAAACACTGCACAGTGTGGCCAAGAACCGAAAGTAGGTTTGAAAATGAAGACAAAACAGAACAAGTTTATCTGTTGAGGCAGGATACAGCTGTGTAAATACACAAGAAGAAGTTACCTATTCATTTGCCTAGTTCCCTGTTACAACAGTACTCAAGTGAAGCATTAAACAGCAGATTTTATACTGGATCTTTACCTTTGGCTATATGGGCCTTGAAGTTCAGAGCGGTGAGCTCATACATGCCCTGTTTGGGCTCTGGGGCTTTGGGGGGCTCCAGTTCAGTCTCTGGTTCCTGGAGAACACACAAAAACAACCACCTATGAACACCACTGTTCTCAACCACTGTTCAGGGTCACTATAGTTTATGAACTTAAGTGAAAGAAAACAATTCACCCCAGGCTGCTCCTGGATTGTCTGCAGCATCCACGTCTCCATGGACTGCAGATCTCTGGACCCCTGGTATTTCACTGCCTCCTGGTCTGGCCTGAACAACTTAAGCCTACACAGAACACAAAATATTTTCATTTTTTGATTCCCATCTTAAGTTATACAAGAAGATTTACTCCATGCATACACAACCCAGCTGTTATAAAAGTTTTGTAAATCAATACCCAGTGTCTGCTGTGTTTGCAGGTGTCGTATTGCAGTGAGCAATAGCCAAGATATAAGAGGATGTCATTAAGATACGAAGAGAATATTTAACTAAATGCAGGTCAATGTGTCACGTCTGTCAATAAGTGATGAAGACAACTGTTTACTTTTATGTAACACATGTTTTTCTACTAAATATAGCAGCTAGTGCCTTATTTTTCATAGAGTTTTTATTTTCGGTTCGTCAATAAACAATTTAAGTTGTCTAAACTGACTTCATCCATGCCAAGAACTTACGTGGGGTAGCCTCTAATCCCATGTTCACTGGAGCAGAACTTGGTGTCCTGGACGCAGTCTACCTTCACCACGTACACCTGAGGATCATCCATGCTGTTGTATTTGTCTGCCAGTTCATTCCACGCTGGCTGTAATCTCTGGCAATGGCCGCACCTGGACACAACAGTGGTATACACTCTTAAAATATATTTTTCAACTGACCCCATTTCCTAAAGAATGACATGCATTATAGCCCTGTGATAACAATCATATATAATGGTTTGATTGGTTTATGGTAGCATATACGAGGCGTGGTATTCCTGGAAATACCACAATACAGATGGTGACCTACTACACAAACATCTGCTTTCTCCACTCTCCTCTGAATGAAACAAAGGAATAAATAGACTTGCAGGCAAGTATAACAGAGTCCAAGCACCCTGATGCAATTTGTATTCGAGAAGCCAAGAGCATTAACCAACAGGGGCTTCACAGGTGGTCTCCTTCCTCCGTCATCTGCTACTGTGATTCGCTGCCTTAGTAATCCAGCTGTTGTTGATGTTAACTGGCTTTCTGTCTATATTTTCCTGCCTGTTCCCCAATTGATATTGTTTACATGGTGTTATTGTGGCTCCTGAGTAAGCCTTGGAGTCATGATCCTCCAGAATATCTCCGCATTCTGCATCATCGTCCAATTAACTTAGGTTGCAGTGAGATCTATCAAAATCAGATCAGTCATCTGATCAGTCAGCAAAACATTAAACCATATACGTGTAAATCAATAATATCACTTAAATGTTTCTGGTTCTGAAGATACAGAGTGTGATGCAATTCTCACATTTACCAACATACAATGCAAGACCATGCAAGGTGAGTCCTTATGGGGTCACATTGCTTTATATAGTGGGCAACATTGTGGTGGAACACAAACATAATATTGTTTATCGATATTCGATTCACATACACTCTTCTACCACTCGCATGGAGAATGGTTGATGCATGTGGACAACAGACAAGTCAAATACAACAGAGGCTGTTGCATTAGATCTAATATAAGTGTTGAGAGAATCAAGGCAAATTAGATTTAAATAATGGTAAAATAAGAGTGGTATTAATCATTAAGTGATAGAGGAAAAGCTTGCGTGACATACTGTGTATTTTCTTTATGCAAAATGTATTGTAATTCTTAGCCTTTTTGAAAAGGAGTACAACAGGTTCAACTACTAATGAATACAATATATTACATAAACTGTAAGGTTACATAATCCATGTCATGAACACCAGTCTTAGACAGTAGTAGAGTATTAGACAAAGGTTTGGTAGTGGAGCTACCTGATGCTTCATGTGGGAAACTCATGACCTGTATTCAGGGTTTGACAATAAAAGAACATGTTGATCAGCTGATCTTATCTCCATCTTCACTCTCTGTCTTTATCACCATCTCCTTTCTCTTCCATTACAGAAGATGATCCCACTAAACTAGACCAAGTTCCTCATCAGGGACCTCTGGAGGGTCCGTGGACCCCACTTTTGTTACCGCTGACATACCGCTAGTCAATCAGTGCCTGCCACGTAAGCGCAGCGTCCCAAACTACAACTTTGCACAGTGACTGACAGTAGCTACTCAAAGTGAATAAACTAATGACAACAAACACTTTTGGTTGTTTCAGTTTGCGGATCAAGATTCACTAGAAAGTTACAATAAATTCCACCAGAGAGAAAAGTGGTAGCACCGAGGCCCGACGTGTAGAAGTACCCCAACCCGGTATGCTGCAGTTGGCTATGCAAACAGGCTATGCTAGTTAGCAGCTGAGCTAACGACGCCGGTAGGGAAATGACTGTGTAGCCAACTAGCCTGCGTGCTAACTAGCTTGCGTGCTAACGAACCAGTTCGCTGCAACTTCAGAAGTCCTGCGCTCAAATGTTCCGTGCATGTGAGGGACACATAACTCAGAGTGCACGGCTGTTGTCAACACGTGTAGTCAACGTGTTAACGTCACTGTGAAAAACTTGGTGACTGTTCACTTACCACGGGGCGTAAAACATGACAAAGTGTGGAGCGGTGGGCACCGCCTCGTTGAACATCTCCACCGTGTATGAGTGCTTGGCGTGTTCATCTTCTTCTGCGTCCGTGTCGCAGAACACACCGGAGAAAAGCAGCGAGGCTAAATAAATACACGACAACAACGCCGGTGTGCGGTTCAGTGCAGGAGCCATGGTGAGGGTGTGTGTGTGTGTGTGTCCCTGCTGGTGTACTGTAAAAAAAAAAAAAGAGCGACTGTCCACGTGCACGCCCCCTCCGACAGAGCCAGTCTAGAGGGAGGCACACTGTGGATGAGGAGCAGACATGGAGATCAGTGCAGAAACAGCTGTGAGTGCAGTCAGGATGTTGTGTAGATCTGCGGATCCGCGTCCAAACTCACGCAAGTGCCGGCATTCCCGAGAGTACGGAAGCCTGTTTGGTCAAACTTTATTGGAGGGGAGATAACGCATGGCTATGTTTTACTAAAAATAAAGATGATAATAATAACTCTCATCTGACATTTCATGTTACAAAATATTTTTCCATATAAAAAAAGTACGGCGGCCGAGATAGCTCAATGCACTGCAAATGAAGAAATCACATGCATCACGTCCCCACACATGCAAATACAGGAACGCGATGCAAATTGCGAAAATGACACCGGAAATCCCACCGAAAAAAATGATGAACCTGGGAGTAGTTATTGAAGTTATTGGAGTCTGCTACTCATCAGTGGTGGTGAAATACAAAGACTGAGACAAAGACTTATCCAGTGAAAATACCCAGTCAAGTCAATTCTATGTGGCAAGTAATCATAAGCTGTTTTCAGACATACAGGGAACTCCGGATCATCTCCTGATATTGTAACAGACGCAAAAATTACAAAATAAAAGCTGTTCTCAGACATTTCCTCCAGAAGAACTCCAGATAATTGAGTCTGGACTTTTTTCTGTGGCTTGCCTTTCACACATGTACAATGCAGCAGGAGATTCTCTCCTCAGACACGTTCACAACAGTAACAAGTCCTCTAGGATTCCGGTGAGGGCCGGAGCAGCGGGTTGAGGCAGAAGGTAACAGATTAATTCCACTGCAGAGATCACAAGTTTCTGTTTACAGCAAATTGACACTGGGGTCGCCACAAACTCTCTTGATAGATTTGTCTGTATCCTCTATGTGTGTGGCACCACTTCTGGAGATATTTTCTTCTCCCCCCCACCTGTTGCAGTGAATCCGTCAGAGGATCTGTGTTCTGACATCGGCCCCTCTGGAATTTCTGCAGATTTTAGACTAGGGAGCCGGCCGGAGAAAGTCTGCAGAAACTCTGGAGGATCTTTGGAGTCATGTCTGACAGCAGCTAGAAAGACACACGCAACTAAGACTTACTAACTAAACAGAACAGAACCTTCATCAATTTATATGATTCGTAGCACCTGTGTTTACCTTCTATTTCCTGTCAAAGTGGCTGCCATGAAAAAGGACTATGAGACGCTTTGATTAAAAAATATAACAAAACTGACTTGGTTGAGTGAGCGCACGAATATGCTACTGAAATTATATAACGCTGGCAAGCGGAAGTGAGACGAGATGGTTACCACAGATGTAACCATGCAACTGTGACCATTTGTTTCACTTCTGACATTGCACATGAACACATTGGCTTGTTATTGATTGCCGTGAAATATCAAATACAACCAGATTGCTCAGGTTTTAAGGCTGCAGGCTGTTTTCCGTTTGAAATGAAACTCAACTTTCCTTGATCACTGTCTTTTAACTGGTTTAATTGTGGAAACTGGGGTAGATCTCACTTGTCCTGCTTGATTTATAACAGGGACCCGACTCGACTTGCTTGATTCACACCTCATTAACATGGGACCTAATTAATTAATGTGAAGTTAACCAAACTTCAAATGTGAAATATTACTTGAAATCCTAAAGCAAAGCCAATGAAGTCATTCTAGGATGGTTAGTGAGAAAAACATCATTGGGATGTAATGTGAGAGACATTTAGGAGCTTGTAGTAACACAAAGCCAAACTAGTTGATTATAAATGGTCCGGTAAATTCCAGCTGGCTGGCTCTTTGGCAGGCAGTGCAATTTTCCTTCACACCTAAAACTGTCTTTTTTTTACAACAAATTGGCCTGTTATAGGTAATGTTTTAAATTTATTAAGACATCCTGGAGAAAATGAAATATTATGAAAACAGACTCTGAAGAGCACAAAGTTAACATTTTACATTAACTGTGAAAATATGGGCACTCAGGAGTCCCATTAGTGCCGGTTCACATGGCAGATGGACAGTTGCTTTTCTACACCGATGGTCAAGTATGAGTCACTTAACTTCCTCATCACATCTGGAGAACATTTTTAGGCAAATGCAATCAATCCAATTTATTAACTTGGATAAATAGTGCCTCTTGTGGGGGCTTTAGCCTTGTGCAATCGGGACAGTGAATATAAATCGTGTGTCTATTCCCACGATTAAGTGTGTTTGTGTGCGACGGTTCCCAGAGTTCCAAGTACCTGCTCTCTCACTGGATTCAACGCTCTTTGGCAAGTCCTCACTTTTCCTTTCCTCTTTAATATAGACGTGATTTCGTGAAACCAAATATGTACAGAATTTCTCTTTAATCATCCCCCTTTTCCTTTCATGTGGACAACAGGAAGAGTGGGAAGAGGGACTGAGGAGGTTACGGCATGGAAACGGAGGTGTCACCCCGAGCGGCACTATGGTAACACTTTCCAGACTGTGGAAGCTCTTTCATAAAAGCAGGTCTAGAATGTCTATATTCTAAAAGCGGGTGAAAATGATCCTACCATGCACACTCGGTGTCTGAAGTTACATATATATATGTGTTACAGGCCGAGGTGTTTATGTGCTCTGTGTGTAGATGAGTGCTTCTGAGGCACCTAGTGTCAGGAGATGTCCCGCATGTTCCCTAGACAACCATTGAAATTCCACCGTTAAACACACACACACACACACACACACACACACACACACACACACACACACACACACACACACACACACACACACACACACACACACACACACACACACACTATTTTGTCCACAGGGAGTACAGGCATTCAGTCGAGAAGCAATATACTTGTAAGAGACTCCCTCACAGAGATAGATGATGCTACAATGACCCCGAGGCTGACAAGGGACGATCTTTAACCTGTGGCTGTAAAAACTCAAATGTATTTTCTCTTTGAAGAACTTCATGAAATGTTCCACCTTTTGGCCGTGACCTCAATTACAGAGAGCAAACGAGACAAATCCAACCCTTAATCCCAATATTTTCTCAAGAACGCCACTGGGAGACAGGAAAAGGTTGACGTTTTGAAAAAATAGAGAAACGTAAATGTTATTTAAAGAGAGTTACAGGATAAGATCAATAGCACTAATCGGACCCAGGCTGGATGTGCTGCTTCACATATGAATAGGATCTGAACCAGATCTTGAATAGATCCAGAAACCTTATCCATTCTGGATCCATCCCGCAGTGCAAGTGGAATATGGGTGAATATTATATTTGAGATTATTTTCCTTGATTATTTCCCCCCGCATGACAAAAGGTATCTCACAGGCCAGAGTCTTCCACGGGGGCTTTATAGTTGCCATGGCAAGTCAATAACCACACATCACTATTTAATCTCAACATGTCATAGAGCTGTGATGAATATGACCAAATTGCCGCTGACACGTTTTACATTTGTCCTGGTGAAGTGGAGGTCGCATAGTTGTGGGCGTCTACTGGTTACCCATTGTTGATGGATAGGCACCTTGCCAGGCCTGCTGTACTGTGGTGTAAAAAGAAAAAAGAAAGATTTATGGACCCCGGGGAACTGAGGGCATTCTGAATATTTTCTTAATTGTCTGAAGTGACAGCGTGTGAATTTAAAAAACAGCCCATGCCCTAGTTTCCATCATGTGGTGGACCTTTGAGTGTTGAAAGAAAATGTGTCAATGACCTAGTCCACAACTGAAGAATCAATGGAAAATGCATTTTTTTTCTGACTGGTCCGGTACAAAACATAGAGAAGACAAAATTGTCAAAATTCTTTCTGGTTGAAAAAAAAAAATTCCATATTTTTTCCCCTTTGTTTTTTTAGTGAGAACATCACTAAGCATACATTTAGCACTTATTTAGTTTATTGTTGTTGAGTTAATTGATATCACTTTCTCATCCATTCATTAAACATTATGCTACAGCAGCAGTGGGTTGTAAAGGATTGCGTTATCCACCTACAGGCTACTCTATAGATCTCTATCTAATGTATTATGTTGTAATTTTAATCTGCTTTTCAACACTGCCAAAGAACACACAGACTATCTGGAATATTTCTGAGGGTATTTCTGACCAAATCTAATTGTGTCATCTAGACATATGGGAATTACCTTGTTGGAAATTTACTCTTTCTGTAGTAATGCTTTCAATACCAGGATATTTCAACATTTTCTTCACTGTATGCAAATAATACTCAATTTAAAATGTACATTGTAAGAGCACTCTTCACTCCAAGATACTTTTCTCACAATCATTCACATACATTAGTGTGACGCAGTAATTACCAGTGTCCCCGCTGGGATCTGATTGCTCTGTCCTGCTCACACTTCATCCTGCAGAAGATAGCAACAGTAGATTGGAGGAGAGGACTGCTTCATGCTCACTTCCTAGCTGCTGCTACCTTGCTGGTTAGAACAGTTGTGTGTGATTATTACCACCCATGCAATTGCTGTATGTGGACCGACAACACAATTGCATTTGTAGACTTTGTCCCTGACGACCCTGATTGGATCACAATCCATCCTTGTGATTTCTTATGTGCATTTAAACCTCAATAACACATTTTAATAACATGTACATATACTTGAAGAAGGAATCAATCTTCTTCTCCCTTTTTCTTTCCAGAACAAAAGGAAACATTGAGAATGTTGTACAATGTCATTGGATGTCAGTTGTGTTAAAGGGTAGGGTGTGGATTCCAGTTTCCCTTAAAGTGCGGGTGTTGCAACAACCTTGACACCCACGGGTGCAAAGCTCCTGTTCAGAGCTGTCTCCATGCAACTGGACGTCATCAAATCCAAAGCCAGACTTGTTTCCATTAGGAATACATAGACGAGTCATGGCCGCGAGTATCATATCCGGGACACAGGATGTGACCAACAGAGGAGAACCAATGTCATTTGCAGACAGCTTTCTGGATCCACTTCAGCAGGCACCTGTGCTGGGAAACGACAGCGGAGAAAGGACTCTCCCACATATTTGGAGCAATCCCAGAAAAAAACATTCAAAGGATGGAAATCGGGACGCACCTTGTCTTTTCATCTGGGTGGCTAAAAGAGGGCGAGATGAAGTTAGACAGTGTAAGAGTGGAGTGAAAGAAGGGGAAGAAAGTGAGGAAAAGAGGGAAAGAAAGAAACAGAGGTCATGTTTAATAAAAGTAAAGAAAGCTGTGGGATATTTAGAGAGTGGACAAAAGCAGAAGGAGGCGGAATGATATGAGGTGGCTGCATTGGCTGTGGATTAGCTTGACAGCTCCTGCTGGATCCCAAGTGTTATGTTCTACCACGTTCTGCTGGATTCAGCCAGATGACTAAATCTGTGCCATTTGTCCCGAAGTATCCACACAATTGGAATGACCATGATTTTCCACAAGGCCACTGTGTTCAGAGGGTCAGATGCGTCCCACTGCAGGAAACCCCTCAGAAGCTGTACACAAGTTGCATATTGAAAGACAAAGCACGTTCCTTTAAAAAAATGACCCTGTGGCACATTTGTTTTGTCACAAAATAGAAACATTTCAGACTTAGTTTTTTTACTAGTCATGAAGTTAAATCACAAAAACCTCAAGTATGGATAACAGCACCTGCGATGAAATGGTTTTGAAATAGAAGGAGGTGGTAGGATTAATGAGTTTTAAGCTTTAAGGGAGCTGTCACATCATCCACCTTTGTATACAGTCTATCGTGCTGACACATGTTTAAAAACTCTGCATTAAATGCTAACTTTGGTGTGAAAAGGGTTCGAGGGACAATCAGACCCATTGGAAACAGGGAGGAGGAAATGTTGGAAACACATGGAAACAAAATGGAAAAAGGACAAAAACAGAAGAACAACTGGAACAGCACAGCTGTAATAGTTACCTTCCCTGGAGAAGCAAAACAGTCAATATTAATCAGAGATGAGGTCTTTTTGAAACCGTTTTCCTTCTTTGGAGACTTGGCTTGTTTGCTTTCATTTGTCTTGTGTCTCTTTTGGTCCTGTTTTCACCATAAATCTCTGATGTGCAATAAACTGGTCTTTCTCTATGAAGATTTTGATTTCTCTGAGACATTTGATGTAATTTAGCCACGAGTAAAATAGGTTAGGTCGAAAAGAGCAAGGGTTAGATGTTAAATCTTATTTTTTTTCCACTTCTCAAATGTACAATATACGCCAATGAATAATCTTGAGCGATTACGAGTATCTATTACAAACAGGCTAGCAGTGTGTTTTTCCTTCGTCAAACGTTATTTCCCCAGGAAGTTATAGCCGTGACGGACAAAGCCATGAGTAAAGCTGATAAGACGCAAATAAAAGGCGACAAAAATGAAATGTCCCATTACCTTGAATGAAATAAAGATTTCTCTTAGTTTGAACATTGTTGGGAACATTTTGGACAATGTAAGAACACAAAATACATAACCTAATCCTGTAAATAGTTCTAGTTGATTTTACACATTTTAATAAAGACTTATCACGTATTATATCTTAAATAGATTTCCTGTTAATGTTTACATAAGGCCATTACTGATCATAATACAGTTGTAAGAAGCCCTGTCATGAGACTCAGGCTATCACTTGCCGTCTGGTCTCTGGACTGAGCCAAAAAGTAGCAGAGCCCTGCACTTTGTTGAACATTCAAACATGTGAGACTTCACAGGTGGTGACAGGACCCACCTCGACTCGGAGGCCGCCTTTCACAGATGCTTCTTGGGCCGGTGCCATCGCTGTAAAAGCCCCACTTCCTGCTGGTAAAACCATCAGGATGTAGTGGCCAGAGTGTGAGGGGGTTGATGTGGGGCAGAGAGAGAGGGAGAGAAGGAGAATAGTGTGGATGGAGGAGAGGAAAGTAGAGAGAACAAGGAGTATGAGAAAAGGTGATGTGAACTTATGAATATCCTGGTGTTTCCAAATTACATGCCTTCAGTCTCTTGGCACGGCAGCGGTAACATTTTCTGAGAAAAACTTGCAAATGAGTCATTTGAATTTGATGACTTTGGAACCTCAACATGATATATTTATTAAGCCTTTATGCAACATCTTAATTTATAATCATTTAAAGAACTGTTAGTATGTTTGAGATCTTTTATGTCTCACACAGTCCAGTTATAAGAAAAGTTCAGAGAACTATCCATCCATTGGTATTAATAATAATAGAGAGCTCTTACAATGGAGAGCTCTGCTGAAGTGTCCTTGAGCAAGTCAGGGACATGTTACCATCTCCTCTTTGTACATGAAAAGAAGCAGCATTTCCTAACATAGATCAATAGAGAATGACAAACAGTTTGTGTCCAAGAAAAGTTTTCTCTCACATACACCGTCCATCTGCAGCTGTCACGCTACAAGGAAAGTCGGAGACTGAAGGGATATTTCAGCAGGACTGTATTTTATATGAGGCAAGCCATAAATGCCATCAATAACCAATGAGGCCTTACTTTTCCTTAGCAAAATACATACACCCTGGTACCTGCTGCCTTCATTGTGTCAAGGCTTGTTTTTATTTTCTCATTTTGAGACAGATGCTGTCACCCACTTACTGGCACTTGCGCTGGCTCTCATGGAAAATGTAAAAGAGGCCCAGCCTCGTTGAGGTCAGGCTGACATTGCCAGTGAGAGGTGGCCAAGTCACAAAACAGATGTTTGCTGTTTTTCTTAGGATGATTGGTTCTCTGCGCAATATTGGTCCAAGCATAACCCGGGTCCCTTTAACGGAGTCCTGAGTTAAAGTGGGCCGGCTGGAGTAAAATATGTGCAATCGGGTGTTTTATCGTAAACGTGGGTCATATTGCATGCATGCTCCCGAGGTCCTCGGGTCCTTTAACTGAGTTTATGATTCTGACAGGTGTCTGGATTTGTCTGTACTGAAGCAGGTGTGTAATAAAATGATCTGATGGATCACACGTAGGAAAGTTGTGCTTATGTGTGCGCTCTCCCGAATGTGTCATCCTGTGTAAGCACTGAGCATAAACAAGCTTCAGGAGGCCTCTGTGTGTGTGTGTGTGTGTCACTGCAGGCTGCACCTCTGAGCGTCTGCAAAGGCAGTCAGGGTCCTGGTACAGGTCTCTCCACAGAAGCCATTAAGTGGTGCGTCTGTTGGAATAATGTGTTTGAATTGGCTGCAGGGCAGCAGCAGGTGCTGGGAGGACCGGCCTGGAGCTGCTGCTCACTGCCGGCATCTGCAGACTCGGGAGCAGTCAACCTTTCTCTGTGTCTTTACTTCTCATCAAGGCTCTGTCTTCCTCCTCTCTTGTTTTTCTTCCCTTCTTTCATTTCCTTCCAATTTTTCTGCTGTAATTGCTGCCATTTGCTATGTCTCTTTTTGTTTCTCTCTCTGCAGAATTTTCTGCCTTGATTTCTTATTGACCTAGTTGTTAAAGAGCTTTGTTGTACTCCAACCACATCTGTCTGCCACAAGATTTGGATTCCTCTCAAGTGGAAAAGTCAGAAGTGGATGTTAAGTCTACGAAACAGTTGCAGTCTATATTAGAAATTTGTATATTCACTTTCTTCAGAGTTAGATGAAAACAACATCACTTATCAGGTCTGTGCAATAATACAACTGCCATTCAAAAACTGCTAGAGTAACTGCTCACTACTTGGAGTCACTTCCTCTTGCTTGGCAACATCATGGTGATGCCTCCAGTATAGTAGGTACTGACGGGCAGAATCAGTCAGTTTCCAGTCTTTATGCTAAGCAAAGCCAACGGGCTGTAGCTTAATGATTAGCATGCAGAAATGAGAACATTTTACACACATTTAATAAGCGACACTCCCAAAATATTGAGCCGCCCTTTAAGACCCTATCTGTTCACTTTAAACTTTTGGAAGACTTTGATTAACTTAGACCTTTATGTTTGATCTGATTTATTCATGTTTATCTCCAGTATCCGCTGAATGAAAGACATACGAATTGTAGGTCTACAGCTCGGGACACATTTTTCTGTCCGAACCAATCCGAGCATGAGAGAAAACCAACCGAGCCCAACCCGAACCCAACAGGCGTCGTGTTTTTGGTGTCCAAACCCAACCCGAGCCTGATGCAGTGGAGAGTTGGAGTTACCCTGCACCTGACACACACACAAGGGTCATTGCTTGTTTTTCTTCAGGGAGCTGATCAAACACGTGTCAAAGCGATAACGTAGCTGGTGAGAAAGATGAATACATGACACGTTGTTAACATGTAAACACCAGACCTGATAAATCAAATTCCGGGTAAACAGTTGACCCGAAATCATCAATCGGATTAATTTTAATCAGAAGGAAAAAAACCATGCGCATGCAATTGCAATGACTGAATGCTAACAAGATGAAAGGACTTAATATGGGCATTCAGTGGGTGAGTCACACATTTAGCTCTGGACCCCTCACTCCCTCTGACTCTTCCTCTCTCTCAGCCTCAAGGTAAAGCCATTATGTTTGAAACGAAGCAGCAGCAGCAGCAGCAGCAGCAGCAGCAGCAGCAGCCCACTTGAGTTCAGAGACACACGGGAGGGAAACAATGAAAAGCAGAGCCCAGGGCCGTCCCGGGGCCCTGACAGACAGAGAGTTGCCTTTATTGAAGGGAGTCCACTCCCATGCATTCATCTGCCAAGAGCGTGTCTCCATGGAAAGACTCCCCTGCTCCAAACACGCACAGAGAGACACAAAAATCCAGGTCTGTCTCCTGAAAGTTACGTTTATACACCGATCAGGCACAACAATAAAACCGGTAACTGGTTTTAATGTTGTGGCAGATTGATGTGTATCCATGACCTGTTCTGAAAGAGCAACTTCTGAACCATCAGTGAGGTGATTTAAAACCTCTTCTGTTCTTTCACTATTTTCCATGGCTTCTGGACCTTGTCAGAAATACACATCAGACAGTGAAACCAACTGGTTACCTCCACCAAGGAAGTTGTGTTTTCATTGGCTTTTGTTTGGTTGTTAGTTTGGAGCATTACACATAAACCACTGAGAGGATTAACAGTGATGCATATGGGTCAGGGAAGACACCCAATAAAGTTTGGTGCAGATCAATATCAGGGGAGGATCCAGGGAGATTTTTTGAGTGTCTTTATCACTATGAGATAAGTTTTTTGTGTTTTTTGACTTATTTGAAGGAAGCACATGTAGGGGACTGATATATCTGAATATGTACAATTTGGTGCATCTTGATTTTATTCAAGCAAACTGGATAACAGGGTGCAGTGTGGGCTGGCTGAGGTGGATGCTGGATAAAATGAGGGTCAAGCCAGCTGAGGAGCACTCTGGGTAAAAAAAGTACAGAAAAATGTACAGTACGCTCCCTGCACAGCAACAAACATTAGAGACAAAGTTGGCAAATAGCTTGTGAATATATATCCATATTATCCATATCAACTTAAGGTATTAACCTGTTTTTGCAGGGCCAGACATCTGTGACCAAAAATAAAATAGCCATCAAAATCTGTTCACTAGATTTTGGGTAAGTTGCCTGATGTATTTTTTTTAACTTTTCATACTAGCAGTTATTTAAAAAGAACTTTTCTTAACAATGTTAGAAATTGCTTTACAAGCAGGAAACAATTAGAATAAAGTAAAGGAACATGAGCAGAGAACATAAAACAATAAAGGTTGAACTCATTTAACTGTGCAGTACTCATTCTATCTGTGCAATTCAATTGGCTAATGTGTAATCCTGTTACACTGTATATATATATTGCTCTCACTGTATATATTCTGTTTACATTATAAATAATAATTCTCTTCTATTTACATTTCCTTGCAACCATTGCATGGTTACTTACAGATAATACTGATGCAACTCTCCCAGTTGTGGGACTAATAAATTATTATTTTATTATATCTTGCATTAGAAAATAAAAATATAACAAATGACAAATAATTTTCCAACGAAGGCTGGTCTTGCATCATTGAAACCACAACAGGAGATAAGATCAGGAAAATACCTGTCGGGTACAGAAAACAGGGAGAATCAAAGCCGGTGAGAAGGTATGTGTCGGTAGTGACGCCACACATTCCTCCAAAGTCAGGAATCTAGACAACAACAAGTCCTGCTGCTGCTGGTGGCCACCGGCCCATGTCAGGCCATTCTCTGCGTCGTCTCTGGCTATTGTTCCCCCCATGATTGACTGAGGAAGGTGCTTGTTGATGCTGGACTCGGACTTGTGTTTCTTGGACCCGGCAGGAACATGGAGCTGGTGTGCGGAGGCTGTCTAATGAAACCGAACAGATGCAAAACATCACAGACAGCTCGGCTAATTAGACCGTGCGCCTCCTTTACAGCACTAAAGATGGCGATAGAGTGTGTGTGTGTGTGTGTGTCCAACGGAGAAGGAAGAACCTGGCCTGAGTCGGTACAGACTAAAAACTGACTCCAGTGTGAGCCTTCCCCGAAGAGCTTGTTAATAAAGGGGTGCTGGCATTTATAGTGAAAGTTGGGACATTTCATTTTGAACTCCTTTCTTTCCAGTGATTTGCTTTTATATGCCAACAAGTGGTCATTTTCTAAAGCTGCCAGGGCCTGAGAATATCCAGCGTGCCTTGCAACCTTCCCTCAGAAAAATATAAATGTATTCAGTTCTTTCACTCTCCCGCTCTTACTTAGCAATCCTCTCGGTGAACGGTTGCCATTGCCAAAGAATTTATATTTTGCATCACCAACCAGCACCCATCACCGACCCTGCACCCATGCTGTGCAGTTAAGCCAAGTTATTAACTTAGCAGCGCGGCGCTTTTGTTCACCGGCATTTTCATTTGGACCCCTCGGTAATTGAGTAACAGGGACCCATCACACTGCACAAAAGAAAAAGAGAGTTGAGCTCGCCGAGGCTGGAAATTCTCACATAAGCTGTCTGCAGAGCGAGGGGGTGAGTGAAAAGCTCCAAGCTTTCTAATGATCCGACACAAAAATACTGAACCAGTGTTGCTGCTGCCTGCTTTTTCTCACCGGTCCACCAAACCGAAAGGTGATCGGGCCAAAGAGAAAACGCTTGGAAATGCCAAGTTTGCTGTCAGCCTCGTAGAAACTGCAGCAGTCGCATGACGTCAAGAGTAATTAATTTTTTTTTTCTAGTAAGAGAGTGAATGGACACATTATTAAGCTGCATTTGTCCCATGTAAAGTGAACAGACTTTCTCATAGCCAGGTTATATAGGAATCATCATGAACACCAAAGTAACTCAGTAAAAAAGTATTTTAATGATAGTTATTGGTACATTTATGAGCGTATAAAGACTAATGTTTGATGAGATCATACAGCTGCCGATTCAAATTAAATTCTCAAGTGTTATTATATATATTTATTTATAATATTAACAACTCAATATATTTAAAAGGGTTATAATTAAATATTAAGTTGATCTTTTATAGATTACATCACCTACAGTATATTATTTATAATGATGATTTTAAAAAACCAAATCCAAACAGGACTTTTTCTGTGGTGGAAGAAAAAAAGCCACATTTATGTATAATGCATCCATTTATACTATTTATTATTATTATTATTTCATATATTATTATATGTATGTGTGAGCTGAAGGTTACATTATCTGTATCTGTCCTTCCTGTGGAGGGTGGCAGAGGTGACCTGCAGTGACCTAAGGATACATCATAAGGGTATATCCTTTTTATGATTAGTATGTAGTACATGTGTCACGTAGTAAAATGTAGTTGAGGCGTTTAAAATAGTTACAGATGGATACAACTCTGAAATTAATCCTGAACACCCTGTGTAGACACTCTGGACATTAGGAGTAGGACAGATATGTACCCTTACACACACAATGTAGTTTTTATTGTCTTATAATAACACAGCTCTCATGGTTGAAGGACATTTGTCAGTAATATCAACTCAAAGCACAATATATGTCCCATTGACCCATATTTACTTATTCTATCACACACCATTCATACACTGTTGTGCACAGACTTGCAATTTAGGGTTCAGTATCTTGCCCAAGGACACTTAGGAGAGTAGACTGGAGGCGCTAGGGATCGAACCAACAACCTTCTGGTTAGTGGACAACTTTCTCTCCCTTCCAAGCCACAGCCAACCCTATGAACCTTATGTGTTCTTAATTAATAAGAAATGTCCATTGTTATTGGTGTAACTGTTTTTCACATTCACTTCCCATCAGGCTGACGTCATTAACCACATGCCTGAACCTGTCATTCAAGCAGAGCCTCGCCGATTCTCACAGGCTCTCATCAGTAAAGTTTAAATTACAAAGATCAGATCCTGTTTTTTAAGTGAATGTCCTCATTACATGTTATCTGCACATTTCATCCCTGTGATACATTTCACTCTGTTCCAGTGGAGATGGAAAGCTTTCTGCAGACAGAACATCAGATTGCATGAACCAACACACCCCTTATCTCCATCTCTTGCCCAGTGGGGCTCCAGCTGGGTGCTGCTGTTTCCTTCACCATTTATGTTGGCACGGGGAATGGCATCTCCATGGCCCGAGAGCACCGCTCCGCTTGCAAAACAGGAAGAGCACACTGCTCTCTGATGGACACAGGAGACAAAACACAAGCCAACTCCAGTCCAGAGACATGAGGCAGCGGAGCGAGAATGATAACAGGGGATTTCAGGCCGAGCACAAGCCCCTTATTCTGCACATGGAGTCGTTTTACAGAGTTGTATGCTCTGCTCAGTGCAGGGAAGGTTTTTGAACCAGCAGCACCTGAGTACACTGAGAAATCCTTGATGATATCTGCCCGGATAAACCAGAGGCTCAGCCCTTAATCTCGCAGGTCGACTTTTCTGTTTTGTATCTCTACATAGAGGATGAATAAGATTGATCAACACACCAGAAGCTCAAACATTCAATACACCAGGTTCTGATATTTTCTGCTTTCTGCATTTTTACAAACCCTTGGTTTCAAATGCATGTTGATCTCATTCACACATTGTTTAATGTCAATTCAGTTTGGCGAAGAACCTGGCCTTATTGACAGCAGTGGTCTTGTGGGGCCATTTCCACTACTGAAAAGTACTTTTTACTTCAGTACTGTAATATATCCTTGCAGTTTTCCCACACTGCATCAGCCTCATCACCACAGGCAGTTTTTTTTATGGTGTGTGGATGTGAGCCAGTAAAAAGCAGACCTGGCAACGGCCAGAAAAGTTACATGTGGACTAACATCCCTTATTCTAATCTTTATCTGATATGAGGTGTTTAGTGTTGAATCCTTGGAATTTTAACTTATGCTCAAGTAATAAGTTCTAGAAATGATCATAAATTCTTCTGACTTATTTCTTTATCGGATATTTCACGGCAATGTCAAAATGGATTATGTCTGATTCGAACCCTGTACTTGGTAATATTAAGTCCAACATATGCTTAAGCATGACTCTCATGAATAGAAAACACTCCCGACTTTAACGGTGACCTTTTATGTACTCTTTACCTCTTTATTTCAAGCCTTAGAGTAAAAAGTAAAATAAACAAGGGCAGATGAAAAGGGGCCTCGCTGGCAGAGGCTCGCCATGTTTCCGTATTGTCACTCCTCATTAGGTGATGATGGGCTGTCTCCGTGATGGACAGCTACCTCCCAAGGCGGAGGTTTAAGGGCTGCACACACACACACACACAGAGAGACGGGGGCAGCACCCGCGGGGCAGCATGTTTCCTCCAAACATCTGATGGCATGTCTGTGCCCGCTCTGATCCGCTGACAACAGACTCACACACTGGCACATGCAGAGCGACCAGAGAGTGGCCTTGCAGGGTCACTGCAGGCGAAATGGAAAAAGACGGTACACCAGTGCATTCACTCACTTCACTAGTGGTTTATTTTATTATTCCGCTCCTACAGATATTTTGTACTTTGGCCGATGGATGACGAGAACTCCAAACCTGCCTCTTCTGATGATGACGTGACTTTTGACAGTTAAAGGTGTCTGGGCTGTTTGAAAAGAGTGTGTGTGGCAGGGATGTAAAGGGAATTATGTGAAAATATTTGTTCTATTTGGTCGTCTGAGATGAACTCCGTTCTCAGCCATGCCAAGAATGTCCCCAGTGTGCCCACCCACCCATTAACCTGTCCAACAAGCCGCCATTGTCTGGAACAAAAAACAACAACACTTGATTTAAAGTGTGCAGGGTTCTCAGCTCAAGGGTCACGACACATGGAGATGATTTCACTTCTTTTGTAGTTCATATTACAGTTTTTTTTTACAGTGTATTTACTCTGTGCTAAACAACACAAACGTCAGTATTTAAACTGCACATAAACACAAACCATGAATGAACTCTCGGAGAGTTTATCATCCCGTGCATTTTAAACACTCTAAGCACAAAGCATGACAACCACTGAAAACTTGAGGATATTGTTTTATGCATACATGACCAGCAGGAAATTGAAACCAGAATATGATTGATGTTTTTTTCTGTTTAACCAGCAATGCAAACATTGGATTTGTGACTCATTAAAATCAGCTTTGAGGTGGCAAAGCAAACCAAAAGCAGCTGCTGCTGATCATTCAAACTGGTTTCAGTGGAGACCTTTTATAACGTAAGCGACTTGAAGTTAACGTCAGGCGTTGAGCGTTCTAAACACGGCGGAGCCGGTGAGGGATGATTTGTCCCGCAGTTCTGTTTGAGCTCGTTTCTCCAGCACTTGTAGCTGGGATCCTTTTCAACTGGAGGTGGATGCATATTTATCATCAGCACCCTTCAGGCAGGCATCCATTAAACATCCTGAAATGCAGAGAGTGTCACTGCCTTCGACGATTGCTTGTTTAAAAATGACATATTGCAGAGGTCTTTTGCAGCACTTGCGTGCCACGCGAGCTCCATGTGGTATAAACAGACGAGTTTGATGGCCTGTGAAATTGCCACATTGTTAATCATACATTTATTTATGATATGGGAAATGCTGACTCTTGTGCAGGAGCAAAACCTCGGAGGCTCTTTTTCTTAAGTACATCAATCACAGCCGATACCTTCGTTGTGCACACGCAGAGCAGACGTGCCCAGGTCAGTGATAAAGTTCGTATAATAAGGGAGAGCGTGTTGACTCGAGCCCCTCGCAGACATCATCTGGTTAGAGGGGTGAAAACTTCGCTAGATCCATCTTTTTTTCACTGTAGCGGGTGCTGAGTTGTCCCACAGCCTTGGCGTGCTCCTCGTCCACCTCCTCCTTCAGTCTCTGCTGCTCCTTCAGGAAGTCGGCCCATTCCTCTTTCAGACGCTCCATGTTCAGCTGCATTTGGTTGCTCTGGAAGGAACGTGAAAATGAGAGCACAGAGAAAAGTGACGAAAAGTCTTGAGTGTGATCCGGTGTTTGAGGTGATAATCACAGTAAATATACATACGTTAATAATATACGTTTTTTATATTGTAACTTTTAACAAGACAACTTTACAAATCCATGTGTGATGCCTCAAATTCTCCCTCTTGTGCAACGTTATCTCTCACACCTCCTTACACTCACACACACACACTCACACACCACAGTGACGATGCTGATGATGTAAGGCAGAGCTCATTGTGGACTCTGGATGCTGGCACTCTGCCTTGAATACATGCTGAAGACACAATATTATAAATGCCTGTGTTATCTGTAATGCAATCCAGTTATATGAGGCTATGATGCTGTAGCCACCCTCAGTTGTTTTTACCTGCTGGGCCTCTAGCTCCCTCTGCTGGACTCTGTCTGCCATATGTTTAGCAGCCTCCACTGTGGGAGAAAGGCACCAAAAAACATATAAAAAGCAAAATTCAGGCAAAACAATGATATTTAAAGCTTCTAAGAGCAAAAGACGAGCATCATCTTTTGATGCAATGTTTTCTAGCTTGAAGGAAGTTACTTTTTTTTTTGAATGAAAGAGAGAGAAAAGGACAAACTGTGAACATCATTTGCCACAGTATGTTTCTCGTGTCATCATCATACCATTACAGGAAGTCAAAATGTGCAAGTATTTGAAAAAAATTATTGTGAATTTCATCATTTGTTAGTTCACATGCAATGTTAAGAAATATTGCCCCTATTATGAATCTAGTTCAAAAAGTAAAGGTCAACACGAAAATCTGAGTTTTTTTAATGTCAGTGACTATTTCATACAAAAACAAAAGGTTTTCCATCTAAATAAACAGCAACAAACACAGCTGTTGGATTGTGAGCGAGGCCAAGCTTGAAACTAGACAATTACAGCTCAGACTAACACAAAGCTGAGAGAGGAGACTTACAACGTTTGGTGAGGTTGGACATCAGATCCTGGTTCACGGCCTCTAAATTCGTGGGCTGCATTTGTTCATTTGCTTCCACCACCATTTTATTGAGACTCTCCAGCAGTCTGCTCTCCCTGTGTCCACGTTTCTCCTGGAGAACAGAGCGTTTAGTGTCCTCTCACACAGACAGACACAAACTCAATGCACCAAAAACATGTCTCTTCAGTGACACTGGGTCCTCACGTGCTGCTTCTATTAAAATGAGTGATAACAAATGAGCAGAAATCTGGTTTCAACAACAAGAAACAGTAGTACGCCTTTAAATATATAGATCACTTCATATTGCACCTAATAAACAAATGAAACTAATTACTTTATGACATTTTAGTTGTGACAAATATAGAATATTGGTATATTTACAGTTAATATTACTGGGTTCAAGGTAAATATTGTGATGAAAAGTACAACATTAGTTTTTTGTTTATCTGTGACCCAAAAATATGGTGATAAAAAAATATAACAAGAAAAATTCTGAAACACTGAAACGAAGGGTTAAGGGCTTAAGTTGCCGATAATGAACTGCATCCTCCCCAGTTTGTTTCTGATCCGGCATTTTGGTTGCATGTTGCTCCAAGTCTCTCTACTGATATCTGTCAAAATGAATAATCCTAAAAATTGTAAAAACAATTCTATTGTGTGGTTCAAGTCGATTCTTGCAAACTTTTTAGAAACCATTTTGCTTTTCCACAGGCGAGAACCACCAACTAGAGCCAAGTCACTCTACACATCTCTGATTCCCCAGCACCGGCTTTGTTGACGATGCTCGCTCAAGTTTGTTCTGCACTTCAGCTGACGACCAAAGAACAGAACCTTTCGAGAAAGGGTTCAAGATTAGTCTCAGAACCAGCTCTGCCTTGTGGAAAAGGGGAATGAGGTTTAGTGACTGACTCTGGGGCAGTTCAGCAGGTGGACACACACAGTCTCAATCCTCTGGATGAAGGGCAGTCTTCATCACTGGGCCCCAGCTCGGCTCCTGACACCATGTGTGTTTGTAAGTCTCTGCACTGATCACACACAACATTAAAACCAGTCACTAGTTCTAATGTTGTGTCCGATCAGGGCTTGTAAACCTGTGATTACCTCAAACTCTCTGACGAAGTAGCGGATCTCTGCGTTGACGATGGGTCTGTGGTGTAACAGACGGGACTGGATATCACCGACATCTGCAGGAACAACACACATCAACTTAGGTTTGTGTTCGCTAGCCTGCATGATATACTATTTCAATTCATGTTTCCACAGATAAGCTAACTCCACAGCTAAACTCAGTCATGTGACATTTGGATTAGCCTTGTATCATATCGCAGTCTGAGACAGGAGCTAGCTGCCATGCTAACAAAGAGAGACCTTTCTCTGCTGTGCTTTTCACTCACCTTTAGCAATCTTGTCCATGTTGTTCAACCTCAGCGGATCTGTCGGTGTCCGCAGCTAAAGCAAAGTTTTCCTTCCTGCAGAGCTAAACCAGCTGCTAACTGCTAATTCACCGGCTAAATGCTCCAAGATGCTAAGCTAACTGTCAGTGAATTGACTGTGATTTGTTATTAACGTTCACGTATTATTTAGACAAGTAGTGAGACATCTCAGCTTCAGTGTGAAGAAGTGAATGAAAGTCAGCTGACTGAGATGTAAACAATTACAACTACTTCCGGGTACGGACTGAACCAAGCGGCTGAAACAGGGGTGTCTGAGTCAGATTTGACTTAGTTTTTTTTATCCATTTAAAATAAGATACATACAATTTTATGTGCTAATGTTCTGATTTGAGGTTTTGATGTTTTATTAAAGTTGGCTGTGACCCTGTAAAACTGTCTGTAGCGTTTGTGTCACTGTGTGAGACTGAGGAGAGACAGTGGTGTGGACTGTAGTTCTGTGTAAGGACAGCAGGTGTCAGTGTTGCTCCACTAAAATTAACCACTGATCCATCACTGTGTCTCTTTACACTAAATTATACCTAATGGCTTCATTCATGACATCAAACCAATACGTATGCATCAATTATGAAAATTGTTTGTTATGATTTATTGATAAGAATAACGACGAGGTTGCCAGATTGTGAGGGATCCCTGTAGTTTACGTTTATCACTTGCTCTGTCTTCATAGTTCAATAGTGTAGAGTTGTACTGGATCTCTCACCCTGTGAAAACCTGCTGTGCATATGATATAGATTACAATTAATTTGTTACCTTACCTATATCTTTGTTACATGTCAGTAACAGTTAGAAAGGATACATATCAAGGACTTTCACAACCTGGCAACCCTAAAGATTCAATATACATATAATGTCTTATTTTACATTTATTACAAGGCTTTCTATTCCATTCTAATTTATGTAATATTAATTATCGATTTATTATTAAGAAATGAATAAGTTGCAAGTTGCAAGTTGCAAGGGTGCCTTATTAGAAGTGATTTATTCTAATGTTGTAATAGAGATCCTTATTTTTTAATATTTGTATTCTTTAACAAAAGTTAAATCTGTAAATATCCTGTGATAAATGTGGTAAGTCTATCTATACGTCCTCCTATGAGCATACAAAAAATATTTATTGTGTGTAACACCACAGGGGATGCATCTGCATATTAGTACTCTCACTAAATAATCTTTGTTTGAGTATTAGGAAAGCGAATTCCTTTCTACTGATTTAAATTTCAGCTGAATTTATATTCTCTTTATACAACATTCATCAAGATAAAAAGATAAAGACACAGCGATAAAAGCCAGAGCAGTCACACATTGTTTATTTGGGAAACTGTGTTAGCCGATGGCCACAAGATGGCACTAAATCTCTCACATTAGTTTTTAAAATCCAGTGTAAAAACCCTGGATTATCAACTGCTTTTATCAGGCTTCATGAAATGCAAATAAATTGGCATGAATGTATTAATGAATAAGTCACTTGTGGCAAGAGCAAAGTACATGCAGATATTCAGTCAGAGCAGGAGGAGGCAGCGTTTGGGGGCAAACGCTGCAAATTAGTCGACAAAAGTTTGTTTGTTAGTTTTCAATTCATTCAGGACTGTCACAGTCAGTTAAGAGAAAAATCACAGAGGCCCAGTTTAGTCCCTGCGATGTGCAGCTAAACACTGATTTCATCCTCCATTAGTTTTGATTAGGTTACATGATTGGAGGTTAAAAACATGGAGGATCAGTCAAACATATGAGGATGAGTAGAGTTGAATCCATTAATTACCATATAGTAGAGAAACACAACATATTTTTTATTGTTTATCATATAAAAGAATATTTTTTATATTAACATTTAAGAGGTATTTAAATGATCATAAGTATCACTTTATATATGCTACATAAATGTATATACTGTATTGCAAATCAAATTAAATGTTGTAGTAGGCTAGATAAAGCTTTTGACAGCGAGATAATTATTCTGTTTTTATTGCTCAACAATAAATTATCTATTAGAAATTAAATAAAATTAATAATTATTTTAGGTTTGGAGTCAGTCAAATGAACTAGGACAATTTCATTGGAATGTAAATAAAGTAAACTTTAACATTTTCAATAGGAAGCAAAACATTGAATACTGTTTAAATTATGTTTATAAATAAAATGGTTATAATAAATAAATGACAATACGGATAAAGTTATACACCGCTCCAAAAGATTTCCACAGCATTAAAGAATTTGGTGAGAGAAGCAAACATCAACATAACGAGGAAATATCTGTCCCTCGGCATCGTTACATGTACTTTTATGTATTTTGATGTCGGGCTGCAGTTTGCATGCGAGAGCGTCTTTCTGCCTCAGAGCACATGATGAGTTTCTCTGTTTCACTTCCACAGGTCTATTAAATAAATCCAGATTTTCATGTGACACCTCTGCACCAAACACAAAGGCCTTCTGTGACACCCCTCTTGCTTTGTAAAACTTAAACTAAATGTATCAGAACCCACTTCTTGTTTTCACTATGTTCTCATTTTTTATTATTTTTACATATTTATATAAGATTCTCACTAATTCATTTTAGTTATTTGTTGTTCTGCACCAGTTGAATTCAGTTTACATCAGTTTATTTTATTAATCACATTTTTATAGGGAGTGACCAAACATGAATTATCACATTTCTATGCAATTTGCCAATTTACTGTATTTAAATTAAATAGTTTTATCAAGTACTTGTACTGTAAACGACACAATAAATTTTATTTTACATTCATTCAACTGGTATAATGACATATCATGTTCATACATTAAAGGACACCGCTTGTCCCACGAAAGATTTAGGACAATAATAATAATTTAAATAAATAACTGAAAATAAGTAAATGAAGTATTGATGTATTGACATGTAATAGTGTTTTTACATGAACTATTTAAAGATAAAAACAAATGGACAGAACGAAACAATTTGACACTAAGAATGTAACCAGACATAATTTAATCATTGAAATGATGAGGTTATATATATATATATATATATATGGTTATATATACAGTAGAATTTTGCTATATTTGATAAAGACAATACAATTGAATATGATCAACTAATTATGTTTCAATTTATCATTTCATTGTGTTGTATTAATTAGTTTTTGGTTTCCAAATGAAATTCTAGATTTTTCCTGTTAACCTCAGTAAAGAAAATATTGTTTAACAGTTACTGAAGTAAATTAATATATTTATCTATATACTGTGTGAATATATTCCATCCACTGTTTATTATGAGTTACCAGACTACATTATCAACAGGCATCTTTTTTCCCTTGTCGCATAAGAGACACTTTTCATCACACACACACACACACACGTATGATCCGTGCACACACAGTCTGCAGGACCAGAGCAGCAGTGCTCGGCTCCTCCTGTGTACATGATCGCCAGCATCCAGATGATGTCCTGCAGCACTTCCACAAACGCTGCCTCAGTGGGAGGTCTGTGAGTGTGGTTTACTAAACATGCCCAATGGCCTCAGCGAGCTCGCCCTGGTGACACTCCTTCCTCTGTGTGTCTCCACCTCCCCGGCCTGACCACGCCGCCCCCCCCCCCCTCCGCACAACGCCGGTGCTCACATTACCCAGTGGATGCAATTATTCTGCGTTCTGCTGCTCTCTTACTCTCTCTCTCTCTATCTCTTTGTGTCTCTCTCTCCTGGCTTGGTCTTGACACCAAGGTCCAGGCGGAGGCTGCAGGGCTGTTGCTTTGTGTGCACAACACCCTGACCTCCACTCGCTGCACCGTGGCTCTGAACAGGTGGGGGGGTGGGGAGGGCTGAGGGGACGGGGAAGGAGGGGGCGAAACTCCATGGACGCCAAGGCCTCTGGGCTGGATGTGAAGTGGGAAGGGTTCATGGGAGAAGACCTTCCGCCCAGCGAGCCACCTATGCCTTCGTCTACCCTGCTCTCTCTCTTTAAATCCTGTTCCGTCTTTCATTTACTCTCCCTCTCTCTTTCAGTTCTTGGGCAGCGAGCAGGTCGCTCGTCCCTGACACCATCACCGTCTTGTCCCTCCGCCTGCAGGGGGCGGGATGACTCAGTGCTCTCCGCCATATTGCTGTGGAGGTGAAAGCAGGAAGTAGAAGTGTAGCAGGAAGGTAGAGGCCCGGATAAACATACTTGAGGCCCCTATGAAGCGGGACTTCACTGGATTGCATGATACTGTCCCGCTGTCACTCTCTCCCAAGGCCTGATGGGAAGACACAGTACAGGTACATGGCTCACAGCCAGAAAATCAACATACATACTCATCATCCTTTGCTTTTCAGGGAAGATTCGGCTACAAAAACCGAAAAAACCTTGTCAGATGCTTCTCGCAATGACGGTGAACTCCCCCCTTCTCCTTCCAGCTTGAGATTGACACTCAGGCATTAAGGAAGGACTGGAAGTGTGTGTGTGTGTGTGTGTAGGAGGAGACTACTGTGTCAGCCGCGATCAGCGTTCGTAGCGGGCCCCCGCCGCCATTTCGGAGCTCGTCCCAAAGATGAACGGGAGCCGCGTTGTCATTTCTCCCATGGGGGGACTGTCCCCTTTGTCCTTTCGCGTCCTGGCACGAGGGGAGCAGTTGCGTCTTCCCCTGAGAGGCTGTTGACTGAGGGCAACAGGCTGCGGAGGCTCCAAACCTGTTGAGGCAGAGTGTCTCGCAAAGTACCCACGATCAAAGTGACGGATGGAGCAGGGAACGAGGAGATCTCTCTGTTTGTGGTGCATGGACAGAAATGCAAACGCACACACACACACGCACTTGAATAATACACAAACGTGCATTTGCACACATACGACAACTCCAACAGAGGAGGAGTTGAGACTGTGAGGTGGAGGAGAAGCATCAGCTCGGCTCCCCTTTATGGTTTCTGATGTTCTTCTTCTTCTTTGTGCATGTATGAGTGGGTGTGTCAGGTGAGACTGGACATGGGACAGAACAGAAGAGAAAGGCAAGGAGTAGGAAAAAGGGGGTCTGCCCTGGGGTTACACACACACACACACACACACACGCTTGCACGCACACGCACACACGCACACTTCTCGGGCTGTTGTGGCATGTTTGGAGCAGTGCCTTGTCAGATTAGGGCCATGCTGGCTGTGTTTGATGGCCAACCTGGACAGACAAGGCCTGCCAGGCACAAACTACTCAGGCACATGATGTCAGGGGCGGACACACACACACACACACGCACATACACAAAAATTATCCCGCGCAAGACCAAAGAGACAGATGACACCCAGCATGAAGCTAAAGCCAAATCTGTAAGCGTCCACTGCGATCCAGCTGGCTAGCCCTAGGGTACCTGTCTCTGTGAAGGGGAATCAGCGTCACCCCCGTGAGCTGTCAAATTAGCTCACAGGGCTGGAAATGCTGAGGAGATTTGGCCCCTCGTCGTGGAGCGGCAGAAAAAAGAAAAGTGGGGGGAAGGGAGGGTGGTTTTAAAAAATTGTTATTAATTCATCTTCCTGTTGGGAGAAAGCTTGACTCCCAACAACATACAACAGGAGGGGTGGACGTTATTAGTGTGAACCTGTGGAGGTGGTGGGGTCAGGACCCGTGTGTGTACGTGCACACGGCTGCAACACCAACACACACAAGCGCACATGCATGCTGATACAAGCAAATGCACATTATCAGACACAGGAAAAAAAGTATTATTGCATGCGTGCTCCTTCACACACACACACACACACACACACACACACACACACACACACACACACACACACACACACACACACACACACACACACACACACAGAAACACACAGTGCCAGGGGCAAGCTTTCAATTACTGCCAGTGCTAAGCAGTCACCTGGGAGAGATGTACCATGTTGGAGTGGAAAGGCTTTTCCACCAAGATTTTTTTGTGTTTAACCCCTACTTGTCCCAGTTGTACGACAGCTGTGAATGTCAGGCACATTATCTGAAATGACATGAAACTAAACAGTGAGTGTTTCCTCTGTGAACATTTGCATCAGAGGAAATTGTGAGGGAAAGTTTGTTGTTGTAGGTTCGTTTCAACTGCGGAATGTGTAGAAAGGTGCACGACTGAAAGCATCAGGGGTTCGAAAGGATTTGTGAAAAGTATAGGAAACATAGTTGTTTTAGTTTGAATGTCTTCCAGGAACATTACACTTCAAATACAAGCATTTAAAGTATTTTCCAAGTATCTTAGGAGTTATTTCTGTTTGAGTTATTATTAATGTGCTTTAGGTTTTGAAAAGATTATGGAGACGGACTGTACAAAAGTTTTGGTGTGAGGTTAATGTTTAATAAATAATAAACAAAAAACTAAATCTGCATTAGGAGTTTGAGATAAATCTTAATTAAGGAGTCATTTTTACATCCCCACAAAATTATGAACTGTGGCCTTCATAAAAAACATTTTACATTACTTTAAAAAAAATGTAAGATTGGTATGAAACAACATGCAAATATGGGATGATAAAAAGTTTAAGGAACAAAGCAGTCTCTTCCTCTTTTATGATACCCATTATAAACCATTTGTATACGGCCCCTTACTCAAATCTTTTTTCAAATAAATTCAATTACTTAAACAAAGGTCAACTGAACATTTAAAATGCTAAATTTGTTTACATTTGTAAACATACAGCTCAATATATATGCAAAATAAACTTTTCAATATCAAAAAGAAACAATAATTAAAATTTAATTTGGTTTTAATTGAACTTTCTTCCACAAATAAAATTCTCTTTACACAATAATTTGCACCAAATCACATAGTTCTTAATCGTAAATGCCACGAAGAATTATGAACCCGGACTGAAAGATTATTCCAAATTAATATAATTAATTGTGATGTTCATTTAAGTGGCCAGTTTTGTTTTCTTTCTCTTTTTAGAAAATAATTATTTAAAATCTTTGCCTCATTCTTTTTTTTCACTGCAGTCGATTTGCTCACTCTAACACGCAATAGAAAAAAAGGAAAAAAGTTGGCTGCCGTGTTCGAGCCACAGTAAAGTCCTCCTGGGGTCGAGGTGTCCCCCACCACCCGCTCACTAACAGCCACAGCAGGTTTCCTATGGGCGGGTGGACACTGACACTTGTGAAGGAGTAAGAACTGCCAACAACAACACTGCTCCCTGATGTATGTGGCAACATGTTGACCCCTTTGGAGAGCACAGTGCCCTGAGACAGACCAGTGTGTGTGCGTGTGTGTGTGTGTGTGTGTGTGTGTGTGTGTGTGTGTGTAAGAGATGGAACCTGACAGGAGTTTAGTGCTGATCACCACCCTGGAGAGAGATGGCAGCTGTCCTCCTTAGGGGAGACACTGTCACTCCTCCGTGTTTGAGTCTGGGTGTGTGATTGTTCTCTCTTGCTGAGTATCTCCAGGCTTAAAACGTGTGTTTAAAGTAACACATTTAAGTATAAGGCCATAGTTTCAGATAAAACCCCCAACAACCATTTGAGATAGACGCTGGGGACCTTATGGACCTTATGGACTTTTATTTAGTGGTCACTACACCTCCCATCCATCCATCCATTATCCAAACCACTTATCCTTTAAGTGATGCAGTGACCAGTCCCTGCTGAGAATGGGAGAGAGGTATAGTGTCTGCATTTGACCTAAACCCAATCGGCATGTATACACCCGGAGAAAACCCACACAGACATCGGGAAAACATGCAAACTCCACACAGAAAGGCTCCAGTCGAACAAGGAATCGAACCAAGAACCTTCTTACTGTGAGGCGGCATTGCAACTTGAGGATGTAACAATAAATGCAAGTTATCTACTGAGAAGGAAAGTGAGCGTGTGTTAGAAAAACACAGTGAAATGAAATTGAGTCTAGATTCTTGGCCATGATGGCAGCGTGACTCTAGGAGGGATAATAATGTTTGATTTCTACTCAGGCTTCATTTAACAGGTTATTCCCACTGAGGAATCCTAATGTGCAAGAGCCATCTGGCCAAGATGGCAGCACAAAAAAATTGCAAGCGAAACATTTCCATAATTGAAGATTTAAAAAATAATTTTCAACCAAGGCTGAAATGAGAACAAACAGGATCAAAGAAACCGCAACACAACATTCACTTCATTTACATCTCTTCTTCCTCTCGTCAGTGTAAGATGCTACGTGGACGTGTTGTGGACGAATGAACCTGCACCTAATGTGACAGCAGCTTTAGATTACAGTTAGAGTGAATGAGGGGTAGTGTGCTAATGGAAGTGATGTGGGTGTGAAGTCAGAAACCACTCCAACACTTTGACTCATAACTTTTAGTGAAGTTTGAACAATGCTCAGTCTTTCAATTTCACTTTTACACTCATGTTTCAGGCATCAACTCAGGAAGATGTTTGGAAAACTGGGTCCAGACATTATCCGGAGTTTGTCTTTCACATATGAAGAACGTAGCAGAAGATGCATTAACTGGAAGATATCTGGAACATGGGTAGAGCGTGCAGGACCCCGGACATGATGTAAAAACTCAGCTGAGGAAAATCATGTCCGCCCTTATCATCGAAAGCTCATGCATCTCATTTTTTTATCCTCACATGGGCTCAAACAAACAAATCTTTGGATGGAAGATGGAAAATCTTTTGGAAGCTGTTTGGATTTTAGTGCGGCAAACATCTGTGTTCACATGACCTGGTGACATTTTTCATAGCAAACCAACAACATGTTAAAATTCACAAGCACCACACGGGATGCTCTGTCATCTTGGAACACACCGGAAAATTCTGTATTATGATGGACCGCAGCTTTGAGGCACTTCTGCATGGCCTTCATGGTTCTTTTCTTCTCTCCTCCTCCTCCTCCTCCTTCTCCTCTTCCTCCTCCTCCTCCTCCCCTCTGCTGATGCTTGTCCCTGGAGGTGCTCCCTTAATGTCTTTGACTAAACTTCAGCCAGTCTTGACAGTGACAGTGCCCCATAGGAACACAGTTGAGAGGAGACCAATATGATTGTAATGGAGGGTTTGCGGGCAGGGTCTATCACACTGTGTCACCTATAAAAAGCACAACAACCGACTGGCAGGGTGCGAGGCACTTCTGGCTACAGGGATGAAAAAAAAAAGAGAAATCGAATGAGCTACTCAACTGTTCTATAGACTTAAAAAATGAGATGCTGTAGAGAGAGAGAGAGGGGACATTTTCAATTTTGTCCTCCTGTTGTGTCACAGTCACGGCTGAAGCGTCGCAGACTGTGGCGTCACATTAGCTGAACAGGGGAGTCCTGCAGAAGAAAAGCCTCGTGGAAAAGTGACATTATCTTATTTTGATGTCACAATGAGGAATGTCTGCAGGGATTATTTCATTTGACGGAATCCACTCTCCTCTGAAATGTCTTTATTTACAGTGACTAACATTTCAGTTGTACATGACGGACTGTGTTCAGTTCAAACTGCTTCATTTATCTTGGTATTAATGGTTTATATGACAGATATGGTGCACATAGATAAACTGAGAGCAGCTGTCCAATGAGAATATTATGGTTTATAGCATCAAGGGCTTTTGTGAAAATAAAAGAAATAATAAACAATAACTAGTGCCCAACCTACTTATCAGTTTATATATTTATATAAGTCAATATGAGATATAGTAAGTTTTATTTTACAGAATTATCAATGCAGAGATGATTCACATTCTTATAAATATTTTACATGAAAAAAAGTTCCTTTGCCTAATTAAAGTTCTAAATATTGGCTGTATTTGTGTTTTCTTTTTTATATATCGTTATTTATAAAAAAGCTTATGGTTAAACTGTTAAAATGTAAAAGTAACAAGCCTCAAATTATATATATATAAACATAGACAGATATACATTTATTTAGAGCCCCCCTTAAATTGGTAAATTGTCACAGAAAAAGTGGAATATGTTTTGCAGGATAAAACTTTACACGCTGCTGTGGCAGTTCTTTATGTATTTGCAGAAAGGCTGCGGAGCAAGTTTATAATAAAGCTCATATTAAATATTAAATGAGTGATAATTAAATGAACTTTTGTCAATAATTGTCAATTCCAATAATTTACATTACGGACAAATCACAGCGAGTGAAAACTTTACACAAGAACAAACAACAATGCTAATGACACTCGTTATATAATCATCCCTCACACAGATCAACTACTTGATAACAGCCCATATAATTAGCATTGCAATGGTGGAACATGACATTTGGACAAATAACACACCACATTAACAGCATGTCAGCACTTGGTTAAGCTCTCAACTTTTTCTCTTTCGACTCGTATCTATGCATCTGTGTACATTATGCGTGTGTGTGTGAGTGTGTGTCTGTGTGTGTGCATGTATGAGGCACCGTCACATGCTCCTGTCCCTGAGGTCAGCTCATGAATGAAGGCTGTAAAGAGGAGCATAACAACTGTGAAAGTCACAAGGGGAGTCCACCAGTGCCGTAAAGAAGCCGAAGTTTCCCTCCCTCTGGCCATGACCTGAGTGAGTGTGTGTTTTTCTCTGTATGTGTGTGTGTGTGTGTGTGTGTGCACATGTGTGTTTCTGTGAGGGACTATAGGGGTGGTAGTGTATGTCTTGATGTGTAGACGACTGTGTGGGCGCATGCAAAAGTCAGATTGAATCTTCCTGTTTGTTTGTCTGTTTTGCTAAGTGCCCGACACTGGAGTCCATTGTGGAGTGTGTCTGCACTCTATCAGTGGCCCACATCCTCTGTCCCCTCACTCATCCCTCCGTCTCATCAACGGCATCTTTCATTGCCGCTTCACCCTCCCACCTTCATCCTCGAGGCAGGCGTTGCATGTGTGTGTGTGTGTGTGTGTGTGTGTGTGTGTGTGTGTGTCTTTGTACTTCAAAGACTGGTGGTTTTGGATGGGTCAGAGTTTGTCAAATGCTGAGGCATTTCAGATGGATAGATAATTCCGTCTGTGTGTGTGTGTGTGTGTGTGTAACACTCGGCAGCAGCACAACATTCAGGATCAGGAGATACAGAGATGACTTTGTGTTTTCCTGTCCAGAAGTCGATTTCACGCCGCCCCCGTTAACGGGCGCTTTTCAAAGAGGCCACTGATCAGCTGTGTGTCATGTGCTGTTAAATTTAGCCCCGAAAGAGGAGAGTTTTTCTGGTCTTCCCTTGAGATCAAATATTATTAACCGCCGCACTAAAACACACTGTGCGCACAAACACACACATCAGCAGCTGTCACTGTACTCCTCACTCCTTGTGACTTCAGGCAGGAGCATATAACTTTGGGTCTTTCTGACATTATAACTCAAACAGAGATGAATATCTGTCCAACTCTGATGCTGTACGCTGACCACCCGCTGTCGGGATCGGACTGGAGGGTGTGAATCGAGGCCCCTGGCCCTTTACCCAACAACAACAAGGCCCACTGTCTATTGTGCTGCACAGAGAGGCTGTAATTCATTTCATGGGACACTGTCAGGGAAAATAAAAGTGTCCCTCAACAGAG